>NC_057799.1:569688469-570018560 GCF_018294505.1 Triticum aestivum
CCTCTCCATGTTACGTGAGAGGGGTTCGGAGGGGCGCACAGCCCCTTAGTGGGCTTGTGTGCCCCCTCCCCTTGGCCCATAAGGCCCCCAACGCTTGTCGGGGCCTCCGAAACCCCTTTCGGACATGCTGGCCATAGCCTGGTACCCCCGGAACAATTTCGGACTCCAATACCCTTCGTCCAATATACTGATCTTCACCTCCGGACCATTCCGGAGCTCCGCATCATGTCCAGGATCTCATCCGGGACTCCGAACAACCTTCGGTAACCACATACTATTTCCCATAACAACTCTAGCGTCACCGAACCTTAAGTGTGTAGACCCTACGGGTTCGGGAACCATGCAGACATGACCGAGACACCTCTCCGGCCAATAACCAATAGCGGGATCTGGATACCCATATTGGCTCCCACATGTTCCACGATGATCTCATCGGATGAACCACGATGTCGGGGATTCAATCAATCATGTATACAATTCCCTTTGTCTATCGGTATGTTACTTGCCCGAGATTCGATCGTCGGTATCCCAATACCTCGTTCAATCTCGTTACCGGCAAGTCTCTTTACTCGTTCCGTAACGCATGATCCCATGGCTAACTCATTAGTCACATTGAGCTCATTATGATGATGCATTACCGAGTGGGCCCAGAGATACCTCTCCGTCATACGGAGTGACAAATCCCAGTGTCGATTCGTGCCAACCCAACAGACACTTTTGGAGATACCTGTAGTGCACCTTTATAGCCACCCAGTTACGTTGTGACGTTTGGTACACCCAAAGGATTCCTACGGTATCCGGGAGTTGCACAATCTCATGGTCTAAGGAAATGATACTTGACATTAGAAAAGCTCTTAGCAAACGAACTACACGATCTTGTGTTATGCTTAGGATTGGGTCTTGTCCATCACATCATTCTCCTAATGATGTGATCCCATTATCAATGACATCCAATGTCCATGGTCAGGAAATCATAACCATCTATTGATCAACGAGCTAGTCAACTAGAGGCTTACTAGGGACATGTTGTGGTCTATGTATTCACACATGTATTACGGTTTCCAGTTAATACAATTATAGCATGAACAATAGACAATTATCATGAACAAGGAAATATAATAATAACCATTTTATTATTGCCTCTAGGGCATATTTCCAACAGGAGGTGGTTGAACCGGAAATTCCAACCGACCCTATTGTTGAGAGGTTAAATTTAGTTGAAGAAGAAAACAATTACTTGAAGGAAAAAATAAAAAAAATTGAGGAGGATAAGATGATATTGGAGTTGCATGTTGCGGATGTCGTCGATGATCACAAGATCAAGATGGATGCAATGCGGTTGAAGATTAGAAAGATTAGAAAATATGCCGTTCATACCGAGGCTTGGTATCATTATGCCGTTGGATCAATTGTTACCTTAGTTGTGATTATGATCGCATTTGTTGTTGCATTGAAAGGTTTTACATAGTTTCAATGTATGGTTTAACTAGATGCTCTGGAGAGCTATATGTTCTTCAATTTGAACTATGTATGTACTTTGGTTTTAATGTGATGATGAACTACTATTAATTTGGTCACTTATCTATCCATGTTCATTTGTAGTGCTTTTCAATTTCAGGGTCTTATAGCTGAAAAATTCAGTAAATGCATGAAAAATAACAAATGAAGTCAGAAAGGGTTGAAAATTGATGATGTGGCTTTGAATGGTGCATTTTGAACACAGAAAAACTATGGACTTCAAATAAGTTCAAAAAAATGAAATCCCTTTGTGACAGACGAGTTTCCGTATGAAACCCAGATACTTCGAAAGAGATTGTCCATTTTGTACACGAAATGCATCTAGTTTTGGCCGTAAGCCTCTCTACTTTATTGCACATGCTATGTGGGTGAAATGATGATACCATGCCAACTTTCAACCTTTTCAGAGTTCATTTTTAGTGCTTTTCAATTTCAGGGTCTTATAGCTCAAAAAAATCAGTAAATGCATGAAAAATAACAAATGAAGTCAGAAAGGGTTGAAAATTGATGATGTGGCTTTGAATGGTGCATTTTGAACACAGAAAAACTATGGAGTTCAAATAAGTTCAAAAAATGAAATCCCTTTGTAACAGACGAGTTTCCGTATGAAACCCTGATACGTCGAAAGAGATTGTCCGTTTTGTACACGAAGTGCATCCAGTTTTTGCCGTAAGCCTCTCTACTTTCTTGCACATGCTATGTGGGTGAAATGATGATACCATGCCAACTTTCAACCTTTTCAGAGTTCATTTTTAGTGCTTTTCAATTTCAGGGTCTTATAGCTGAAAAAAAATCAGTAAATGCATGAAAAATAACAAATGAAGTCAGAAAGGGTTGAAAATTGATGATGTGGCTTTGAATGGTGAATTTTGACACAGAAAAACTATGGAGTTCAAATAAGTTCAAAAAATGAAATCCCTTTGTAACAGACGAGTTTCTGTATGAAACCCTGATACTTCGAAAGAGATTGTCCGTTTTGTACACGAAGTGCATCCAGTTTTTGTCGTAAGCCTCTCTACATTCTTGCACATGCTATGTGGGTGAAATGATAATACCATGCCAACTTTCAACCTTTTCAGAGTTCATTTGTAGTGCTTTTCAATTTCAGGGTCTTATAGCTGAAAAAATTAGTAAATGCACGAAAAATAACAAATGAAGTCAGAAAGGGTTGAAAATTGATGATGTGGCTTTGAATGGTGTTTTTTGAACACAGAAAAACTATGGAGTTCAAGTAAGTTCAAAAAAATGAAATCCCTTTGTAACAAAATAACAAAATCTGTTTTTGAATAGAATCATAAAACACAGTAATATTAAATAGCAGGAAAAAGAATCACTCCAAAATCTATTTTTATAGTAAAGTTAATCACAAACTAGTAATTCACACAAATTTCAAAGAATTCAAATTTTAACTATTCAAATTTGAAAACTAATGGCAGTAATAGAAAGTTTATAATTTTTGTGACCTAAAAAAATAATTAAAAATAAACTTTAATAAAATAAATAAAAATAGCAACAATAAGTATTTTGTTGTAAGTACAAACAAAATAAAATAAATAAAGCAACAAAGAAAACAAAAAAAGTGCCACCTAATGGGCCCACACGGCCTGAATACGACTAGAAACCCAAACATGGGCCAGGACTCAGGCCCGCAGGAGGCCCAGTAGGCCCACAGGCACACAGCGTACGGTTAGGCCCGAAAGCCTGCAATTGAGAGGAGCTCGAGAGGGTGGGTGCAGCAGCTCTTATAAACCACTCTCGAGCTCTCTCAGCTAGCGAGGTGGTACTAAACTTTTGATGAGGGGCAGCACAAGGCCTTTTGTCCCGGTTGGTGGCACCAACCGGGACTAAACGGGGGGCATTGGTCCCGGTTGGTGCCACGAACCGGGACCAATGCTCTTGGTATATAAGTGGCACTTAGAAATTTTGCAGAGTTCATCACACCAGTTGCCCCCGACGACGCCGAGCACATCGACGCCGCCAGGCTGCCCCTGCCCCGGCCCGCCCCCGCCGTGACCGTCGCTCTCGTCGCCGTCGCCGTCGCCCGCGCCCCTGCCCCGGCCCGCCCCGCCGTCGCCGTCGCTCTCGTCGCCGTCGCCCGCGCCCCTGCCCCGGCCCGCCAACGCCGTCGCCGTCGCCCGCACCCCTGCCCCGGCCCGCCCCCGCCGTCGTCGTCGCCCGCGCCCCTGCCCCGGCCGGCCCCTGCCGTCGCTGTTGCCGTGGCCCATGCCCCTGCCCCGGCCCACCCCCGCCATCTCCGTCGCACGCGCCCCTTGCCCCGGCCCGCCCCCATCGTCGTCGTCGCCCCTGCCCCGGCCCGCCCCCATCGTCATCGTCGCCCCTGCCCCAGAGCTCGCGCCCTGCCCCGCCCCCTCCATCGCCGTCGCCGTCGCCACCCATGCTATGAGCTGCCGCCGCCCCGGCCCGCTGTCGTTTTTTTATTAGTAAAGTTTATGAATTTTTTTGTTCATATATAATGTAGATGTATATATATATGGATGTATGTATGTATATATGGATGGATGAAAATATTGATGTGATGTTTTTTTTGTTCATAGACATTTTTATGTTCATAAAATTGGTATTTTTTGTTCATATATAATGTAGATGTATATGTATGTGTATGTATGGATGGATGGATGTGTAGTTATATTATTTTAGTTTCTGTTTAGTTTAGTTTTAAGATTAGGAAAATTTCAGATGTGTAGTTATATTTATTTAGATGTATAGTTAATTTAGATGTTGTAATTTGTTCATAAAAATTGTGCACTTTTGTATAGAAACTTTATTTTTTTCATATGTACGAAAATGTAGAATGAAAACGAAAACAAAAATATAAAAAAAACAAAGGTAAAAATGAAGAAGGAAAAGAAAACCGCCCGGCCCGGCCACCACCGCATTTTCATAAAGTGTTTCCACCGAGTCCACGTCGCACCGATCGAGCACCCGCGGCGAAGCAAGTCTTTTTTTAAGGTAGTTCTTTGTTAAAGTGAGGGGGGACGTCGGGAGCACCCCCCCGGCCCTCTCGCTCGACCAAAACTCTCGAGGACACCCAAACCCTAGAAAAACGATGTCGGTCTCCTACCCCCTCCCGCCGCGCCCCTACCCGATCGACAAACTCTCTTGAGGCCACCCAAATTTACCAAGTTAAAAGAGCGTTGTCGTCGAGGCCACCCCGAACCCTTGAAGCGTTGTTGAGGCCACCCCAAACCCTTGAAGCATTGCCGAGGCCACCCCAAACCCTAGAGAAGCGTCGAGGCCAGGCCACTAATATGATTCCTTATTGTGCTTAGCTAGCTAGTTCTACGTTTGCCACTAATATATCCATCTGTCATGTTTGAATAATAATTGCCATGTTGTAAATATTTGCAGAAACTATGGAACCGCACCCCCGAGACGAAGCAAAAGAAGCGGTGTTGGGGGAGATAATCGCACACGGAAGTGATGCCATCTTGTCGTTTCTCAACAACACATGCACCGATGGTCTGGAAAGACAGGATGAAGAAGCAGGCTACGACGATGATCAAACAATGGAGGTGGAAGGACACCGTGATGACGGCTCCGGTGACCGAATGGAGGAGGAAGGACACCGTGATAACGGCTCCGGTGACCAAACGGAGTCCGGCCAGGTATATATATTAATTAATTAAGCATGTGCTGACTATAGCTAATTGATGCATTAATTGTTTTTGGTATGTACACATATTAAACTCTCTTCTTTTTCTTCTTTTCTAGCCCTCCGGATCGAGCAACACTTCGGTAACGAGACGAGGCCCGAAGAGAAAGTTGCGCACGGATGAAAGGTACACGATCATCGAAATTGATCGCGCTGGCCAACCGATTGAACCCCTCCGGACCAAGCAAAAATGTAATGCTCAGTGCGGGGTTCTAGTTAGGGACATGATCCCGATCACCATCGAGCAATGGTTGAAGCCTAAGGACAAAGACTCTCAGGTGTCTTATGTCAGCGATAGGCAGAAAGCTGATCTTTGGACCGCGTTGCAGGAAAATTTCACCTTCCCGCCAGAGGGGGATCCGGAGAATCCAGTTAAAAAGCCAATGATCAAGGCTTATGCTCTTAAGAAGATGGCTGAGCTATTCAGGAGGTGGAAGAATGAGCTGAAATCATCGTTTGTCGACCAAGACAAGACTCCGGAATTCATCGGCCGATTTGAGAAGATCAAAGATCATTGGCCCGCATTTGTCACCAAAAAGAAATCTGAGAGAGCAGCGAAGATGTCAGCGACAAACAAGAAAAATGATGCAAAGAAGAAGCATCACCATTGCACGGGGTCAGGTGGCTACCTGAAAGCCCGGCCGTTGTGGGACAAGGCTGAGAATGACCTCATTGATAAAGGGATCGAACCAGAGACGCGACGCTGGCCAGACCGTTGCAGGACTTGGTTCTTCGGGGTTCGGGGAAAATTGGACCCTGTAATAGGGAAGTGCGTTTGGACCAACGAGCAGTTGAACACACCCACCGAGAAGCTTCAGGAGTATATCAAAAAAGCACAGCAAGGGACGTTCATTCCGGACAGAGAGAACGACGAGCTCACAGAGGCCCTCGGGAATCCTGAGCACCCCGGACGGACACGAGGCACGCGAGGCTCCCTTTCGTGGAAGGCTGGATTTCCCGACGCAGGCGGTTACAAACGCAGGGAGAGGAAGAAGAAAAAGGAGTTGACCCAACTACAGGCGCTGCACGCAAGGGTACAAGCGCTAGAGGAACGAGACACGGTTCGCAGCACGCGACCTGCCGAAGCTACACCCGAAGCTACCCCGCCATCTCAGCGGAGAAGTAGCGTGGCTTCCACGGAGCTGCTTCAGGAGCCTGTCTTCACGGCTCCTGTTAGCTACCCCGTGGATGCTATCACAGAGTCTCAGCATTGCCACCTTATGATGCAGTGGATGGAATTGACAGTCAAGGCGGCTGTTGGCTCTGTTGCACCTCCTGAACCTGGCGCAACTTTTCACTGCCGGCCGATTCCAGAAGGATATGCTAGGGTGATGGTGGATGAAATCACAAAAGGATTTGAGGACCTCCAGCTTGACCACCCTACGGGTGACGGGAAGACTCGGCTGGGTTCTTGTCTGAAGAATCCATGCCTATGGCGGAAGGAGCTCATCAACCTTCCGAACTGGACGCCTCCGCCTCCTCCTCCTCCTCCGGCGAGTCAGGGCACTCCGCCTCCTCCTCCGCCTCCTCCTCCGGCGAGTGATCAGGGCACTCAGCCTCCTTCTCCGGCGCGTGGCGGCACTCCGCCTCCTTCTCCGCCTGCGCCGGCGCGCCCGAGCAGCCAGCCTCCTCCTTCTCCGCCTCGCCAGCAAGGGCGGAAGAGACCCGCCGCCGCCCCGTCTGCTCCGGCGCGTCATAGTCCTTCTCCTCCGCCTCGTAAGCAAGCACAAAAGAAGACAGCCGCAGCCGCTCCGTCTGCTCCGGCGTCTAGCAGTACAGCCAGAGGCGGGAGGCAATACAGATTCGGTCCTTCTCTAAAGACTCCGCCGAAGTTACCATACGAGAGGACCGTGGAGGAAAACGCGAATATCGTGCGATCCAAAGTGATGAACTTCTTTGAAGGGGTGAAAGCAAAGAAACATCCACCTCCGGAGGAGAAGATAGATCCGGTGAAAGCGAAGCGCACTCTGGCTGCCCTGAAGAAACCACCAAAGTCTCCGCCGAAAGCCAACTATGACCGCATTATTGAAAAGTCATTTCTCGAAGCGAAGCGGTCGGGAAGTACTATCAGTGATCAAAGGTTAGCAAAACGACGAGCTGGGAAACAAATTGCCCAGGTCGGCGAACAAGCGGACCAATCGTGCCCCCCGCTCAAGGTGTCTAGCGACATCGTCGCTAATGATCCGAGGATGGTGCCCGGTTATAGCAATCTTGGAGATTACCTGCCCGATGATGTACATTATGATTTCTTGGAGGTGGACGAACACAGATACGAGTACGGGAAGCCTCTCGTCAAAGATGAAAAATCTCTAACAACGATGATGCGAAGATTCCATGATTGGTACATGAAAACCTGCAGAGAGTCTGGGGGACGAATACTTTGACGTTGTTCGTTAAAGAGGAGCATGACCTCGTTGGAATTGATCTGTTGCATGTTCCATTTGAGGAGTTCTTCCAGTTTTTCAATCAAATGGCCCTCGATAAATTAACGGTCACTTGCTACTGTCTGTAAGTAGTACTATTTATGTCATTAAGTCTCTATATATAGGTCAGCTCTTTCATTGCATGTATTTTTAATTATCCTCACTATATTATGCAGATTGAAGATCGCGGAACTGAAGAAAAGACAAATCGGTGATATTGGGTTCATTAACACAAATCGCATAGATGCAAATGAGGTTAAATTTCACGCCGAAGATACCGAGGCCAACTTTCTATGATCATTGGTAATAAATGAAAACAAAGATATAATACTCTTTCCTTACAACTTCAAGTGAGTTTTACTGTCTTGTGCATATTCGGTTTCCCTTATTAGTCCAAGTTATAGTAATGTAATTGATGAGTTATGCATCCGTGTGCAGCTTCAACTATATTCTCCAAGAGATTAAGCTTGAGCGGGGACTAGTAACCGTCTTACACTCGAGACGAAAAGATCCTAAGGAGTATGCGGACATGACTGAAATGCTCGAGAAGTAAGTTAAATCAATCATTATCGCACCATATCAGCAACTTTGTTCATTTCCTAATAACATATAATTGTTTTCTTTGTATGACAGGGTTTGGAGAAAATTCACCAAAAAAGCTATGGGACTGGCGAAGAAGCTGCAATTTAGACACCCGAAAGTAAGTACTGTTGGAAATATGCCCTAGAGGCAATAATAAAATGGTTATTATTATATTTCCTTGTTCATGATAATTGTCTATTGTTCATGCTATAATTGTATTAACCGGAGACCATAATACATGTGTGAATACGTAGACCACAATATGTCCCTAGTAAGCCTCTAGTTGACTAGCTCGTTGATCAATAGATGGTTACGGTTTCCTGACCATGGACATTGGATGTCGTTGATAACGGGATCACATCATTAGGAGAATGATGTGATGGACAAGACCGAATCCTAAGCATAGCACAAGATCGTGTAGTTCATCTGCTAAAGCTTTTCTAATGTCAAGTATCATTTCCTTAGACCATGAGATTGTGCAACTCCCGGATATCGTTGGAATGCTTTGGGTGTGCCAAACGTCGCAACATAACTGGGTGGCTATAAAGGCACACTACGGGTATCTCCGAAAGTGTCTGTTGGGTTGGCACAAATCGAGACTGGGATTTGTCACTCCGTGTGACGGAGAGGTATCTCTAGGCCCACTCGGTAGGACATCATCATAATGAGCTCAATGTGACCAAAGAGTTGATCACGGGATGATGTGTTACGGAACGAGTAAAAGTGACTTGACGGTAACGAGATTGAACAAGGTATTGGGATACCGACGATCGAATCTCGGGCATGTAACGTACCGATTGACAAAGGGAATTGTATATAGGATTGATTGAATCCCCAACATCATGGTTCATCCGATGAGATCATCGTGGAACATGTGGGAGCCAACATGGGTATCCAGATCCCGCTGTTGGTTATTGGCCAGAGAGCTGTCTCGGTCATGTCTGCATGATTCCCGAACCCGTAGGGTCTACACACTTAAGGTTCGGTGACGCTAGAGTTGTTATGAGAATTAGTGTGCAGTTACCGAATGTTGTTCAGAGTCCCGGATGAGATCCCGGACGTCACGAGGAGTTCCGGAACGGTCTGGAGGTAAAGATTTATATATGGGAAGTCCTATTTTGGCCACCGGAAAATGTTCGGGATTTTTCGGTATTGTACCGGGAAGGTTCTAGAAGGTTCTGGAGTGGGGCCCACCTGCATGGGGAGACCCACATGAACGTGGGTAGTGGGGGCAAGGCCCCACACCCCTGGTCAAGTCGCACCAAGATCCCCCCTTAGAAGGAATAAGATCATATCCCGAAGGGATAAGATCAAGATCCCTAAAAAGGGGGATAACAATCGGTGGGGAAGGGAAATGATGGGATTTCTTTCCCCCACCTTTGCCAATGCCCCAATGGACTTGGAGGGCAATAAACAGCCCCCTCCACCCCTATATATAGTGGGGAAGCGCATGGGAGCCGCACCCCTTCCCCTGGCGCAACCCTCTCCCTCCCCAACACCTCCTCCGTAGTAGTAGTGCTTGGTGAAGCCCTGCCGGAGAACTGCAAGCTCCACCACCATGCTGTCATGCTGCCGGAGCTCTCCCTCAACTTCTCCTCTCCCCTTGCTGGATCAAGAAGGAGGAGACGTCCCCGGGTTGTACGTGTGTTGAACGCGGAGGCGCCGTTGTTCGGCGCTTAGATCGGAATCAACCGCGATCTGAATCGCTACGAGTATGACTCCTTCGTCCGCGTTCTTGTAACGCTTCCGCATCGCAATCTTCAACGGTATGAAGATGCACTCCCCTCTCTCTCATTGCTAGTCTCTCCATATATTGATCTTGGTGATGCGTAGAAAAATTTTAATTTCTGCAACGATCCCTGACAGTGGCATCATGAGCTAGGTCTATGCGTAGTTTCTATGCACGAGTAGAACACAAGTTGTTGTGGGCGTCGATTTTGTCAATTTACTTGTCGTTACTAGTCTTATCTTGATTCGGTGGCATCGTGGGATGAAGCGGCCCGGACCGACCTTACACGTATGCTTACGTGAGACAGGTTCCACCGACTGACATGCACTAGTTGCATAAGGTGGTTAGCGGGTGTCTGTCTCTCCCACTTTAGTCGGATCGGATTCGATGAAATGGGTCCTTATGAAGGGTAAATATAAATTGGCATATCACGTTGTGGTTTTGGCGTAGGTAAGAAACGTTCTTGCTAGAAACCTATAGCAGCCACGTAAAAACTTGCAACAACAATTAGAGGACGTCTAACTTGTTCTTGCAGCATATGGCGTGTGATGTGATATGACCAAAAGGATGTGATGAATGATATATGTGATGTATGAGATTGATCATGTTCTTGTAATAGGAATCACGACTTGCATGTCGATGAGTATGACAACCGGCAGGAGCCATAGGAGTTGTCTTAATTTGTTATATGACCTGCGTGTCAATGAAAACGCCATGTAATTACTTTACTTTATTGCTAACCGTTAGCCATAGTAGTAGAAGTAATAGTTGGCGAGACAACTTCATGAAGACACGATGATGGAGATCATGGTGTCATGCCGGTGACGATGATGATCATGGCGCCCCGAAGATGGAGATCAAAAGGAGCAAAATGATATTGGCCATATCATGTCACTATTTGATTGCATGTGATGTTTATCATGTTTTTACATCTTATTTGCTTAGAACGACGGTAGCATAAATAAGATGATCCCTCATAAAATTTCAAGAAAGTGTTCCCCCTAACTGTGCACCGTTGCGAAAGTTCGTTGTTTCGAAGCACCACGTGATGATCGGGTGTGATAGATTCTAACGTTCGCATACAACGGGTGTAAGCCAGATTTACACATGCAAAACACTTAGGTTGACTTGACGAGCCTAGCATGTACAGACATGGCCTCGGAACACAAGAGACCGAAAGGTCGAACATGAGTCGTATAGTGGATACGATCAACATGAAGATGTTCACCGATGATGACTAGTCCGTCTCACGTGATGATCGGACACGGCCTAGTTGACTCGGATCATGTATCACTTAGATGACTAGAGGGATGTCTATCTGAGTGGGAGTTCATTAAATAATTTGATTAGATGAACTTAATTATCATGAACATAGTCAAAAGGTCTTTGCAAATTATGTCGTAGCTCACGCTTTGGTTCTACTGTTTTAGATTTGTTCCTAGAGAAATTTAGTTGAGAGTTGACAGTAGCAATTATGCGGACTGGGTCCGTAAACTGAGGATTGTCCTCATTGCTGCGCAGAAGGATTATGTCCTTAATGCACCGCTCAGTGTGCTGAACCTCGAGCGTCGGTTGTGGATGTTGCGAACATCTGACATACACGTTTTGATGACTACATGATAGTTCAGTGCGTAATGCTAAATGGTTTAGAATTGAGGCACCAAAGACGTTTTTGAAACATCGCAGAACATATGAGATGTTCCAAGGACTGAAATTGGGATTTCAGGCTAGTGCCCACGTCAAGAGGTATGAGACCTCTGACAAGTTTCTTAAGCCTGCAAACTAAGGAGAAAAGCTCAATCGTTGAGCATGTGCTCAGATTGTATGAGTACTACAATCGCTTGAATCGAGTGGGAGTTAATCTTCCAGATGAGATAGTGATGGTTCTCCAAAGTCACTGCCACCAAGCTACTAGAGCTTCGTGATGAACTATAACATATCAGGGATAGATATGATGATCCTTGAGCTATTCGCGACACCGCAAAAGTAGAAATCAAATAGGAGCATCAATTGTTGATGGTTAGTAAAACCACTAGTTTCAAGAAGGGCAAGGGCAAGAAAGGGATACTTCATGAAACGGCAAATCAGTTGCTGCTCTAGTGAAGAAACCCAAGGTTGAACCCAAACCCGAGACTAAGTGCTTCTGAAATGAGGGGAACGGTCACCGAAGCAGAACTACCCTAGATACTTGGTAGATGAGAAGGTTGGCAAGGCCGATAGAAGTATATTGGATATACATTATAATGTGTACTTTACTAGTACTCCTAGTAGCACGAGGGTATTAAATACCGGTTCGGTTGCTAAGTGGTAGTAACTCGAAATAAAAAGCCACGGAATAAACAGAGACTAGCTGAAGGTGAGATGACGATATGTGTTGGAAGTGTTTCCAAGGTTGATGTGATGAAGCATCGCATGCTCCCTCTACCATCGAGATTGGTGTTAAACCTAAATAATTGTTATTTGGTGTTTGCGTTGAGCATAGACATGATTGGATTATGTTTATCGCAATACGGTTATTCATTTAAGGAGAATAATGGTTACTCTGTTTATTTGAATAATACCTTCAATGGTCTTGCACCTAAAATGAATGGTTCATTGAATCTCGATCGTAGTGATACACATGTTCATGCCAAAAGATATAAGATAGTAATGATAGTACCGCATACTTGTGGCACTGCCATTTGAGTCATATTGGTATAAAACGCATGAAGAAGCTCCATGTTGATCTTTGGACTCACTCGTTTTTTGAAAAGTTTGAGATGTGTGAACCATGTCTATTGGTTTATATGCATGAAGAAACTCCATGCAGATGGATCGTTTGGACTCACTTGATTTTCAATCACTTGAGACATGCAAATCATACCACATGGGCAAGATGACTGAAAGGCCTCGTTTTCAGTGAGATGAAACAAGAGAGCAACTTGTTGGAAGTAATACATTTGATGTGTGCAATCCAATGAGTGCTGAGGCACGCAGTGAATATCGTTATGCTCTTACTTCACAGATGATTTGAGTAGATTCTAAGTATATTTACTTGATGAAACACAAGTCTGAATTATTGAAAGGTTCAAGTAATTTCAGAGTGAAGTTGAAGATCGTCGTGACAAGAGGATAAAATGTCTATGATATGATCATAGAGATGAATATCTGAGTTACGTGTTTGGTACACAACTAAGACATTGTGGAAATTGTTTCACAACTAATGCCGCCTGGAACACCATAGTGTGATGGTGTGTCCGAACATCATAGCTGCACCCTATTGGATGTGGTGCAAACCATGATGTCTCTTATCGAATTACCACTATCGTTTATGGGTTAGGCATTAGAGACAACCGCATTCACTTTAAATAGGGCACCACGTAATTCCGTTGAGATGACACCGTATGAACTATGGTTTAGAGAAACCTAAGCTGTCATTTCTTAAAAGTTTGGGGCTGCGACGCTTATGTGAAAAGGGTTTAGCCTGATAAGCTCGAACCCAAAGCGGATAAATGCATCTTCATAGGACACCCAAAACAGTTGGGTATACCTCCTATTTCGGATCCGGAAGCAAAAGTGATTGTTTCTAGAAACGGGTCCTTTCTCGAGGAAAAGTTTCTCTCGAAAGAATTGGGTGGGAGGATGGTGGAGACTTGATGAGGTTATTGAACCGTCACTTCAACCAGTGTGTAGCAGGGCACAGGAAGTTGTTCCTGTAGCGCCTACACCAATTGAAGTGGAAGCTGATGATAGTGATCATGAAACTTCGGATCAAGTCACTACCAAACCTCGTAGGTCGACAAGGATGCGTACTATTTCAGAGTGGTACGTAATCCTGTCTTGGAGGTCATGTTGCTAGACAACAATGAACCTACGAGCTATGGAGAAACGATGGTGGGCCCGGATTCCGACAAATGGCTCGAGGCCATAAAATCCGAGAGGATCCATGTGTGAAAACAAAGTATAGACTTTGGAAGAACTACTTGATGGTCGTAAGGCTATTGGGTACAGATGGATTTTAAAAGGAAGACGGACAATGATGGTAAGTATCACCATTAAGAAAGCTCGACTTGTCGTTAAGATGTTTTCCGACAAGTTCAAGGAGTTGACTGCGGTGAGACTTTCTCACTCGTAGCGATGCTAAGAGTCTGTTGGAATTGTATTAGCAGTTACTGCATTATTTATGAAATCTTGCAGATAGGATGTCAAAACATTGTTTCCTCGACAATTTTCTTGAGGAAAGGTTGTATGTGATACAACCAGAAGGTTTTTGTCAATCCTAAAAGATGCTAACAAGTATGCAAAGCTCCAGCAATCCTTCTAAGGACTGGAGTAAGCATCTCGGAGTTGGAATATACGCTTTGATGAGATGATCAAAGATTTTGGGTTTATACAAAGTTTATGAGAAACTTGTATTTCCAAAGAAGTGAGTGGGAGCACTATAGAATTTCTGATGAGTATATGTTGTTGACATATTGTTGATCAGAAATGATGTAGAATTTCTGGAAAGCATATAGGGTTATTTGAAAAGTGTTTTTCAATGGAAAACCTGGATTAAGCTACTTGAACATTGAGCATCAAGATCTATAAGGATAGATCAAAAAACGCTTAATAGTACTTTCAAATGAATACATACCGTGACAAGATTTTGAAGGAGTTCAAATAAGATCAGCAAAGAAGGAGTTCTTGGCTGTGTTATAAGGTGTGAGCATTGAGTGAGACTCAAGATCTGACCACGGCAGAAGAGAGAGAAAGGACGAAGGTCGTCCCCTATGCTTTAGACGTAGGCTCTACAGTATGCTATGCTGTGTACCGCACCTGAAGTGTGCCTTGCCATGAGTCAATCAAGGGGTACAAGAGTGATCCAGGAATGGATCACATGACAGCGGTCAAACTTATCCTTAGTAACTAGTGGACTAAGGAATTTTCTCGATTATGGAGGTGGTAAAAGAGTTCGTCGTAAAGGGTTACGTCGATGCAAACTTTGACACTAATCCGGATGACTCTGAGTAGTAAACCGGATTCGTATAGTAGAGCAGTTATTTGGAATAGCTCCAAGTAGCGCATGGTAGCTGCATCTACAAGATGACATAGAGATTTGTAAAGCACACACGGATCTGAAAGGTTCAGACCCGTTGACTAATAACCTCTCTCACAAGCGAGATATGATCAAACCCCATGGGTGTTGGATTCATTACAATCACATAGTGATGTGAACTAGATTATTGACTCTAGTGCAAGTGGGAGACTGTTGGAAATATGCCCTAGAGGCAATAATAAAATGGTTATTATTATATTTCCTTGTTCATGATAATTGTCTATTGTTCATGCTATAATTGTATTAACCGGAGACCGTAATACATGTGTGAATACGTAGACCACAATATGTCCCTAGTAAGCCTCTAGTTGACTAGCTCGTTGATCAATAGATGGTTACGGTTTCCTGACCATGGACATTGGATGTCGTTGATAACGGGATCACATCATTAGGAGAATGATGTGATGGACAAGACCCAATCCTAAGCATAGCACAAGATCGTGTAGTTCGTCTGCTAAAGCTTTTCTAATGTCAAGTATCATTTCCTTAGACCATGAGATTGTGCAACTCCCGGATACCGTAGGAATGCTTTGGGTGTGCCAAACGTCACAACGTAACTGGGTGGCTATAAAGGCACACTACGGGTATCTCCGAAAGTGTCTGTTGGGTTGGCACGAATCGAGACTGGGATTTGTCACTCCGTGTGACGGAGAGGTATCTCTGGGCCCACTCGGTAGGACATCATCATAATGAGCTCAATGTGACCAAAGAGTTGATCACGGGATGATGTGTTACGGAACGAGTAAAAGTGACTTGCCGGTAACGAGATTGAACGAGGTATTGGGATACCGACGATCGAATCTCGGGCAAGTAACGTACCGATTGACAAAGGGAATTGTATACAGGATTGATTGAATCCCCGACATCGTGGTTCATCCGATGAGATCATCGTGGAACATGTGGGAGCCAACATGGGTATCCAGATCCCGCTGTTGGTTATTGGCCAGAGAGCTGTCTCGGTCATGTCTGCATGATTCCCGAACCCGTAGGGTCTACACACTTAAGGTTCGGTGACGCTAGAGTTGTTATGGGAATTAGTGTGCAGTTACCGAATGTTGTTCGGAGTCCCGGATGAGATCCCGGACGTCACGAGGAGTTCCGGAATGGTCCGGAGGTAAAGATTTATATATGGGAAGTCCTATTTTGGCCACCGGAAAATGTTCGGGATTTTTCGGTATTGTACCGGGAAGGTTCTAGAAGGTTCCGGAGTGGGGCCCACCTGCATGGGGGGACCCACATGAACGTGGGTAGTGGGGGCAAGGCCCCACACCCCTGGTCAAGGCGCACCAAGATCCCCCCTTAGAAGGAATAAGATCATATCCCGAAGGGATAAGATCAAGATCCCTAAAAAAGGGGGATAACAATCGGTGGGGAAGGGAAATGATGGGATTTCTTTCCCCCACCTTTGCCAACGCCCCAATGGACTTGGAGGGCAATAAACCAGCCCCCTCCACCCCTATATATAGTGGGGAGGCGCATGGGAGCCGCACCCCTTCCCCTGGCGCAGCCCTCTCCCTCCCCAACACCTCCTCCGTAGTAGTAGTGCTTGGCGAAGCCCTGCCGGAGAACTGCAAGCTCCACCACCATGTCGTCGTGCTGCCAGAGCTCTCGCTCAACTTCTCCTCTCCCCTTGCTGGATCAAGAAGGAGAAGACGTCCCCGGGCTGTACGTGTGTTGAACGCGGAGGCGCCGTTGTTCGGCGCTTAGATCGGAATCAACCGCGATGTGAATCGCTACGAGTACGACTCCTTCATCCGCGTTCTTGTAACACTTCCGCATTGCGATCTTCAACGGTATGAAGATGTACTCCCCTCTCTCTCGTTGCTAGTCTCTCCATAGATTGATCTTGGTGATGCGTAAAAAAAATTTAATTTCTGCAACGATCCCTAACAAGTACTACTAGCATGTTCCGCGCATCTCCTAGTGATTCAAGCGCTAGTTTCATCAATACCATTTATAGCATGCTTGCTTGTCAGTTTGATTAATTGACCTCTATTTCTTGTAAAGTGGTTGTGGCAGGAAGCCGGGAATAATTACTGTGGATACTACGTTTGCGAGTCCATCCGCCACACGACCTGTGAGCGGGGCTACTCTGAAGAACAATATGAAGTGCGTAAGCAATAATATTCACAATTTTATTTTATTGCCATCATTTCTGTTGAGTTTCATTTATTCATATATATATATATATATATATATATATATATATATGTATTTACCCCCTTCTTCAAATTACATCTTTCGGATGCGGGATGAACTCCTACCACCAGATCGTATGCGAGCAATTCAAGAGAAATTGGCGGCATTCTTCCTTGACCACGTGATCGCTAAAGACGGAGAATACCATGTGGACGCTGAGTTCATATATAATTAGGAGATTATATTGTATATATGTAGCCAGTAGCGTCGGATAGATATACGAGAACTTGTTGTTCGACCAATCTCTCGGAGAAGGAGAGGTGGTCGATATCACTTCTCTCTGTATGCATATGTTCATGACGATCTTCTGTTTCCTTCATTTGCTTACTAGCTAGCGTGTCGAGTCCTCTCTATACGCATAATACGTAGTGTACGTTGACCAAGCACGGAGATAAGAGAGGACACTTCTCTCTACTAATTAGCTAGATAAGACAATATATGAAACACCTAAATTAACCCCCCAAAACCCCTAAACCACCCCCTTTCAAAAAAAACAAAAACCTCAGCTCCTGTCAGCTGCTGACGCGTGGATGCCTATTGGTTCCGGTTTGTGCCACCAACCGGGACCAAAGGGCCTCCTGCCTGGGCTCGCCGCACGGGCCACGTGGAGGCCCATCTGTCCCGGTTCATGTAAGAACCGGGACTAAAGGCCCAGGGCATTAGTAACGACACTTTAGTCCCGGTTCAACAACCGAGAAAAAGGCTCTTATGAACCGGGACAAATGACCCTTTTTCTATTAGTGTCACTTAATGGGAACACCAACACGAGAGAAACTAAAGAAGAACAATATGACGGGGGACAACAATGCTTAATAATGTTTAGAGCAAACTCGGGCAAAAGTTATTTTTGATGGGGAAAGCTCTTCATGGAACTTTACGATGCTAGGAAAATTGGCTAATAGACACATCAAGGTGCAAGCGCAGTGTCATGTCTGCTTGTACGCGCTGAAGATATTTGGCATGTCCTCTTTAAATTTGATCGGGTGGAAGCTGTCTTAGAGGGCTCTGGGTTTGAAAAAACTAAGATAAAGTTTGCGGCATTGATTTGTTTGGGAATGTATCTTCGGAGCATTTGCTACGTCATGATATAAAAAATCTCCATCCTTGGGGCATGGAGAATTTACAAAGAATTGTGGGATGGCATTGTGCTATATTCAGCCAAAACACCGTTAGTTTATCAATGGAGACCACCAATCTAGTCCATGAGCCAACTCTCTTATCTGTGTCAATTGTCGCAATTATTGTGAACTATGACAAGGCAGTGACGAAAAAAATAAAACTCAAATGCCATGGTTGAGAGCGCCCACCGGAAAAGACGATCAAGATCAATGTTGATGCATCTTTGAATGTGTAGTCGTTGTCGTGAGCCACATATGCGCTGGCCAGGGTGGCAGGGTAGGTTTATTGTTACTTGAGAAAAAGGCTTTCGCCCCGCTATATAGATATAGCAACCGCCCGATACAACAAAGAGTTCAATGCTGGAGCAAACAACACAAGCATGCCCAAAAGAAATAAAAGAGAAAGAAGAGAGAAAATAATGTTAACAGTGTCAGATCGACGAAAACGATGATAACCCGAAACCGTTGCCCGCACTGGAGATGTACCACCTCGCTCCAGGCACCTCGAACCTCCGCATACCAAGCAGCACCTTCAGGAAGGAACACGACGACGACGAAGCTGCTGCCCGGACAGGTCCTAGGGTTTCCCCCGGTACGCGAAGGGGCGTGGGGAAGGGGAAGACCCGACGCCCTTCAGGAAGGAACGATGGCGCCCACGGGCGTCACCGCGTCGGTGCCGGCAAGCCGGCACGGATTTCTCCCATCCGCCAAACACCCACAACCCGGAACGGTCCGACGCGCTCCACCAGACAAGGCACCCATGAACGTGCGCCACCACGATCTTGCCATCATCACCGCCGCCTCACCATGGTCATCGAAGCGAGACCGACGAGGACGAGAGGGAGCAGCCGGGAACGACGAGCGGCAGCGACAGCAGCCACGCCGGAGGAGACAACCTCCACCGCTATCGGCGGTCACCGACCGGACGCGACAAGGGGAGCGTACCAGGCCCTCGAGGCCCGGCCGAGCCCAAAAGGGGCTCGTGAAGCACCCGTTGCTGAGCTGCAGTAGACGTGTCGCCGTCTCCACAACCCCCCCGCACGAGCCGCGCCACCTCCGCCCCCGCCGGAGACGCTGCAGGCGAGACCGAGTCAGGCCCGCCCAGACCCAGATGGGGCCCAAAAGGGACTAGATCTGGGCGGGAGGGCGCCGCCACCATCCACCGCGCCAGCCCGCCGCCAAGTGGCCGCGCCGCTGCCTCTAGGCCACCCGGAGCTGCGCCGCCAGAAGCAGCCGCCGCTGCCGGAACCACCGTCGACCGAGGAGCACCGCCGCGGGACGCCACCACCCGAGCCACGGCACCGCGCGCGGGGAAGGGAAGGCCGCCGCTGCCGCCAACACCACGCGGGCAGGGCCCAGTGGCGCAGGCCGGCGGCGGCGGGAGGAAGGGAAGGGGAGGGGGAGGCGCTGGAGGGCGGGAAGATGGGCCCCCGGTCGCCTCGCTCGGGGAGGCGACGCGGGGGGCGGGCCGGGAGGGGGGAGGTGGGGCACGGCGCGGCGCGCGCGGCCAGCGGCTGGAGGCGCGGGAGGGGAGGGGAGGGTGGCCGGCGGCAGCGGAGGCGCGGGAGGAACCCTAAGAGCGGTTTATTGTCACTTCAAAAAGAAGCTACTGCTTTAGGCATGTGATGTCGGCCCTTTGGATGATTACGCAATGTAGAGGGAGTACTGCATCTTCTGTGATCCATCTGCTCCACGTTTCTTTGGACCGACCTTTATCTCGCTCGTCGTTTGATTTGCAATTGATTCATCATCTACTTATGTATAGTTATGTTCTCTCGACATGATCAACACCATGAATGATGGTGGTTCTTTCTATGGCATGCCTGCAACTATTTCTTATGGATGTGAAAGCACGACACATGATGTAGTACTAGAACCTTTATTGTTCTAGAGAAGCAACACGGTTGCAGGTGAGCTTGCTGATCAAACTTGTTGCTGGAAAGATGAACCACTTGAATTTATCAAGCCACAACTAGTCGATGATGTTACTATTTATTATTGAATAAATCTAGCTTTTATTGTAAAGAACTATATGCATCACACTACATCTTGTTTGTCCCCACGTCATCTTTTTATCTCTCTATCTTAATACCATTGCACCACACCTTGACCCCTCCGCATCCACCACTTCACATCTTATAGCCATCCTCTTTCTCATGGTCTTTCCCTAGGTCATTCCTACCCCTAGTTACTTGTATCATCGTCGCTCACTAATATCACCGAAGCATGCGCACACCATCACCACCTTCAATCTTCTCTCAACATCTAAGATGTCAATGAACCCCTCATGAACCCTAACTCTAATTAGTCTAATTGTAATCCTAACCAATTCATGCCAATCTATGTGTCGTGTAATTAATTTGAAGCAACGGCTAATTTTACTACTCTAGTTAGAAAGTACTAAATATTCACGAGACATCATTTTCCTTATGGGGAGGACGCTCATTTTATTGTCTTAGAACAAGATCAAATTGGTTCCAAAATAGGCGACTTCAACTTCTTAAGTTTTCCCCGTATTACTCACCCTTATACAAGGTTTTGATGCAATTTTAGTCATATTATTCTGAATTTGTCCCGTCATATATGTCATCTAAGTAAGAACTATCCATGAAGGTTGAATTTTTCAAATCGACTCGTCTTGTGTGTGGAGAAAGGAAGTGAAATACTCCCTCCGTCCGGAAATACTTGTCCTAGAAATGGATAAAATGGATGTATCTATAAGTAAAATAAGTATACAACCATTTCTAGGACAAGTGTTTCGGACGGAGGAAGTAGTACGTAAGTTGTTCAATGATGAAAAATAGACATACATGAAAATAGTCAAAAATCGGTAACATTTCACACTTACTTTTAATTATATTGTGCCTAAATGTAGGAGGCTCAAGAGTGGAACCTTTTCACATGACATTTACAAGGTGCTGAAGTTAGACAATTATAATAATTTGAAAGTTTTCAGCAACACCATTCATGACATATAGGAAACGCCATCCAATTCAATTGCGGCAACCACACTCTAGCTTGGAATTTATGAGGGGAAAAGGAACACGAGTGGCTACGGCGCATCTTCTGTTTTAAAGGCCCCCGCCTCAATATTGCATTGCAATCATAGCTCGCATGCATTAATCTAATCACGAATTTAAGGCGGGAGATTGTTTTCCATAACTACCGAATAAAAAGCCATTAATAACGGGCCGGGGCAACAACCTGTGAGACGAACTTAATTCGCACGCGATCTGGATCGATCCACCCCATCCATCATGAAAACCTTCCACATAAAAGCCCAGGATTTTTCCTCCGTTCAGTTCTGGATTTTCTCCTTTGATTAAATGACGATTCTCCGTAGGAGTAAGCTTGATCGTGCATGCAATATTAAACACGTTTTGGAGGTTGTTGTTTGGCAGTTTGGGCTAGCTTTTGAATCAACGTACACTACACCTTGTTGGTGATTAAGCGGCCAGTAGGAGTGGTTAGCTGTACTCAACATGCAGATGAAGAATTCTTTCGTCCAATTAATCAATCCCTCCCAGCTGCTTAAAAAAGGTTGTACTACTACTCCAACGACAACGTTTACTTGGAAACGCTCCGGTTTCTTTCACGGTCTATTTCGAATTTATCAAAGGAGAGAGCTAATTCTAATACACTGTTACCTTGTTTAAGAACACTGTTACACTGTGACATATAACAAAGCTGATTTCAATTTGGGAATTGTATTATGTCCACATGTTTCCTCACATGTGTGAGTCGCACGAGAGAGCGTGCGTCCGCACCGTTTTGGATTAATCCCCGTGCTAGAAGAATCAGACACTACATCTTCTTTGATCCATCTGCTCCGGGTTTCTTCAGAACGACTCTTGTGATCTCCTATACAGTATTATCTCTCTCCAATACTGTTTGAGTCAATAAGAGAAAAGGAAATGCATTGATTAACAACAGCGACTGAATTCTCAGTACACCTATATCTTCACAGTCAAGAGTTTACCGCCCATCGTCTCAAAAAAGGACGTTGGATCAACCATTGAATGCTATCACCCTCTTCATCTTTGGACTGCACTTACTAGTGAACGGACTGTTAGGGGCCCTTTAGTTATCATCCCATTAATGGCGAGGCATAGTGCTCATTGGGGATTCTCTTTGGGAGTACACTGTACACATGTGCCAATTCTATAGATGTACATTATAATTTTTTTATGACCCCAATAACACGCTGACGTTCCATAAGGAGGTCACTTGAGCGAAAGAATGTTTCGTAAGGGGGGGGGGGGGGGGGCTTGTTTAAGCGAACGACGCAATTAGGGAGTGTCTCCTCAAAAACTCACCCTCAGCAAACGCTCAGGAATTCCCATAGTATAACAAATATATTTGCCGTGCTATTGTATAAATATTTGCCATGTTGAAAAGAAAAAATTATCTTTTTTTCGAAAAGGGGGGTCTTCCCGGCCTCTGCATCAGAGTGATGCATACGGCCAACTTATTAACCAAATAAAAAGGTTCCAACAAGGTTCCAAAATCTTGAACTGTAAAAACTAAAAAGAAAGCTCACACAGAGCCATAATGGGCTAGAAACACAAACTAGCCAAGATAAGACGCCACAACCGGCTGGCTAAAAATAGATAGGTAAACTAATCGCCTATCCTATTACATGACCGCCATCCAAACCGGTTGAAGATATCCCGAGCTACCATCTCCCAGCGGATAGATCCAGTAACCAAATGCTCCCTGGCCTCCACCGGAGTGAGTAGCGACCACGAACGGATCACGGCCGTGGCTCGGAAAATAACCTGCAAAAAGTGAATACGTGATGTTCTGTTAAAAACCAAATCATTTCTGCATGTCCAGATAGTCCACAGCAAAGCGCAAACTCCAACACGAATATGTCTCGCTAAGTCAGGCTCAATTCCATTAAGCCATGTCCCAAATAACGTGGTGACAGAATTCGGTGGAGCAATATTAAAAGCAATGTGAACCGTCCGCCAAAGGACTCTGGCCAACGGGCAGTCAAGAAAGAGATGTTTGATCGTCTCATCCCAATCACAGAAACTACACCTAGTAGGTCCTGTCCAATTACGCTTTATCAAGTTGTCCTTGGTTAAAATAATTTGTTTATGGACCAACCACATAAACACTTTTATTTTCAAAGGAACTTTGACAGACCAAACATGCTTGGAGGTAGGAATGGAGTTCGAATTAATAACATCAATATACATTGATTTAACTGTGAATACTCCAGACCTAGTCAGTTTCCAGCGTAATTCATCGGGTTGTTGAGAAATCTGTACCTCCATCAGTCTCCGAACTAGAAGGAGCCATTCTTCCCAACGATTGCCCGCTAACGACCGTCTGAACTGAATATTAAGGGGGATAGATTGAAATACCGTTGCAACGAACACCTCACGTCGTTGAACAATGCGATATAAAGACGGATATTGAATGGCCAAGGGTGTCTCGCCGAGCCAAGTATCCTCCCAGAAGCGTGTACTAGCGCCATTGCCAATAACAACCTTTGTCCTATTAAACAAGGATTGTTTGACTTTCATCAGTCCTTTCCCGAAAGGCGAGTCAGTCGGCCTGACTGTGACCTGGGACAAGGATTTTGTCTGTAGGTACTTGCTGCGAAGGATTTGCGCTCACGTGGCATCAGTCTCAGATGAGAGCTTCCACAGCCACTTACTAAGAAGGCATCTGTTCTTAACTTCAAGATTTTCAATACCAAGACCTCCTTGGTCTTTCGGTCTACAGATGATATCCCATTTTGCAAGTCGGTACTTTCTTTTTAGTTCATCACCCTGCCAAAAGAAACGCGATCGATAAAAGTCCAGTCTTTTCCTAACACCAACTGGGACTTGAAAGAACGATAAGAGAAACATAGGCATGCTCGTGAGCACCGAATTTATCAGAATTAATCGGCCTCCGTATGACATGAGCTTACCCTTCCAGCAACTCAGTTTCTTCTCAAACCGGTCTTCGATGCACTTCCATTCTCTGTTAGTCAACTTTCGATGGTGGATTGGAATACCTAGGTAAGAGAAAGGTAAATCCCCCAACTCGCACCCAAACAATTGCCTATAAGCCTCCTGTTCGTCTTTGGCTCTACCAAAGCAGAACAACTCGCTCTTATGAAAGTTAATCTTTAACCCTGTCAATTGTTCGAAAAGGCATAACACCAGCTTCATATTTCTCGCCTTGGCCAAGTCATGCTCCATAAAGATGATTGTATCATCAGCGTACTGAAGGATATGGATACACCTCCATCAACAAGATGAGGTACCAAGCCACCTACTTGACCATTCTCCTTAGCCCTTCCTATCAAAATTGCTAACATATCAACCACAATGTTAAACAGGATAGGGGACATCGGATCTCCTTGTCTTAGGCCTTTATGTGTCTGGAAGTAATGACCAATATCGTCATTCACTTTAATTCCCACACTCCCTTTTTGCGTAAATGATTCAACCTGGCGGCGCCAGGCTTCATCAAAACCTTTCATACACAATGCCTGTTGGAGGAATGGCCATTTGACCTTATCGCACGCTTTCTCGAAATCCACCTTAAAAATTACTCCATCTAATTTTTTGGAATGGATTTCATGGAGCATTTCATGAAGGACGACCATCCCTTCAAGGATGTTTCTGTCCGGCATGAAAGCAGTTTGGGATTGTTGCACCACAGAATGCGCAATCTGTGTGAGCCTATTAGTCCCGACCTTGGTAAAGATTTTGAAACTAACATTGAGAAAGCAGATCGGCCTGAACTGCTCAATTCTCACAGCATCCGTTTTCTTAGGAAGCAGGGTGATAGTTCCAAAATTCAAGTGAAACAATTGAAGCTGTCCAGAGAACAGATCATGAAACATAGGTAGCAAATCCCCCTTAATAAAATGCCAGCACTTTTTGTAAAACTCGACCGGGAATCCATCCGGTCCGGGAGCCTTATTGTTTTTCATCTGTGCAATAGCATCAAACACCTCCTTCTCTGAGAACGGGGCAACCAGAATATCATTATCAGCAGCCGATAGTTGGGGCACATCCTCAGTCCTGGACTCATCGAGGGACACACAATTATCCTCCGGAGGTCCAAATAACTGCCTATAAAGAAAAAATTATCGTGCTGGTCGAAAAGACTGTTAGGAATTTGCCATACCGCAGCAGAGTGATTTGCCATGCGTTTTCAGGGATTTGCCATCATGCAACATAGCGAATTGTCAGACTAAAAAGAACAAAAAGGAAGATTTGTCACATATATCTATGACCTTCCATGCTACAACAGATAGATTTACAATGGTACATCAGAGAAATTGCCATGCTATATGAAAAAGAAATTTGCCTACCTGCTCAGGAATTGCCATGCTGGCATAAGGGGATTGTCACTGCTACATCAGAGGAAATTATTGGAAATTACCATGCTCTAGATCTAGAATTTGCCATGTGGATGTATTCGCTAAGATTGCATGGGGAACGAACCATTTAGTGTTGTATGCCCAATCGTTCGCACGTGATTTGAATGCGTCGGAGCGCATTCGCTCGAAAAGCAGCTCTAAGCTAGCGTCAGATCAATAAGCTTTCCATTTTAATTATGGAGAATTTGAATCCTTAAGGATTGTTCCCTGTACAAAGACCTTTGGATCATGTAGTAGGTTTGGTTTGGTCGTTTGGAGTAGCCTAATTTGTCTAGAGTGCTCTTTTGTGCCGTGATTCTATAAGAATCTCAATGTAAGTTAAAAAAAATTCGACTTCCCAAACAAATCAGTTTTTTTAGTACTCCTATTTTATTTTACTTTTTATGGGAGTACCCTGGCCTCTGCATCACCAAATGCACATATCGATTTTATTAAATGTGAATCAAGTCCATGTCATCGAGTATCAGACGCCAATACAATACAAAGAAAACAAAAAAACAACGATCATAACATGTCGAATCCAAGATTACATAGCTCATCCCACTAGTGCAGAACAGGCCTTTATCACCGGTTCGTAAGGGTCTTTAGTGCCGGTTCTGCAACCGGCACTATGGAGTGGAGACTAAAGCCCCCCCCCCCCTTTAGTACCGGTTCGGCACGAACCGCCACTAAAGGCCCACCACGTGACGTGAGCTCGCGCTGTGGTATGGGGGACCTTTAGTACCGGTTGGTGTTACCAACCGGTACTAAAGGTTTTTTTTGAAAAAAAATTCTGAAAATTTTGGGAAAAAAATTAGATTTTTTTTATTTTCAATTTTCTGAATTATTTGATGATTTAGTCTCTAATCACCCCTCTTAACTACTCAAGTGTGGATCACTCATTTCAAATCGTCTAACTTCCCGACCGGTCACCCATCCTCTCACTACCCTAGCCTGAGCACGCTTAACTTCGGAGTTCTATTCCCTCTACTTTCTAAGTCTGCACTTGTTGTTTTGCTGATAATAGTAAGATGTCAATCCTATTAACCCTCAGGAATTTAGCTTGAGCATGAAGTCACACATTTCACTCTTTGAGTTTGAAACTATTGTTTTAAAAAACAATAATTATTTAGTAACACTAATATTTCTTGAATAATTAGTTTGACCATTGTTTGACCACAGTTTGACCAGATTTGACCAAAATTCAAAAAAACTGAAATAATTATTTAGTAACACTAATATTCTAGAATAATTAGTTTGACCACAGTTTGACCAGATTTGACCAAGTTTGAAATTTTTTCCATTTTTTTCCACTCTAGATCTTAAAAGCCCCGTAACTTTTTTTCTGTTAGGTTTTTGAGGATTTTGAAAATGTTTAACGGGGTTCCCCCGGTTAAATTCCGATGTAACTTTTCGAGTTGATGATTTTTCATATAAAAAACTTTTTAATCCGAGTTCGTATGCAAAAGTTATGTCCATTTTACAAATTCCAGAGAGATTTTGCAAATAAAGTCGAAATTCATATTTGTAAATTTTCCCAACAACTAGACCACATATCACATAGGAAACTTATTTTATTTTTTTAACATTTCCATCATTTTTTTTGTTTTTTCTAAAACTGAAAAGGCGGTCCAGGGGGGGTAGAGTTTGAAAATTGTCCTATGGTCCCGGTTTGTGTCTCCAACCGGGACTATAGGTCAGACCCCTTTAGTCCCGGTTCATGGCACGAACCGGTACTAAAGGTTAGCCCTTTAGTACCGGTTTGTGCCACGAACCGGTACTAAAGGTGATCGTGGGGCCCCGGCCTGACGCCAGCCTGCCATCACCCCTTTAGTACCGGTTCGTGGCACGAACCGGTATTAAAGGTTCAACACGAACCGGCATTAATGCATAGCCGTTCGAACAGGCACTAATGCACACATTAGTGCCGGCTCAAAAGCAAACCGGCACTAATGTGCTTGACATTTGACCCTTTTTCTACTAGTGTCCACATAATCTACGATAAGATCTTCGGTCAAATTGGTTGAATGTTAAATCATGTGCACCCGTTTTCGGCCAATTTCGCCAAGAGGCCACAAGCGCACGCGCGTCCACATGCTGAAGTGATGTCCACATACTATTGAAGTTGACCTGTAGATAACATGGAGAAGAGAATTGATGTACTTTCTATTTATCCTCCTCTACCCTGTATCTCTTCAATCTAAGCATCACCCTACAAAATATGGTATTTTGAAGTTATATAGTAATTCACGATATGTGAAATCATGTTTCTCAAATTCTTGCAATCAAATTCATGTGTTTCATTTTTTCTTGTGAACCATCAAAATCATCATTGCAAATATTCTTGTGTTTTGAGACCCTGCAGGAAACCAATAGTACATAACATTAGGATTCTTTGTTAAAAGTTATTATATTTTTCTTCTGGAAACTCCAAGACATATTCACAACACTCGCTCTATATTTTCTCTGGAATTCTTATGTGTGTTCTCCTATGCACCATCCGAAGTCATCATCTGCATTTTTAAGACCATTTCAAAATCCGTCGCAATCATGTTTTTTTTCTATTCATGTGTGCTTAGGATGGCACTACTCCATAAACAATGATGTACCCCTTCCTTTCCGATTTAGTATTTGCAAACTACGAAATTCGTTCCCTGGTCACCATGGCTTATATAGTTGCTGATATTCTTGAGACAAGTCCAACAAACGGGAAATGAGGGAGTAGTTGATTAGAATATAAATTGATTTAGAAAACAAGAATAATTAAATAAATGAATCTCCGCATAGATTCTCAAAAAAAATCTCCGCTTAGATAAATATTTTTCTTTTGTGCATAAAGATAAATACATTTTGTTCTTTTGTTTTCATCATCTTACTCTTGTACAAGACTTTATCTTGTTTTCAAAATGATGTGTGGACGTAATGTCATATGCATCATTATGAATACGTAGCATCGTATGTCTAGCACCACCACTTTTATATGCCGTGTCACGCTGCTACTCTAATAAGTGCTTAAACATCAAACCAAAATGGTGTAGGATCCAGGTTTGCCTCTGACTTGGACTTGGTTGCATGGCTGGAGACCGAACGTTCCACGTCGAGAGGGCGAGCCGCATGTAGTAGGAGCAAACTCCAAAGTACGTGCAGCCCGCTTGGAAGAGCACACGATCGGATCGATCGAGCGGCACCATTCAAAGGAGGCACACCGTACACGTTCCGCCGTTCAGTTGACCGTGTCTCGCTTTCATGGAATTACCGCGAAATAAATCCTTGGGCTGGCTGGATCGATCGGGTACGTACGTACGCGTCGTTTGTTTGACTATACGCGTACAACGTACACCTACTACTGGAACTGCGTCCAGCGAAGGCAGGTGACGTAGTAGTACGTAGGCAACGCCCGGCCCAGCTAGCCGGCTGATGGCCGTGCAGGCATGGTGCGTTCATATTATACGGAGGGATTGAGTACTAGCAAGAAGAAGAAAAGTACTATGTTAAAAAATGTCTTACATTATGAAACGGAAAGAGTAATATGTTAGCCACGGTCATTGGTCAATGGCAGGGTGAGTAGGAAAACAAAATACGCCATGCACGATGATGATAGTCTGACTCTTCCACCCCAAACTAGTTGAATAATAAAGGGACACACAAGTTGCACCAGTGGCCTCCCATGCTCGACTCAACTTGAAATGTCAGCGTGGAGAACACCAACACCCATGCATGCACATACAGATATGGTCCATTATTTTCTGGGGACAGTTAAGGCTGCAATCAATGAACAGTGCGTACAGCGCCTGGACTTTCTTCTTCTCTGCACCCAACAACTTGTCCTCTCATTCATTCACCCATTCATGGGTTCGGTCAGCCGGTCTATAAAGTCTGAGATCGACGGCAGCACGTAGGAGTACATAACTAGCCCACCCTCCACGCTGTACCAAATTAAGGTGAGTACAAAAGCTACTGTATAGTTGTTGCACCATATTTGCAAGGGCAGAGCAGTTGGCACCCACCGATGATGAGAATTTCAGACCAAAAGCAAAGTTAGCACTATGGGCCTGTTTGGTTCCAAATAAGTTACCAACTTATAAGTCGAAAAGTGAAAAAAGTGACTTATTTTGGCAAACAGACCCGACTTATAAGTCACCCCAACTTATAAGTCATAAGTTGGTCCACCCCAACTTAAAACTTACAAGCCACCCCTTTTTGCATGGGTCCACCATCTTTATATAAAAAAACAAGGTAAGAAGGTGTGGTCAGGTGACTTATAAGTCAAGTGACAACCAAACAGGCATGACTTATAGGTCACTAATTTTAAGTCACCTGACTTCTTATAAGTCAGGTGACTTATTGAAACCAAACAGGCTCTAATGGTTCCACGGTTTCGTTCACCCCATGGCCGCATCGCATCTCTGCATCCGTATGTGACAGTGGTAGTACTGCATGCGACCTGCCTGCAGTGGTTCAGCACAAGAAAGTCATGAGCCGCACAGAGGCCCAACAAGAGAATTCTCTGCAGACAATCACCACAAAATTCACCTCGCAAAAAAATTTCACCACAAAATTCTTTCTCGTAACTTGTGCGTCCCGCCAACGGCCGATCTGCCGACTGAAAACGCTCTCCATTCATGCATGCGCCTGTGTCCAGGGCTTGCACTGTGCATGGATGGATAAGGAGAGGGTCGAGAAGGGAAGAGGGGAGCAGGCCGTGCAGGGGGAAAAGCGCGGTGGAGTCTTCAAAAACAATCCCCGCGCGGGCAATCAATGCAGGGGTTGGTTCCCGGTTGACATTTATGCCCTAGACGTGGGAGTGGATTCAAGTCAGTGATGAGCGGACGGACGTCCTAGTCTCACCCCGCTTGCGGTTGAAGGATTGGAGCATCCAACAAAAGACATGCACGTCTATCCATTTGTCCATTGCGACTGGATCCATCCGTCCATTGCTGGTCTATCTGCTGCTGCTGCTGCCGCTTGTGTGTCATCTTGCTGGGTGCAACTGCTCGCAATGAATGCGCGCTAGCCTTCATCAATGGCCGTCCCTGTCGACCGACCGATCTTCTTCCTTTTCTGTCTTCAATGGCGCAATTGAATTGAAAGAAAGGCAAGGACAGGAGAAGCTGTAGCCTGGATGAGCAGTGAGTGCATTTGCTGAATGTAATCATGGACGTAGATACGGTTGCACGTAGCTGTTCCCGGGTGAATACGCGTACGCTGGTACGCATCATTGGCTATCCTGCAGGTTCGCATTACTTGCACCCGTCGCCATCGCATTAACTTGGGTTTCTATTTTAAATCAATACATGTTATTCAGTATACTTGGAAACGCTCCAGTTTCTTTCACGGTCTATTTCGAATTCACTTTTGCTAAGTCTCAGTCGACTTAAACTTCGATCGTTATGTCTCAATCGATAATATCTTCTTTTGATTTTACATGGATATTCGTGCAAGAAAAATATTTTTTTTTATATACTATATCACTTGACTGAGACTTCGTTAAGTCTCGATCGACTAAGACCTCGCCACAACCCTTCGAATTTATCAAAGGAGAGAGCTAATTCTAATACACTGTCATCTTGATTAAGAACACTGTTACTTATGACATAACAAGGCTGATTTCAATTTGGGAATTGTATTATGTCCACATGTGTTTCCGCACACGTGTGATCGCACTCAGCGGGAGAGCGTGCATCCGCACCGTTGTGGATTTATCGCCGTGCTAGAACAGTCAGATATTACATCTTCTTTGATCCATCTGCTCTGGGTTTCTGTAGACCGACCCTCTTGTGATCTCCTATACAGTATTATCGCTCTCCAATACTGTTTTGGTCAATGAGAAAAAAGGAAATGCATTGATTAACAACAGCGACTGAATTCTCAGTAGTATATCTTCACAGTCAAGAGTTTACAGCCCATCGTCTCAAAAAAGGACGTTGGATCAACCATTAAATGCTATAATCACCCTCTTCATCTTTGGACTGCACTTACTCCCGTTAATGACGATGCATAGTGCTCATTGTGGATTCTCTTTGGGAGTACACTCTACACATGTGCCAATTCTATAGGTGTAGAATTTTTTAGGACCCCAGTAACATGCTGAGCGAACGAACTTTTCCAACAAAAGGGATATGAGGGAGTAGTTGATTAGATTGCTCAGAATATAAATTGATTTAGAAAACAAGAATAAATAAATAGATCTCCGCTTCATCATCGTACCCTTGTCCAAGACTTTATCTTCTTTTCTAAATGATGTGTGGACATAATGTCATTTGCAGCAATATGAATACGTAGCATCGTAGGTCTAGCACCACCACTTGTACATGCCGTGTCACGCTGCAACTCTAATAAGTGCGTAAACGTCAAACCAAAATGGTGTAGGATATCGTTGCCCGGGGTAGCGGTGGTGGCGGCTGTGTGGTGGGGTTGGCAGATGCTAGTGGGCTCTCCTCTCAAGCGTGTCCTCGTCCAGCTCGTTTGAGCAGCGGCGCCGTACAACGTCTGTGGTGCAGAGACAGTTTCAGGCAGACCAGATCCAGCTCGACTGCTCCTGTTCTTGCGCGCGGCGGTGCGAGGCTGTCAGTCTTGGCTTGGTGTTCGTCCAATTTCGGCGCGCGGCGGTGCAGGCCGTCCAATTCCGGTTCCGAACTTGCTCTTCCTGCGCGTTGCGGTTTGGATCCTCGCCCAGTTCTCCGCACGGAGGCAAGGATGACTGGATCTGGTTTTGGCTCGCCCAGGGCATGCATGCGGCCGGGCGGTCCAGCCATGTTGACACGCGTTCACCGAGTTCCTGCGTGCGGCGGTGGCATGTCCGTTCTTGGTATTGTGTGCATGGTCTTTTTCTGCCCGATGGCGCTGGTAGGCCTCGGATCCAGGATTGTTGTTGGAAGACTTGACTTCGTATGAAAATCCTGCATTGACCTAGTCTGTGCCGACGGTAACGGCGTCTTCGGATGTCGTCTTCTTCTTTGGAGGTACCGCCGTGGCTAGTTTTGCTCTTTGTACCTCATGGCGTGTGGTCTCTGGGTGAAAACCTAAGATTTGGCTATGCTAGATCGGGTGACGGTGCTGTCTTCGACACCACTTCCTTCTTGGAGGCATCATCTTGGAGACCCGGCGATGGATTTTGATGGTGTGCACGGTTGTTGGTGGAGCTTGGGTTGGTGGTGGTGCCTACCCTTTTTTTCTTTTTTTTCTTTCTGCACTAGTCTTTTTGCTGTGCTTTCCTTGTTGAAGAGCTCTTGTAACGTTTTTTCTGGTCAATGAATTTGGTAGTTCTCATGCCAATATTCAAAAAAAAAATGGTGTAGGGTACAGGTTTGCCTGTGGCTTGGACTTGTTTGCATGGCTGGAGACCGAACATTCCACGTCGAGAGGGCGAGTCGCATGTAGTATACTAGCAAACTCCGAAGTGCATGCAGCCCGCTTGTCAGTTCTCTCTCGTGCGCTTGGAAGAGCACAAGATCGGATCGATCGAGCGCTACCATTCAAAGGAGGCACACCGTACACGCTCAGTCCTTCAGCTGACCGGGTCTCGCTTTGATGCAATTTACCGCGCCAGATCCGCGAAATCCTCATATACTGATATACAGTCCTCATGTGCGGCTCTCAGAGGATTTGTTTCATCTCCATGTGCATGGCGACTGATGAGATCACTGCTAACTGTTATGTTAGCCATGGTCATTGGTCAATGGCAGTGTGAGTAGGAAAACAAAATGCTCCATGCATGATCACGACAGTCTGACTCTTCCACCCCAAACCAGTTGAATAACAAAGGGACACACAAGTTGCACGAGTGGCCTCCCATGCTCGACACAACTTGAAATGTCAGCCCGGAGAACACCAACACTCATGCATGCACGTAGAGATATGGTCCATTATTTTCTCGGGGCAGTTAAGGCAGCAATCAATGAACAGTGCGTACAGAACCTAGACCTTCTTCAGTTCTTCTCCTTGCACCCAACAACTTGCCCATTCATGGGTCAGCCAGTCTATGAAGTCTGAGATCGACGTAGCTCGACGGGCGCACGTACGAGTAGTGTAGTATTCCAGTCTTTTTTACAGATTCTAATATGAACTACATATGAAGCAAAATAAATGAATCTACGCTCTAAACTACGTATATACATCTATATGTAGTTTATATTGAAATATCTAGAAAACTTATATATAGAAACGGAGAGAGTACGTAACTCGCCTCCTTGCCCTGCTGTAATATCAAATCATGAAGGTACAAAAGCTACTGTGGTTAACTGCACCATATCTGCAAGGGCAGAGCAGTTGGCAACGATGATGAGAAATTCAGACTTAGCACTAATGGTTGCTTTACTACTGCACCCACTTCCGCATCTCTGCGTCTGTATGTGACAGTGGTAGTACTGCATGCGACCTGCCTGCAGTGGTCACAAGTACAAGAAAGTCGGGCGAGTCTACCGAGCGGCCGGCCTAAACTGGAATTTTTGTGTCCCATGATTCATAAAAGGTAATAGTTTGTCTCCCCTAATTGATATATGAAGAAAACTAATCCATAATTACCATGTAAACAGAAAGTATTACAAAAGCATCCATGTTAATAGTTGTGAATGCATTTCATTTGAGTTTTCAAATTTTTAAAAAGTCATAATTTTTAAACCGCGTGTCGAAATTAAGATATGTTTTCACCATTGGAACCCTAGCGACGTGCTCTTCGAAACTAGATCCCGCATGGGTATGTTTTGACGAATTTTTTTTGTGCAACTTAGTCTCCGATTGGTGCAACTGTTTAGCCGTCGATGTGCAACTAGCTGACAGATGATGTGCAACTTTTTCCTGTAACTGTGGACATGCAATTTTCACTAATGGCACCACCCCATACTACTCTTTAACAGTGAAATGTGCAATTTCATCTGCTGTCCCGATGCCCTGGCCAACTGTCAGGTAGTCGCCGGGCGTATGCAGCCCCGCGGCCGGGTGTGAGTATTACAAAAGCACATGTGCGACTATGCCGAGGAGAGTGTGCAACTCTGCGGCAGGCGTGAACACCTCCCACGGCAATTCGTGTGCGACTATGCAGACGAGATTGTGCGACTCTGTCGCCATGCATGTGCGACTATGCCAACGAGAGTGTGCAACTCCAGGGCCAGATGTGAGCACCTTCCACGGCAATTCGTGTGCGACTATCCGGACGAGATTGTGCGACTCTGTGGTCATGCATGTGTATGCCGACTAGAGTGTGCAACTCCGTGGCCAGGCGTGAACACCTCCCACGGCAATTCGTGTGCGACTATCCGGACGAGATTGTGCGACTCTGTGGCCATGCATGTGCGACCATGCCGACGAGAGTGTGCAACTCCGCGGCCAGGCGTGAGCACCTCCCACAGAAATTCGTGTGCGACTATGCGGACGAGATTGCGCGACTCTGTGGCCATGCATGTGCGACTATGCCCACGAGAGTGAGCAACTCCACGGCCAGGCGTGAGCACCTCCCACAACAATTCATGTGCGACTATGCGGACGAGATTGTGTGACTCTGTGGCCATGCATGTGCGACTATGCCGACAAGAGTGTGCAACTCCACGGTCAGGCGTGAGCACCTCCCACAACAATTCATGTGTGACTATCTGGACGAGATTGTGCGACTCTATGGCCATGCATGTGCGACTATACCGACGAGAGTGTGTAACTCCGCAGCCAGGCATGAGCACCTCCCACAACAATTCATCTGCGACTATGCGGATGAGATTATGCGACTCTGTGGCCATGCATGTGCGACTATACCGACAAGAGTGTGCAACTCTGCGGTCGGGCGTGAGCACCTCCCACAACAATTCATCTGCGACTATACGGACAAGATTGTGCGACTCTATGGCTATGCATGTGCAACTATGCCGACGAGAGTGTGCAACTTCTGAAGACGTGCATGAGCACCTCCCACAGCAATTCGTGTGCGACTATGCGAACGAGATTGTGCGACTCTGTGACCATGCATGTGCGACTATGCCAACGAGAATGTGCAACTTTTGAAGACGTGCATGTCCGACTATGCAGACGAGAGTGTACAACTCCCGAAGATAGTGTACAACTCCCTCAACCGGAGTGCAACTTCTCATATGCCGCCCCGCCAATTGACTAGCGGTCGATGTGCAACTTTCGTCTTACCCATGTATGTCATGCGGTCTACTTGTAGCATCGGCATGCTTCCAATTCACAGTAGCAGTTGGTCGAGCTTAAAACGTCCAGTCTTTAGCTAAATTTAAGTAAGCAACACGGGTGAGAGTCGTCATCTAACCAATTCAGTATCATCATGTATGGTCATATCTAACTGAGGACTAATATATGTGCAACTATATCTACTGCGGGTGCCAACAAAGAAATTGACTAGCAAAAATAGATTAACTTAAGCATAACTACCATCTAGCCGACTTAGTATCATTGTGTTGTGCAACTTCCCTATAGTCATATCCAACTTATACTACTATCATAACCAACTTAGTACAACCATATTCTACCAAAAAACCTTTCACCTAAGCAAACCTCCGGCAACTCATCCCTCGCCAATCAAACGCGTTTGGTCGAGAAAAAAACACTACAAAATGTAAGATCATCATTCAGGTGAGCACCATGTCCTTAATGGCTCTGAACAGGATGACGTTGCCTGGCGATCTGGTGGGCAATAGGTACAACCGTACAAGAGCTGAGCGCCAATGGTGCCGGGCGCCATGACTCCATGAGAGCATCTCCAGCCGCGCCCCCAACAGGCCCCCCCAGGCGACTTTTTCGGCGTCGGCGCCAAAAAAGGCCCAGTCGCGCCCCCAGGACGACGAAAAGCGCCGGTTCGGCCCTTTTTTCCGCCCGGCGGCCGCAGGCCGAACCCGGCGCGCTGGGGTGCGCTTGGGGGCTCCGGCGCAAGGGAAAAGCGCGGCTGGCCCACGCCGTCAGGTGAAAAGTCAAGATTTTCTTCCCCGACTCGCCTCCCACCCCCCGCGCTCTCGGCCGCCACTAGGTATATCCCGGCGCCGCACCGCCGCCCTTCACCGGTAGATAGCCATTGCCGCCGGAAAAATAGCTGAGGTTCGCCGCGGCAGCCCCTCCGACACTAGCTGGGCGTTTCCGGCCGCCGTTTCCGGCCGCGGAGGGGTAGTTTAGCGGCGGGTGCACGCCCACCGCGCGCAAGGTGTTCGGCGATTTGCCTGCCTCGGTGATGGACTCGGATGACGAGGAAGTGCTCGCCGCGCTGCTGGAGGAGGAAGCCGAGGCCGACGTCCAACAAGAAGAGCATCTCATGGTGCTCGCCGCCCTCGCCCAGCTGCTGGCGAGCAATGAAAAGCCGCGGCGAGGTGGCTCGGCGCCGGGGCGGGTGAAAGCAAAGAACCAGCATCGTCTCGAAGGCTACTGCATGCTCTACTCCGACTACTTCGCCGATGCTCCACTTCACGGCGACATAACATTTCGGCGCCGTTATCGAATGAGCAGAAAGCTTTTCCTCAGGATTGTGAATTCCATCCGGGAGTTCGACAACTACTTCAAATGCAAGATCATGACCTGCTGTGTCATCTTACACAACATGATCATTGAGAGCGAGCAGGAAGAGCCAGTGTTTGACACTGAACCATACCACAGGCAGGGTCCTCTTGCCCAAGTTGATCACCGGCTACCGGCAACCTAGACTGCCTACCTCAGTATGCGTCAGGAGATCCGAGACCCACAGGTGCATCATCAACTGCAGCAAGATCTGACAGAGCACCTATGGAGGCTCAAGGGCGACACCGGGCGCGACGTGTGATGAAATATGAGTTTTTATTTGTTGAACTATATAATTTGTATTGAACTATTTGTTGTTGAACTATTTTGTTGAAGTATTTGAATTTTCTGTGATGAAATATGTGATAAAAAAATATTTATGTTGATAATTGAACGCCGAGCCACGGCGAACCACGCCGAATATGGGCCTATTCTCGCCCATATGGGCCTTTTTCGCCGAAATGGGGCTTCAAAAGTGGGCCAAAATCGGCGACTAGGGGCAAGCTGGGGGCGACGACTGGGCGCAAAACCGCCCCCAGCGCCGAACGAATCGCCGGCTCGCCCCCAGGGGCGATTTTTATGCGTCCTGGTGGGGCCAACGGCTGGAGATGCTCTGAGCAGCAGCTTGTTCACACCAATGGACTTGCACAGCTTCGCTTGCAGCGGCAGCAACATCGTGGGGGTGGCGTCCAAGGCAAACACGACCGCGCCGCTGCTGCGGTCCGACCGGTTTGGGAGAATTTTGTCCGGCTTCATGCCTGAATCGAGATGGGGCAATGACAAACGCGGTCTCTGGTGAGCTCGCTAATGTCCATGGTGCTCACCTCGTGTCCTATGCATCCACGACGCACGACCTTGCCCAGCCGCAGAACCGCACATGGACTTCTCTCGGTGGAACACGGTGGGAGCTAGAATTTGGGCGGCAGAGGAGTCGACCTGGCGCGCCCTTCGCCGTCGGCTGCGCGAGCGTAGACCCCGGAGCCTCCCTTGGTCGAGTCCGAGCGTGGTGCGCGGCGCCAGGGGGACGGGGACGGCCGGGGATGCATGCTGGACGCGGCACCGGGAGGCGGCTAGAGGAGCACGGCGGTGGATCGCATGGAGGAGGTGCGGGGCGAGAGTGGAAGGTGGGTTGACTGGAGTATTTGACAAAAAACTACCACATTACGGTTGCCATCCCACTGAACTACCGCATTCAAAAAAGTGACTGATAACTACCAAAAATTTCTAATTTTGTGACTAAAAACTACCACTTTCAGAAAATGGCCAGTTTAGACGATTTAAACACGTTTATGACATACGGGGCCCACATGTTAGGGCTGACGTGGCGGCAAAGTCAACTCCGTTTATTTTGACCGTTACTACGAGTGGGGCCCACACGTCAGCATCAATCTTCTTCGTCTTCCTCCTCCTCTCTCTCTTTGGCATTTCTTCAAACACCTCATATGCACCCACCAGCCACCTCCGCAGCACTTCACTGCCGGCGCTGGCCTCTCCACCTGCCTCGAGCCCGTCTGGATCCGGAGAGCCCGAGCTGCCCAACCACTCCGAGGAAGAGGCTGTCGCCGGCACACGCGACTGCACGCACCTTCGCGGCGGCAAGCGCTGCGCGCACGGCAGTGCACACGCTCGCGACAACGTTGGCTGCACACACAGTCGCGGCGGCGGCGGCCAGCCGGCCAGCACGCGGTGGCGACGGCGGCTGCGCGCGCACGCTCGCGGCGGTAGGTGCTGCGCGCACGGCTCCACACACGCTCGCGGCAGCGGCGGCCAGCCGGACAGCACGCAGCGGCGGCTGCGCACGCACGCAAGGCCGCTGGCGGCACGCATGCAAGCCAGCAGTGCACGCGAGGGCTACGGCTGCATGCTAGGGTACGGCTAGCATGCAAGCTAGCGCAGCGCAGTGCACACTCGTGGCCGCGGCCGAGCTGTTCAAGGAGGCTGTGGTCGCCGGCACGGCCGAGGCGGTTCTGCCCGCTGTGGTTGCGCCGCCGTCTCCAGTCCCCGACCAACGCCGGGAAGGTGTTGCGCCTAGGCGTCGCCATGGAGGAGTTCGGAGCTCAATCACGGGTGCACACAAGATGTTCGGGGAAATGCCAGAGAGAGAGAGAGGGCGGGAGGAAGAAGAAGATAGATGCTAACATGTGGGCCTCACATGTAATAACGGTCAACCTAACGGCCAAAATAAACGGAGTTGACTTCGTCGCCACGTCAGCCCTGATGTGTGGGTCATGTATGTTATAAACGTGTTTAAATCATCTAAATTGGTCATTTTCTGAAAGTGGTAGTTTTTAGTCACAAAATTAGAAAATTTTGGTAGTTATCAGTCACTTTTTTGAATGTGGTAGTTCAGTGGGACGACAACCCCTAATGTGGTAGTTTTTTGTCAAATACTCGGGTTGACTGGATAAGATATGCCGCATGAGCGATCCACTCTCCCCGACCAGGTAACACCTGGCACTGCAGGCCGCACGATACGCACGCATCGAGCGGTCACCGCTCGGGAGCTCAGTTCGATCAGATCGTGCGCGTGCACGATGAAGTACTCCCTCTTTTCCGGTTTATAGAGCTCAATTCAAAAATCTCACCAACCAAGGTAGATGATGAGCGGTGGAATATTTTTTGTAGTTTGCAAAAGCACCTAATTAATGCTCTTGTTTTCCTCAAAAAATTATGTTTATCAATGCATTAACTGCAATGCATGCGTGCATAAAGTACATGCATTAGTTAATTTTCTCTTAATACTTGCATGCAATGATTTAATGCACCTTGAAATCTGAACATGTGATGAGGAATAACCAAATTGAGCCTTATAAAATGAAAAACTAAAATTCTGAGATAAGCCCTATAAACCGGAAAGGAGGGAGTATTTAGGAAGAAAGTCATGACCCAACAAGGGAATTCTCTGCAGACAATCACCACACAGTTCTTCTCATAACTTGTGCGTTCGTTCAACCGCCGATCAGCTGACTAAAAACCCTATCCAGTCAGTCTGTGTCCTGTGATGTCTCGGCGCAATTGTCAGGACCTGTCCTGCACTGTGCGTGGATAGATAAACGCAGGGTTGAGTTAAGGAGCAGAAGGCAAGAACCCGCCTCAAATGTTCGGGCGGCCTACTTCAAATGGCCCCAAACGCTTGACCAACATCCCTTATATCCATTCCAAATATGGGGCTGGTATGGGGCTTTCGGACACATCCGTCACATTGGATCCGGACCAAGCTGGCCCATCCGACCCCACATATATTTGTCCCCATCCGCTCGTCGGATCAAACCCGAACCACTTCACACTCCATTCCCATTCGCTCACTCTGCCACCCAAGCTCACCTTCGGCGATTTTACGATCGTCTCCGGCATGGCGGGCAGCGGATCTGACTCCGACCAGTCCAGATTCGTCGACTGGGTTGTCATCCCGTGCGGGTTGGAGGAGGCAGTGGCGTCCGCATTGCACCCCGCCGCTTCCGGGAGGACAGCGCCTGGCCGATGGCAGGAGCTGTCCGGCGGGACTCCATAGCGTCGGTTCAACGGGCGCTCGGGTCCTAGGGCTGGATCATCGTGGTCCCGGCAGCCGAAAAATCTATTCTTCCTCATCATCGGTTGGGGCGGACTATGAGTCTCACCGGGAACGGGCGGCCCCGCAGTGGGAAGGATAGGATATGGGCTGCCAAGGCCCGTATCGCGGCGAAAATGGCGGCGGTGGAGGCGGCTGATGCGGCAGTGCGGGCTACAACAGAGGAAGCCGGGCGATGTGTGTAATGCATCAATGTAATTGTATGAGTTTGTATAAATTTGAGATATGATAATTATGATGTCCGACTGTGAGAAGACAAATTTGAGGCTTGAGGCCAACTCCAGCGCGCGACCCCATCCTGTCCGGGTGCGTCCGTTTGGGGTAAAATGGACGAACCAGACGGCCCAGCGCGCGGGCGCGAACGGACTTTTGTCCATTTTATGTCCGCTTTCAACCCATCCCCGGCCCATGTTTGCGCCGCTTTTGAGGTGAAACGGACAGCACGCGGACGGGCGAGCCGTGTGCACGTGTCCTCCCCCTGGCCCGCCCGTCGGTGGCACAGGGACGCCTTTATCTATCCGCCTCCCTCCCTCCGGCCGCACCCCCTCCACTCTTCTCCACTCTTCCCCTTGCCGCCGCTGCCATTGCAGCTGTGCAGCTCGGACGCGCGCTCGCCCAGCCCCTTCCCCTCGGTGCCCCCGAGCTACCCAACCACGGCCACCTGATTTGCGCACCCGACGGCCGGATTTGGGGCGGATCCGGTCGGTCTTGAGCTCGCCCGGCCGTGGGAGGCCGCTCGCGCCATGGACTGGCCGGGCACCAGGCCGGAAGGCCCTGGCAAGGCCGCAAGGCCGAATGCAGGTAGTGGCTCATCCTCTAGCCGCTCGGATCTACACCGTCGGTGGTCCGCCGACAGATACACGAATGGCGATCGGCCGGGCTCGGTGCTAGCCCAAAAGCTCGTCGGCGCACCGTTGCCACTCATTAAGTGCGACCACTGCCCAAAGAAGGACGTGTGCCGCGTGTCTACAACGCTGGAACATCCCAGATGGGTGTTCATCAAGTGCTTAAACGATGGGGTATGTGCTCTTTTTAGCTTCAGTTGTGCTCTTGGATTTGGACTAGTTGTGCTAACTTGAAATTTTATTGTGTAGCATGGATGCAAGTTTTAGTATTGGGAAGAAGAGTATATCGATATATTGATAGAGCTCAATTTAGTAGATGTTTGTGCACTTTTAGCTAGCATAGAGGCTAGAGATGAGACTAGTGCACTTGTTGCTAGAATAGAGGCTAGACATGAGACTAGATGCGGGGAAGCAACCTCTACTTCTTTAGACTCGAAGAAGAAAGAAGCACGCAAGATCGAGCCTCCTCCATAGATCAACAAGGAATGCATCGAGAAGGCACTAATCCAACTTACAGGAACAGTTATGGAAGTTGGATATTTTCTAAAATGTATTCTTGTGGTTCTTGTTTTCTTTGGTCTTGATTTTTTACTCAAAATTTGGTGATGTATTCTCATATACCAAAAATGTGCTGAGTAAATAGGAATTTTTTTGACTAATTTAATCCATAAATAAATGACTAGCATGGCATTGACAGAATTAACGACATACTGATACTGATCTAAACATGCACGTACTACGCTAACAATAGACATATCTACACATAGTGCTAGTACTGCAAATATGGAAATAATCAGGAGAGAGATAAACGCGTTATACCCTCCAGTAGGCCATGCAGAAGCAGCCGCGGCGGTGGCGGCAGCTGAAGCGTCCTCGGCGGCCTTCTTGTCGGCTTCAACTTTCTCGATGGCGGCACGTTCGGCGTCGGTGGACATGTTGATGACGAAGACTATGCGGACGTAGAGGAAGTAGCGGATCGGAAGCGAGCAGTCGCTGCCCAAAAACCTATTCGCCCCTGACCCGTACAGGAACCAGAGGGGCGGGGTTTCGGAGACCTGCTCTCCCGTCGACCGTGTACGCGGCGGACGGGATGGAGTCACCGGCGGCAGCAGCAGCAAGGGAACGATGGTGGGTGTGCGCGTGAGCAGATGAGATCTGTTCGTGGCAGCTAGGGTTGGGAGACCACCATGGAAACTCATGTGGGTCTCATGCCCATCTCCCTCGATGCATTATCTATCACAACACGTGATAGCCCTTTCGTAAAGGGATCTGCCAGATTCTTAGCCGTATGGACATAGTCCAACACTATCACTCCAGAGTTTCTTAATTTTCTGACAGCTTTTAATCTCATTCTTATGTGTTTGTTGGACTTCATGTTGTCCTTTGAACTCTTCACCTTGGTGATGATAGTCTGATTATCACAGTTCATAAGGATAGCCGGAACCGGTTTATCAACCAATGGCAAGTCCATCAAAAGATCTCGAAGCCATCCTGCTTCAACACCAGATGTGTCTAATGCTGTTAATTCTGCTTCCATTGTCGATCTCGTTAAGATCGTTTGCTTGCAAGACTTCCAGGAAACAACGCCACCTCCAAGAGTAAACATATACCCAGTTGTGGCCTTCATCTCACCAGCATCAGAGATCCAATTCGCATCACTATACCCTGCAAGTACCGATGGGTCTCCGGTATAGTGAAGTCCATAGTTCATAGTACCTTTCAGATAGCACATAACTCTTTCAACAGCATGCCAATGTACATCACCCGGTTTGGAAACAACCCGGCTTAATTTGCTTACAGCAAACACGATGTCAGTCCTCGTTGCACTCGCTAGGTACATCAATTAACCAATGATTTGAGAGTATCTCAATTGATCTTTAGTCATGCCTTTGGACTTTCAAATCAACACGCTAGGATCATATGGTGTTTGAGATGGTGTGCAGTCCAAATATCCAAAACGACTCAACACCTTCTCAACATAGTGGGATTGCAGAAGTATAATCCCACCCTCATTATCTCTCAATAGCTTGCTGTTCAAGATAACATCAGCCACACCAAGGTCTTTCATCTCAAAGTTCTGAGATAGAAATGATTTGACCTCCTCAATGACTTTGAGGTTTGTTCCGAATATCAGTATGTCATCAACATACAAGCACAGTATAACTCCTTCGCCCCCACCATGGCGATAGTATACACATTTGTCAGCCTCATTAACAATGAAACCAACAGATGTCAGAGTTGTATTAAACTTATCATGCCATTGCTTAGGTGCTTGCTTCAGGCCATATGAAGATTTCAGTGACCTACACATCTTTCTTTCCTGACCATCTATCATAAAGCCATCTGGCTGTTGCATGTAGATTTCCTCGTTTAGCTCTCCATTCAGAAAAGCCATCTTAACATCCATCCGATGGACGAGAAGACCATGCGAGGCCGCCAATGAGAGTAATACTCGAATGGTGGTCAGTCTAGCCACATGTGAATAAGTATCGAAGAAATCTTCCTCTTCTTTCTGGTCATAGCCCTTGGCCACAATCCTAGCCTTGTACTTTTCAATCGTACCATCGGGCCTAAGCTTCTTCTTGAACACCCACTTGCATCCTAATGGTTTGCAACCATAGGGACGGTCAGTGATCTCCCATGTCCTGTTAGCCATGATGGAGTCCATCTCGCTACGGACCGCATCCTTCTAGTAATCAGCTTCTGGAGAGGCATACTGATACGACTCCAACGTATCTATAGTTTTTGATTGCTGCATGCTATTATATATTCTGTTTTGGATGTTTGATGAGCTTTATTATACACTTTTATATTCTTTTTGGGACTAATCTACTAACCCAAGGCCCAGTGCAAATTGCTGTTTTTTTTTGCCTATTTCAGTGTTTCGCAGAAAAGGAATACCAAACGGAATGAAACCTTCGGGAGCGTGATTTTTTGAACAAACGTGATCCAAAGGACTTGGAGTGGACGTCAAGAAACCAACGAGGAGGCCACGAGGCAGGGAGGCGCGCCTACCCCCCTGGGCGCGCCCCCACCCTCGTGGGCCCCTCGTGGCTCCACCAACCTACTTCTTCCTCCTATATATACCTACGTACCCCGAAACCATCCAGGAGCACCACGAAACCCTATTTCCACCGCCGCAACCTTCTGTACCCGTGAGATCCCATCTTGGGGCCTTTTCCGGCGCTCCGCCGGAGGGGGAATCGATCACGGAGGGCTTCTACATCAACACCATAGCCTCTCCGATGATGTGTGAGTAGTTTACCCCAGACCTTCGGGTCCATAGTTATTAGCTAGATGGCTTCTTCTCTCTCTTTGGATCTCAATACAAAGTTCTCCTCGATCTTCTTGGAGATCTATTCGATGTAACTCTTTTTGCGGTGTGTTTGTCGAGATCCGATGAATTGTGGATTTATGATCAAGATTATCTATGAACAATATTTGAATCTTCTCTGAATTCTTTTATGTATGATTGGTTATCTTTGCAAGTCTCTTCGAATTATCAGTTTGGTTTGGCCTACTAGATTGATCTTTCTTGCAATGCGAGAAGTGCTTAGCTTTGGGTTCAATCTTTTGTTGCTCGATCCCAGTGACAGAAGGGGAAACGACACGTATTGTATTGTTGCCATCGAGGATAAAAAGATGGGGTTTATATCATATTGCTTGAGTTTATCCCTCTACATCATGTCATCTTGCCTAATGTGTTACTCTGTTCTTATTAACTTAATACTCTAGATGCATGCTGGATAGCGGTCGATGTGTGGACTAATAGTAGTAGATGCAGGCAGGAGTCGGTCTACTTGTTGCGGACATGATGCCTACATACATGATCATGCCTAGATATTCTCATAATTATGCACTTTTCTATCAATTGCTCGACAGTAATTTGTTCACCCACCGTAATACTTATGCTATCTTGAGAGAAGCCACTAGTGAAACCTATGGCCCCCGGGTCTATTTTCCATCATATTAATCTTCCGTCAACTAGCTATTTCTGTCGCCGTTTATTTTGCAATCTTTACTTTCAATCTTTATCATAAAAATACCAAAAATATTATCTTATCATCTCTATCAGATCTCACTTTTGCAAGTGACCGTGAAGGGACTGACAACCCCTTTATCGCGTTGGTTGCAAGGTTCTTATTTGTTTGTGTAGGTACGAGGGACTTGCGTGTGGCCTCCTACTGGATTGATACCTTGGTTCTAAAAAACTGAGGGAAATACTTACGCTACTTTGCTGCATTACCCTTTCCTCTTCAAGGGAAAACCAATGCATGCTCAAGAGGTAGCAAGAAGGATTTCTGGCGCCGTTGCCGGGGAGGTTTACGGCAAGTCAAGTCAAGATTTGATCTCCCGTCAACGTGCCGATTTCTGGCGCCGTTGCCGGGGAGTCGACGCACAAGTCAAGACATACCAAGTACCCATCACAAACTCTTATCCCTCGCATTACATTATTTGCCATTTGCCTCTCATTTTCCTCTCCCCCACTTCACCCTTGCCGTTTTATTCGCCCTTCTTCTATTCGTCTTTTCGTTTGCCTTAATGTCTTACTTGGCTCGTTTGCTCGTTTGGTTGGAATATTTGTGTATTTATTGCTAAACAGAGACCCTAAGATCTAAGGATCCTCATCCGCTTGCTAATCTTTTTAAGAGATCCAATTGTGTTGAACCAATTGCTAGTGAGTTTTGTGCACTAGATTATCTTTATGAAGTTTTGCTTGAAATTCGTGAATCTGAAAATTGTGATAAAGCACTTTGTGAAGTGATTCACGATAGATCTGTGAATAAAAAGCACGATTGCAATGATGATATTATAAATTCTATTAATGTCAATTGTGCTAATAATATGCAAAACCCTAAGCTTGGGGATGCTAGTTTTGCTATGTCCACTACTTGTTGCAATGATCATGATTGGGGTGATTCTTCTTACGACCTTGAAAATTTATTTAAGCCCCATGATGAATATGAGATTGATAATAATGTTTGAAATAATATTGAAAGTGGGTTTGGAAGAGTGTCAACTTTAGATCCCACATATTTGGAGAATGTTCAATCTTATGGTATTTTTGATAAAAGTGGGTTTGGAGAGGTCATGACTTTAGTTAATGATAATCCCACTATTTTGGAAGAGTGTCAACTTCGCATGCATGTGGATCGTGTTGATAATATTTTATGTGATAGCTATTTCGTTGAATTTGTCTATGATCCTACATGTAATTATTATGAGAGAGGAAAATATGGTTGTAGAAATTTATATCTTACTAAATTACCTCTCGTCATGTTGAGATTGCTATCGTTTCTTTCCTCTTCTTTGCATATGCTAGTTTTTGCTTGCTATGATAATTTGTTTGCCTATAACATGCCTATGCATAGGAAGTATGTTAGACTTAGATGTGTTTTTCACATGCTATATGATGCTCTTTTTATGTTTCAATTGATGTCTTTCATGTGAGCATCATTGAAACCTCAATGCCTAGCTAAAAGACTTTAAAGAAAAACGCTTGTTGGGAAACAACCCAATATTTATCCTTGAATTTTAGAAAATAATATTTCATCTAGCCTCTGGTTAGATGTGTTTTTGTGTTTTAATTAGTGTTTGTGCCAAGTAGAACCTTTGGGAAGACTTGGGTGAAGTCTTTTTGATCTTGCTGTAAAAAACAGAAACTTTAGCGCTCACTAGAATAGCTACAACTTTTTAGTGGAGAATGCTATTTAGTTGATTATTTTTGCAGATGATTAATAGATAAATTCCTCACGTCCAGAAATTTATTTTAGAATTTTTTGAGTTCCAGAAGTATGCGTTTGATACAGATTACTACAGACTGTTCTGTTTTTGACAGATTCTGTTTTTTGTGTGTTGTTTGCTTATTTTGATGAATCTATGGCTAGTATCCGAGGTTATGAACCATAGAGAAGTTGGAATACAGTAGGTTTAACACCAATATAAATAAAGAATGAGTTCATTACAGTACCTTGAAGTGGTGTTTTGTTTTCTTTCGCTAACGGAGCTCACGAGATTTTCTATTAAGTTTTGTGTTGTGAAGTTTTCAAGTTTTGGGTAAAGATTTGATGGATTATGGAACAAGGAGTGGCATAGCCTAAGCTTGGGGATGCCCAAGGCACCCCAAGGTAAAATCCAAGTACAACCAAAAAGCCTAAGCTTGGGGATGCCCCGGAAGGCATCCCCTCTTTTGTCTTCGTCCATCGGTAACTTTACTTGGAGCTATATTTTTATTCACCACATGATATGTGTTTTGCTTGGAGCGTCTTGTATGATTTGAGTCTTTGCTTTTTAGTTCACCACAATCATCCTTGCTGTACACACCTTTTAGGAGAGACACACATTATTCGGAATTTAGTAGAATACTCTTTGTGCTTCACTTATGTCTTTTGAGCTAAACAATTTTGCTCTAGTACTTCGCTTATATCTTTTAGTGCACGGTGGTGGTTTTATTTTATAGAAATTATTGATCTCCCATGCTTCACTTATATTATTTTAAGAGTCCTTTAGAACAGCATGGTAATTTGCTTTGGCTATAAAAATAGTCCTAATATTATAGGCATCCAAGATGGATATAACAAAAACTTTCATATAAGTGCGTTGAATACTAAGAGAAGTTTGATACTTGATGATTGTTTTGAGATATGGAGATAGTGATATTAAAGTTGTGCTAGTTGAGTAGTTGTGAATTTGAGAAATACTTGTGTTGAAGTTTACAAGTCCCGTAGCATGCACGTATGGTAAACTTTATGTAACAAATTTGAAACATGAGGTGTTCTTTGATTGTCATCCTTATGAGTGGCGGTCGGGGACGAGCGATGGTCTTTTCCTACCAATCTATCCCCCGAGGAGAATGCGCGTAGTTCTTGGTTTTTGATGACCTGTAGATTCTTGCAATAAGTATGTGAGTTCTTTATGACTAATGTTGAGTCCATGGATTAAACGCACTCTCAACCTTCCATCATTGCTAGCCTCTTCGGTACCGTGCATTGCCCTTTCTCACCTTGAGAGTTGGTGCAAACTTCGTCGGTGCATCCAAACCCCGTGATACGATACGCTCTATCACACATAAACCTCCTTATATCTTCCTCAAAACAGCCACCATACCTACCTATTATGGCATTTCCATAGCCATTCCGAGATATATTGCCATGCAACTTTCCACCGTTCTGTTTATTATGACGCGCTTCATCATTGTCATATTGCCTTGCATGATCATGTAGTTGACATCGTATTTGTGGCAAAGCCACCATGCATATTATTTCATACATGTCACTCTTGATTCATTGCCCATCCCGGTACACCGCCGGAGGCATTCATATAGAGTCATATTTTGTTCTAGTATCGAGTTGTAATCATTGAGTTGTAAATGAATAGAAGTGTGATGATCATCATTTATAGAGCATTGTCCCCCCAAAAAGAGAAAGGCCAAATAAAAAAAGGTAAGGCCCAAAAAAAGGAAAAAAAGAAAAAAAAGAAGAGAAATAAAATGGGACAATGCTACTATCCTTTTTCCACACTTGTGCTTCAAAGTAGCACCATGATCTTTATGATAGAGAGTCTCTTGTTTTTTCACTTTCATATACTAGTGGGAATTTTTCATTATAGAACTTGGCTTGTATATTCCAACAATGGGCTTCCTCAAATGCCCTAGGTCTTCGTGAGCAAGCAAGTTGGATGCACACCCACTTAGTTTCTTTTGTTGAGCTTTCATACATTTATAGCTCTAGTGCATCTGTTGCATGGCAATCCCTACTCCTTGCATTGACATCAATTGATGGGCATCCCCCTAGCCCATTGATTAGCCGCGTCAATGTGAGACTTTCTCCTTTTTTATCTTCTCCACGCAACCCCCATCATTTGATTCTATTCCACCCATAGTGCTATATCCATGGCTCATGCTCATGTATTGCGTGAAAGTTGAAAAAAAGTTTGAGATTACTAAAAATTGCTTGGCTTGTCATCGGGGTTGTGCCTGATGACAGCATCTTGTGTGACGAAAATGAAGCATGACCAAACTATATGATTTTGTAGGGATGAACTTTCTTTGGCCATGTTATTTTGAGAAGACATGATTGCTTAGTTCGTATGCTTGAAGTATTATTATTTTTATGTCAATATTAAACTTTTATCTTGAATCTTTCGAATCTGAACATTCATTCCACAATAAAGAAGATTACATTGAAGAATATGCTAAGTAGCATTCCACATCAAAAATTCTGTTTTTATATATTCTGTTTTGGATGTTTAATGGGCTTTATTATACACTTTTATATTATTTTTGGGACTAACCTACTAACCCAAGGCCCAGTGCAAATTGCTGGTTTTTTTTGCCTATTTCAGTGTTTCGCAGAAAAGGAATACCAAACTGAGTCCAAACGGAATGAAACCTTCGGGAGCACGATTTTTTGAACAAACGTGATCCAGAGGACTTGGGGTGGACGTCAAGAAACCAACGAGGAGGCCACGAGGCAGGGAGGCGCGCCTACCCCCTGGGCGCGCCCCCCACCCTCGTGGGCCCCTCGTGGCTCCACCGACCTACTTCTTCCTCCTATATATACCTACGTACCTCGAAACCATCCAGGAGCACCACGAAACCCTATTTCCACCGCCGCAACCTTCTGTACCCGTGAGATCCCATCTTGGGGCCTTTTCCGGCGCTCCGCCGGAGGGGGAATCGATCACGGAGGACTTCTACATCAACACCATAGCCTCTCCGATGATGTGTGAGTAGTTTACCACAGACCTTCGGGTCCATAGTTATTAGCTAGATGTCTTCTTCTCTCTCTTTGGATCTCCATACAAAGTTCTCCTCCATCTTCTTGGAGATCTATTCGATGTAACTCTTTTTGCGGTGTGTTTGTCGAGATCCGGTGAATTGTGGGTTTATGATCAAGATTATCTATGAACAATATTTGAATCTTCTCTGAATTCTTTTATGTATGATTGGTTATCTTTGCAAGTCTCTTCGAATTATCAGTTTGGTTTGGCCTACTAGATTGATCTTTCTTGCAATGGGAGAAGTGCTTAGCTTTGGGTTCAATCTTGCGTTGCTCGATCCCAGTGACAGAAGGGGAAACGGCACGTATTGTATTGTTGCCATCGAGGATAAAAAGATGGGGTTTATATCATATTGCTTGAGTTTATCCCTCTACATCATGTCATCTTTCCTAATGTGTTACTATGTTCTTATGAACTTTATACTCTAGATGCATGCTGGATAGCGGTCGATGTGTGGAGTAATAGTAGTAGATGCAGGCAGGAGTTGGTCTACTTGTTGCGGACGTGATGCCTACATACATGATCATGCCTAGATATTCTCATAATTATGCACTTTTCTATCAATTGCTCGACAGTAATTTGTTCACCCACCGTAATACTTATGCTATCTTGAGAGAAGCCACTAGTGAAACCTATGGCCTCCGGGTCTATTTTCCATCATATTAATATTCCGTCAACTAGCTATTTCTGTCGCCGTTTATTTTGCAATCTTTACTTTCAATCTTTATCATAAAAATACCAAAAATATTATCTTATCATCTCTATCAGATCTCACTTTTGCAAGTGACCGTGAAGGGATTGACAACCCCTTTATCGCGTTGGTTGCAAGGTTCTTATTTGTTTGTGTAGGTACGAGGGACTTGCGTGTGGCCTCCTACTGATTGATACCTTGGTTCTCAAAAACTGAGGGAAATACTTACGCTACTTTGCTGCATCACCCTTTCCTCTTCAAGGGAAAACCAACGCATGCTCAAGAGGTAGCAAGAAGGATTTCTGCCGCCGTTGCCGGGGAGGTTTACGCCAAGTCAAGTCAAGATTTGATCTCCCGTCAACGTGCCGATTTTTGACGCCGTTGCCGGGGAGTCTACGCACAAGTCAAGACATACCAAGTACCCATCACAAACTCTTATCCCTCGCATTACATTATTTGCCATTTGCCTCTCATTTTCCTCTCCCCCACTTCACCCTTGCCGTTTTATTCGCCCTTCTTCTGTTCGTCTTTTCGTTTGCCTTAATGTCTTACTTGGCTCGTTTGCTCGTTTGGTTGGAATAATTGTGTATTTATTGCTAAACAGAGAACCTAAGATCTATTGATCCTCATCCGCTTGCTAATCTTTTTAAGAGATCCAATTGTGTTGAACCAATTGCTAGTGAGTTTTGTGCACTAGATTATCTTTATGAAGTTTTGCTTGAAATTTGTGAATATGGAAGTTGTGATAAAGCACTTTGTGAAGCAATTCACGGTAGATCTTCGAATAAAAAGCGATCGCAATGATGATATTATAAATTCTATTAATGTCAATTGTGCTAATAATATGCAAAACCCTAAGCTTGGGGATGCTAGTTTTGCTATGTCCACTACTTGTTGCAATGATCATGATTGGGGTGATTCTTCTTACGACCTTGAAAATTTATTTAAGCCCCATGATGAATATGAGATTGATAGTAATGTTTGCAATAATATTGAAAGTGGGTTTGGAAGAGTGTCAACTTTAGATCCCACATATTTGGAGAATGTTCAATCTTATGGTATTTTTGATAAAAGTGGGTCTGGAGAGGTCATGACTTTAGTTAATGATAATCCACTATTTTGGAAGAGTGTCAACTTCGCATGCATGAGGATCGTGTTGAGAATATGTTATATGATAGCTATTTTGTTGAATTTGTCTATGATCCTACATGTAATTATTATGAGAGAGGAAAATATGGTTGTAGAAATTTTTATCTTACTAAATTACCTCTCATCATGTTGAGATTGCTATCGTTTCTTTCCTCTTCCTTGCATATGCTAGTTTTTGCTTGCTATGATAATTTGTTTGCCTATAACATGCCTATGAATAGGAAGTATGTTAGACTTAGATGTGTTTTTCACATGCTATATGATGCTCTTTTTATGTTTCAATTGATGTCTTTCATGTGAGCATCATTGAAACCTCAATGCCTAGCTAAAAGACTTTAAAGAAAAACGCTTGTTGGGAGACAACCCAATATTTATCCTTGCTGTTTAGCAAATAATATTTCATCTAGACTCTGGTTAGATGTGTTTTTGTGTTTTAATTAGTGTTTGTGCCAAGTAGAACCTTTGGGAAGACTTGGGTGAAGTCTTTTTGATCTTGCTGTAAAAAACAGAAACTTTAGCGCTCACTAGAATAGCTACAACTTTTTAGTGGAGAGTGCTATTTAGTTGATTATTTTTGCAGATGATTAATAGATAAATTCCTCACGTCCAGAAATTTATTTTAGAATTTTTTGAGTTCCAGAAGTATGCGTTTGATACAGATTACTACAGGCTGTTCTGTTTTTGACAGATTCTGTTTTTTGTGTGTTGTTTGCTTATTTTGATGAATCTATGGCTAGTATCCGAGGTTATGAACCATAGAGAAGTTGGAATACAGTAGGTTTAACACCAATATAAATAAAGAATGAGTTCATTACAGTACCTTGAAGTGGTGTTTTGTTTTCTTTCGCTAACGGAGCTCACGAGATTTTCTGTTAAGTTTTGTGTTGTGAAGTTTTCAAGTTTTGGGTAAAGATTTGATGGATTATGGAACAAGGAGTGGCAATAGCCTAAGCTTGGGGATGCCCAAGGCACCCCAAGGTAAAATCCAAGGACAACCAAAAAGCCTAAGCTTGGGGATGCCCCGGAAGGCATCCCCTCTTTTGTCTTCGTCCATCGGTAACTTTACTTGGAGCTATATTTTTATTCACCACATGATATGTGTTTTGCTTGGAGCGTCTTGTATGATTTGAGTCTTTGATTTTTAGTTCATCACAATCATCCTTGCTGTACACACCTTTTAGGAGATACACACATTATTCGGAATTTATTAGAATACTCTTTGTGCTTCACTTATGTCTTTTGAGCTAAACAATTTTGCTCTAGTACTTCGCTTATATCTTTTAGTGCACGGTGGTGGTTTTATTTTATAGAAATTATTGATCTCTCATGCTTCACTTATATTATTTTGAGAGTCCTTTAGAACAGCATGGTAATTTGCTTTGGCTACAAAATTAGTCCTAATATGATAGGCATCCAAGATGGATATAATAAAAACTTTCATATAAGTGCGTTGAATATTAAGAGAAGTTTGATACTTGATGATTGTTTTGAGATATGGAGATAGTGATATTAAAGTTGTGCTAGTTGAGTAGTTGTGAATTTGAGAAATACTTGTGTTGAAGTTTACAAGTCCTGTAGCATGCACGTATGGTAAACGTTGTGTAACAAATTTGAAACATGAGGTGTTCTTTGATTGTCATCCTTCTGAGTGGCGGTCGGGGACGAGCGATGGTCTTTTCCTACCAATCTATCCCCCTAGGAGCATGCGCGTAGTTCTTGGTTTTTGATGGCTTGTAGATTTTTGCAATAAGTATGTGAGTTCTTTATGACTAATGTTGAGTCCATGGATTATACGCACTCTCAAACTTCCATCATTGCTAGCCTCTTCGGTACCGTGCATTGCCCTTTCTCACCTTGAGAGTTGGTGCAAACTTCGCCGGTGCATCCAAACCCCGTGATACGATACGCTCTATCACACATAAACCTCCTTATATCTTCCTCAAAACAGCCACCATACCTACCTATTATGGCATTTCCATAGCCATTCCGAGATATATTGCCATGCAAATTTCCACCGTTCCGTTTATTATGACGCGCTTCATCATTGTCATATTGCCTTGCATGATCATGTAGTTGACATCGTATTTGTGGCAAAGCCACCATGCATATTATTTCATACATGTCACTCTTGATTCATTGCCCATCCCGGTACACCGCCGGAGGCATTCATATAGAGTCATATTTTGTTCTAGTATCGAGTTGTAATCATTGAGTTGTAAATGAATAGAAGTGTGATGATCATCATTTATAGAGCATTGTCCCCCAAAAAAAGAGAAAGGCCAAATAAAAAAAGGTAAGGCCCAAAAAAAGGAAAAAAAGAAAAAAAAGAAGAGAAATAAAATGGGACAATGCTACTATCCTTTTTCCACACTTGTGCTTCAAAGTAGCACCATGATCTTTATGATAGAGAGTCTCTTGTTTTTTCACTTTCATATACTAGTGGGAATTTTTCATTATAGAACTTGGCTTGTATATTCCAACAATGGGCTTCCTCAAATGCCCTAGGTCTTCGTGAGCAAGCAAGTTGGATGCACACCCACTTAGTTTATTTTGTTGAGCTTTCATACATTTATAGCTCTAGTGCATCCGTTGCATGGCAATCCCTACTCCTTGCATTGACATCAATTGATGGGCATCCCCCTAGCCCATTGATTATCCGCGTCAATGTGAGACTTTCTCCTTTTTTATCTTCTCCACACAACCCCCATCATTAGATTCTATTCCACCCATAGTGCTATATCCATGGCTCATGCTCATGTATTGCGTGAAAGTTGAAAAAAAGTTTGAGATTACTAAAGTATGAAACAATTGCTTGGCTTGTCATCGGGGTTGTGCCTGATGACAGCATCTTGTGTGACGAAAATGAAGCATGACCAAACTATATGATTTTGTAGGGATGAACTTTCTTTGGCCATGTTATTTTGAGAAGACATGATTGCTTAGTTTGTATGCTTGAAGTATTATTATTTTTATGTCAATATTAAACTTTTATCTCGAATCTTTCGAATCTGAACATTCATTCCACAATAAAGAAGATTACATTGAAGAATATGCTAAGTAGCATTCCACATCAAAAATTCTGTTTTTATATATTCTGTTTTGGATGTTTAATGGGCTTTATTATACACTTTTATATTATTTTTGGGACTAACCTACTAACCCAAGGCCCAGTGCAAATTGCTGGTTTTTTTTGCCTATTTCAGTGTTTCGCAGAAAAGGAATACCAAACTGAGTCCAAACGGAATGAAACCTTCGGGAGCACGATTTTTTGAACAAACGTGATCCAGAGGACTTGGGGTGGACGTCAAGAAACCAACGAGGAGGCCACGAGGCAGGGAGGCGCGCCTACCCCCTGGGCGCGCCCCCCACCCTCGTGGGCCCCTCGTGGCTCCACCGACCTACTTCTTCCTCCTATATATACCTACGTACCTCGAAACCATCCAGGAGCACCACGAAACCCTATTTCCACCGCCGCAACCTTCTGTACCCGTGAGATCCCATCTTGGGGCCTTTTCCGGCGCTCCGCCGGAGGGGGAATCGATCACGGAGGACTTCTACATCAACACCATAGCCTCTCCGATGATGTGTGAGTAGTTTACCACAGACCTTCGGGTCCATAGTTATTAGCTAGATGTCTTCTTCTCTCTCTTTGGATCTCCATACAAAGTTCTCCTCCATCTTCTTGGAGATCTATTCGATGTAACTCTTTTTGCGGTGTGTTTGTCGAGATCCGGTGAATTGTGGGTTTATGATCAAGATTATCTATGAACAATATTTGAATCTTCTCTGAATTCTTTTATGTATGATTGGTTATCTTTGCAAGTCTCTTCGAATTATCAGTTTGGTTTGGCCTACTAGATTGATCTTTCTTGCAATGGGAGAAGTGCTTAGCTTTGGGTTCAATCTTGCGTTGCTCGATCCCAGTGACAGAAGGGGAAACGGCACGTATTGTATTGTTGCCATCGAGGATAAAAAGATGGGGTTTATATCATATTGCTTGAGTTTATCCCTCTACATCATGTCATCTTTCCTAATGTGTTACTATGTTCTTATGAACTTTATACTCTAGATGCATGCTGGATAGCGGTCGATGTGTGGAGTAATAGTAGTAGATGCAGGCAGGAGTTGGTCTACTTGTTGCGGACGTGATGCCTACATACATGATCATGCCTAGATATTCTCATAATTATGCACTTTTCTATCAATTGCTCGACAGTAATTTGTTCACCCACCGTAATACTTATGCTATCTTGAGAGAAGCCACTAGTGAAACCTATGGCCTCCGGGTCTATTTTCCATCATATTAATCTTCCGTCAACTAGCTATTTCTGTCGCCGTTTATTTTGCAATCTTTACTTTCAATCTTTATCATAAAAATACCAAAAATATTATCTTATCATCTCTATCAGATCTCACTTTTGCAAGTGACCGTGAAGGGATTGACAACCCCTTTATCGCGTTGGTTGCAAGGTTCTTATTTGTTTGTGTAGGTACGAGGGACTTGCGTGTGGCCTCCTACTGATTGATACCTTGGTTCTCAAAAACTGAGGGAAATACTTACGCTACTTTGCTGCATCACCCTTTCCTCTTCAAGGGAAAACCAACGCATGCTCAAGAGGTAGCAAGAAGGATTTCTGCCGCCGTTGCCGGGGAGGTTTACGCCAAGTCAAGTCAAGATTTGATCTCCCGTCAACGTGCCGATTTTTGACGCCGTTGCCGGGGAGTCTACGCACAAGTCAAGACATACCAAGTACCCATCACAAACTCTTATCCCTCGCATTACATTATTTGCCATTTGCCTCTCATTTTCCTCTCCCCCACTTCACCCTTGCCGTTTTATTCGCCCTTCTTCTGTTCGTCTTTTCGTTTGCCTTAATGTCTTACTTGGCTCGTTTGCTCGTTTGGTTGGAATAATTGTGTATTTATTGCTAAACAGAGAACCTAAGATCTATTGATCCTCATCCGCTTGCTAATCTTTTTAAGAGATCCAATTGTGTTGAACCAATTGCTAGTGAGTTTTGTGCACTAGATTATCTTTATGAAGTTTTGCTTGAAATTTGTGAATATGGAAGTTGTGATAAAGCACTTTGTGAAGCAATTCACGGTAGATCTTCGAATAAAAAGCGATCGCAATGATGATATTATAAATTCTATTAATGTCAATTGTGCTAATAATATGCAAAACCCTAAGCTTGGGGATGCTAGTTTTGCTATGTCCACTACTTGTTGCAATGATCATGATTGGGGTGATTCTTCTTACGACCTTGAAAATTTATTTAAGCCCCATGATGAATATGAGATTGATAGTAATGTTTGCAATAATATTGAAAGTGGGTTTGGAAGAGTGTCAACTTTAGATCCCACATATTTGGAGAATGTTCAATCTTATGGTATTTTTGATAAAAGTGGGTCTGGAGAGGTCATGACTTTAGTTAATGATAATCCACTATTTTGGAAGAGTGTCAACTTCGCATGCATGAGGATCGTGTTGAGAATATGTTATATGATAGCTATTTTGTTGAATTTGTCTATGATCCTACATGTAATTATTATGAGAGAGGAAAATATGGTTGTAGAAATTTTTATCTTACTAAATTACCTCTCATCATGTTGAGATTGCTATCGTTTCTTTCCTCTTCCTTGCATATGCTAGTTTTTGCTTGCTATGATAATTTGTTTGCCTATAACATGCCTATGAATAGGAAGTATGTTAGACTTAGATGTGTTTTTCACATGCTATATGATGCTCTTTTTATGTTTCAATTGATGTCTTTCATGTGAGCATCATTGAAACCTCAATGCCTAGCTAAAAGACTTTAAAGAAAAACGCTTGTTGGGAGACAACCCAATATTTATCCTTGCTGTTTAGCAAATAATATTTCATCTAGACTCTGGTTAGATGTGTTTTTGTGTTTTAATTAGTGTTTGTGCCAAGTAGAACCTTTGGGAAGACTTGGGTGAAGTCTTTTTGATCTTGCTGTAAAAAACAGAAACTTTAGCGCTCACTAGAATAGCTACAACTTTTTAGTGGAGAGTGCTATTTAGTTGATTATTTTTGCAGATGATTAATAGATAAATTCCTCACGTCCAGAAATTTATTTTAGAATTTTTTGAGTTCCAGAAGTATGCGTTTGATACAGATTACTACAGGCTGTTCTGTTTTTGACAGATTCTGTTTTTTGTGTGTTGTTTGCTTATTTTGATGAATCTATGGCTAGTATCCGAGGTTATGAACCATAGAGAAGTTGGAATACAGTAGGTTTAACACCAATATAAATAAAGAATGAGTTCATTACAGTACCTTGAAGTGGTGTTTTGTTTTCTTTCGCTAACGGAGCTCACGAGATTTTCTGTTAAGTTTTGTGTTGTGAAGTTTTCAAGTTTTGGGTAAAGATTTGATGGATTATGGAACAAGGAGTGGCAATAGCCTAAGCTTGGGGATGCCCAAGGCACCCCAAGGTAAAATCCAAGGACAACCAAAAATCCTAAGCTTGGGGATGCCCCGGAAGGCATCCCCTCTTTTGTCTTTGTCCATCGGTAACTTTACTTGGAGCTATATTTTTATTCACCACATGATATGTGTTTTGCTTGGAGCGTCTTGTATGATTTGAGTCTTTGATTTTTAGTTCATCACAATCATCCTTGCTGTACACACCTTTTAGGAGATACACACATTATTCGGAATTTATTAGAATACTCTTTGTGCTTCACTTATGTCTTTTGAGCTAAACAATTTTGCTCTAGTACTTCGCTTATATCTTTTAGTGCACGGTGGTGGTTTTATTTTATAGAAATTATTGATCTCTCATGCTTCACTTATATTATTTTGAGAGTCCTTTAGAACAGCATGGTAATTTGCTTTGGCTACAAAATTAGTCCTAATATGATAGGCATCCAAGATGGATATAATAAAAACTTTCATATAAGTGCGTTGAATATTAAGAGAAGTTTGATACTTGATGATTGTTTTGAGATATGGAGATAGTGATATTAAAGTTGTGCTAGTTGAGTAGTTGTGAATTTGAGAAATACTTGTGTTGAAGTTTACAAGTCCTGTAGCATGCACGTATGGTAAACGTTGTGTAACAAATTTGAAACATGAGGTGTTCTTTGATTGTCATCCTTCTGAGTGGCGGTCGGGGACGAGCGATGGTCTTTTCCTACCAATCTATCCCCCTAGGAGCATGCGCGTAGTTCTTGGTTTTTGATGGCTTGTAGATTTTTGCAATAAGTATGTGAGTTCTTTATGACTAATGTTGAGTCCATGGATTATACGCACTCTCAAACTTCCATCATTGCTAGCCTCTTCGGTACCGTGCATTGCCCTTTCTCACCTTGAGAGTTGGTGCAAACTTCGCCGGTGCATCCAAACCCCGTGATACGATACGCTCTATCACACATAAACCTCCTTATATCTTCCTCAAAACAGCCACCATACCTACCTATTATGGCATTTCCATAGCCATTCCGAGATATATTGCCATGCAAATTTCCACCGTTCCGTTTATTATGACGCGCTTCATCATTGTCATATTGCCTTGCATGATCATGTAGTTGACATCGTATTTGTGGCAAAGCCACCATGCATATTATTTCATACATGTCACTCTTGATTCATTGCCCATCCCGGTACACCGCCGGAGGCATTCATATAGAGTCATATTTTGTTCTAGTATCGAGTTGTAATCATTGAGTTGTAAATGAATAGAAGTGTGATGATCATCATTTATAGAGCATTGTCCCCCCAAAAAAGAGAAAGGCCAAATAAAAAAAGGTAAGGCCCAAAAAAAGGAAAAAAGAAAAAAGAAGAAGAGAAATAAAATGGGACAATGCTACTATCCTTTTTCCACACTTGTGCTTCAAAGTAGCACCATGATCTTTATGATAGAGAGTCTCTTGTTTTTTCACTTTCATATACTAGTGGGAATTTTTCATTATAGAACTTGGCTTGTATATTCCAACAATGGGCTTCCTCAAATGCCCTAGGTCTTCGTGAGCAAGCAAGTTGGATGCACACCCACTTAGTTTATTTTGTTGAGCTTTCATACATTTATAGCTCTAGTGCATCCGTTGCATGGCAATCCCTACTCCTTGCATTGACATCAATTGATGGGCATCCCCCTAGCCCATTGATTAGCCGCGTCAATGTGAGACTTTCTCCTTTTTTATCTTCTCCACACAACCGCCATCATTAGATTCTATTCCACCCATAGTGCTATATCCATGGCTCATGCTCATGTATTGCGTGAAAGTTGAAAAAAAAGTTTGAGATTACTAAAGTATGAAACAATTGCTTGGCTTGTCATCGGGGTTGTGCCTGATGACAGCATCTTGTGTGACGAAAATGAAGCATGACCAAACTATATGATTTTGTAGGGATGAACTTTCTTTGGCCATGTTATTTTGAGAAGACATGATTGCTTAGTTAGTATGCTTGAAGTATTATTATTTTTATGTCAATATTAAACTTTTACCTTGAATCTTTCGGATCTGAACATTCATTCCACAATAAAGAAGATTACATTGAAGAATATTCTAAGTAGCATTCCACATCAAAAATTCTGTTTTTATCATTTACCTACTCGAGGACGAGCAGGAATTAAGCTTGGGGATGCTTGATACGTCTCCAACGCATCTATAATTTTTGATTGCTCCATGCTATTATATATTCTGTTTTGGATGTTTAATGGGCTTTATTATACACTTTTATATTATTTTTGGGACTAACCTACTAACCCAAGGCCCAGTGCAAATTGCTGTTTTTTTGCCTATTTCAGTGTTTCGCAGAAAAGGAATACCAAACGGAGTCCAAACGGAATGAAACCTTCGGGAGCGTGATTTTTTTAACATCCTTGATCCAGAGGACTTGGGGTGGACGTCAAGAAACCAACGAGGAGGCCACGAGGCAGGGAGGTGCGCCTGCCCCCTGGGCGCGCCCCCCACCCTCGTGGGCCCCTCGTGGCTCCACCGACCTACTTCTTCCTCCTATATATACCTACGTACCCCGAAACCATCCAGGAGCACCACGAAACCCTATTTCCACCGCCGCAACCTTCTATACCCGTGAGATCCCATCTTTGGGCCTTTTCCGGCGCTCCGCCGGATGGGGAATCGATCACGAAGGGCTTCTACATCAACACCATAGCCTCTCCGATGATGTGTGAGTAGTTTACCACTGATCTTCGGGTCCATAGTTATTAGCTAGATGACTTCTTCTCTCTCTTTGGATCTCAATACAAAGTTCTCCTCGATCTTCTTGGAGATCTATTCGGTGTAACTATTTTTGTGGTGTGTTTGTCGAGATCCGATGAATTGTGGGTTTATGATCAAGATTATCTATGAACAATATTTGAATCTTCTCTGAATTCTTTTATGTATGATTGGTTATCTTTGCAAGTCTCTTCAAATTATTAGTTTGGTTTGGCCTACTAGATTGATCTTTCTTGCAATGGGAGAAGTGCTTAGCTTTGGGTTCAATCTTGCGTTGCTCGATCCCAGTGACAGAAGGGGAAACGACACGTATTGTATTGTTGCCATCGAGGATAAAAAGATGGGGTTTATATCATATTGCTTGAGTTTATCCCTCTACATCATGTCATCTTGCTTAATGTGTTACTCTGTTCTTATGAACTTAATACTCTAGATGCATGCTGGATAGCGGTCGATGTGTGGAGTAATAGTAGTAGATGCAGGCAGGAGTTGGTCTACTTGTTGCGGACGTGATGCCTACATACATGATCATGCCTAGATATTCTCATAATTATGCACTTTTCTATCAATTGCTCGACAGTAATTTGTTCACCCACCGTAATACTTATGCTATCTTGAGAGAAGCCACTAGTGAAACCTATGGCCCCCGGGTCTATTTTCCATCATATTAATCTTCCGTCAACTAGCTATTTCTGTCGTCGTATATTTTGCAATCTTTGCTTTCAATCTTTATCATAAAAATACCAAAAATATTATCTTCTAAAGTAGTGTGGAGCCTCATCTTTAGTATTTAACAGATACACATAGCAATATGTAGTGGAATCATCTATCATTGTCATGAAGTATTTCTTTCCACCTTTAGTCAACACACCATTCATCTCACAAAGATCAGAATGTATGAGTTCTAATGGTGCCAAGTGTCTCTCCTCCGCGGCCTTGTGAGGCCTGCGAGGTTGCTTAGCTTGCACACATGAAAGGCACTTAGAACCTTTGGCTAAAGTGAAACTCAGGATTAAATCCAACTTAGCTAGCCGCGTCATAACACCGAAACTAATGTGACAAAGACGTGAATGCCAAACTTCAGATTCATTAACATTTGAATGAATATGGTTCACGACTTTATTACAGAAATCTGCGAGGAAAAGGCGGAACATCCCTCCGCTCTCATAACCTTTTCCAACAAAGAGTCCATATTTCATAACAACTAATTTATTAGACTCGAAAACCAACTTAAACCCTTCTCTACATAGAAGGGAGCCACTAACGAGGTTCTTCTTGATGGCGGGGACATGCTGCATGTTCTTCAGCTGCATGATCCTTCCTGAAGTAAACTTCAGATCGACCGTGCCAACACCATGAACAGAAGCACTCGCGTCATTCCCCATCAATACGGACCCGTGGCCTGTGACCTGGTAAGAAGTGAACAATGAAATGTCAGCACACACATGAACACCTGCACCTGTGTCCACCCACCAATCGGTAGGCTGAAACACTGAAAAAACAGTAAATAAATTACCGTACCCAGATGCACCATTCTCTTGCCACAATCATGTTGACAGACTTGGAGTCTTGTCCTGACTTCTTGTACTTGTTTGGGCACTTGTTGGCCCAATGTTCAACCGAACCACAAGTAAAGCAGCCCTCGTCCTTCTTGTTCTTCTTGAAGGTCTTCTTACCCTTCTTCTTAAAGTCGGTATTGTGTTGGACACCATTCTTTCCCTTGGGCTTGTGGGAGTTATGGTTCCTCTGGTTCACCATGTTGGCAATAGAAGTTCCTTCGACCCCTTTTCCGTGCGAGTCCTTTGCCCTTGAATTCTGCTCAACACTCAGATGGCCAATGACATGCTCCACAGAGAATTCACGCCTCTGATGTTTCAGAGTGGTGGCAAAGTTCCTCCAGGAATTAGGGAGCTTAGCGATTATGCAGCCCGCGACAAACTTGCCCGGTAACTCGCACTTAAGAAGCTCAAGCTCCTTAACAATGCATATTATCTCATGAGCCTGCTCCAATACAGGACGGTTTTCAACCATCTTGTAATCGTCGAACTGCTCTATAATATACATCTCGCTCCCGGCATCGGCGGCCCCGAACTTAGATTCGAGCGCCTCCCACAAGTCATTGGCGACATGCACATGTAAATATGCGTCGACCAGTTTATATCCGATCACGCTAAGAACTGCTCCAAGAAACACAACGGTGGCCTCTTTGAACGCCTTCTCCTGTTCAGGAGCAATCGTTCCCGTGGAGACACCGGTGACCCAGAACACGTTCATAGCCGTGAGCCATAAAGTGGTCTTAGTCTGCCAACGCTTAAAATATGTATCGGTAAACTTATCCGGTTTCAGTGCAGCGGCAAAGCCACTTGCCGAAAAATTCCTACACATAATAGGTTTTTGGATTGCTGAGTAAATAGGCAATTTTTCGACTAATTTAATCCATAAATAAATGACTAGCATGGCATTGACAGAATTAACGACATACTGATACTGATCTAAACAAGCACGTACTACGCTAACAGTAGATAGATCTACAATAGTGCTAGTACTGCAAATATGGAAATAATCAGGAGAGAGATAACCGCGTTATACCCTCCAGTAGGCCATGCAGAAGCAGCCGCGGCGGTGGCGGCAGCTGAAGCGTCCTCGGCGGCCTTCTTGTCGGCTTCAGCTTTCTCGGCGGCAGCACGTTCGGCGTCGGTGGACATGTTGATGACGAAGACGACGCGGGCGTAGAGGAAGTAGCGGATCGGAAGTGAGCAGTCGCGTAGTCGCTGCCCAAAAACCTATTCGCCCCTCACCCGTACAGGAACCAGAGGGACGGGGTTTTAGAGACCTGCTCTCCCGTCGACCGTGTACGCGGTGGACGGGATGGAGTCACCGGCGGTAGCAGCAGCAAGAGAACGACAGTGGGTGTGCGCGTGAGCAGATGAGATCTGTTCGTGGCAGCTAGGGTTGGGAGACACCGCACACTTATATAGGCGCATCCGCGTGGAGAGACGTGGGCTCGACCCACGTCCGAGTCCGTGACAGTCCATGATCCGACATCTCAGATCGTGGCCCAGCTGTCAGAAACTCTCCGTTAGTGATTGGCAAAAATAAGCGCGTAGGTGTGAGCTCGGCTCGGCTCAATCCCGCAACCCGCGTCGAGTTGACTCGAGGCGGGCGGCGGAGGAGGAGCGCGCGAGGGCCTCTTCTATTCTCAAGCTCCAATAGCATGTGAAAGAACATCCCTTATAAAGATGTCCAACTCCTCTTCCACTTTCGGGGTGGGACTAAACTTCCCACCTCCACCTAGTGCCAATAAACCCACATGGGTCCTTAGAGATTTTCAGAAATTGCTATATGGGCCTAAAGCCCATCTCAAATTTCAGCAAAATGAACGATGAAAAAAAGTTAAGGGCTTGCAAAGAAAAATGTACGTGGACAGGATGCGGCCAGGATGCGTCCGCGTGTTGGGCGCACGGCCACCGCATCCCAAAAACTGCCCAGGCACGATCCCATTATCCGACCCAAGACTGAATCCGGACAAAGCGGACGTTCAAACTGTTTGAAGTCGTGCGGTGGAGTTGGCCTGACCGATCCGTGTCCACATACGCACAACATAGATGCTCCGTTTACTTTGGTCCATCGGGCAGGCGGAAAAAGCGCCGTGGTGTCTTGAAACACAAGCCCGGCGCGGGCAATCAATGGTTCGCCGCCAATCAATGCAGGGGTTGGTTCCCGGTTGACATTTACATTGCGCCAGCCGTGGACGTCCCCCACTAGTACTTGCGGTTGAAGGATTGGAGCATCGAACAAAATACACGCACGTTCATCAACCCAATCCATTTGTCCATTGCGACTGGATCCATCGTTGGTCTATCTGCTGCTGCTGGGTGCAGCTGCTCGCAATGAATGCGATCGCGCGAGCCTTCCTTCAATGGCGTCCCTGTCGACGGACCGATCTTCTTCTTTTTCTTTCTTCAATTCAATGGCGCAATTGAGTTGAAAGAAAGGAAAGGACGGGAGAAGCTGTAGCCTGGAGCTCGAGCTGGAGGAGCGGTGAGTGTATTTGATTGATTGGTGTAATCATGAATGTACTGTAGATACGGTTGCGCGTAGCTGTTCCCTCGTGAATACGCCTACGCATCATTGGTTATCATGCAGCTTCGCATTACTTGTACCCGACGCCATCGCAATTACTTACTATTTTTAAATCAGTACATGTATTCAGAAACGGTGGTATTTTTATTAGAAAGCGACGCAGATTTTTTTAAAAAACTTTGGGAACTTTATTAAATCAAAAAAGGTTATATTGTCCACCATCCAACTTACAATTGATGCCGGTGACCCCTCAATCCACGTCGAGGGTGAGAAAGCGACGCATTGCACACACAAAATTGCCATAATCTGTTAGTTGAAACACCAAAAACTTTTCAATTTTATACTTCATTCATCTCAAAAATAAATGTCTCAACTTTGTACTAAATTTAATACAAAGTTAAACAATAGTTGGCACACTTATTTTGGGATGGAGGGATTATAAAAGAGAGATAATTTATTTCCGAGAGAGAGAGAGAGTATTTTATTTTATTTTTGAGAATAAAAAGAGAGAAAATGTCTATCCCCAACTGGCTCATTTGTCCAGGACACCGTGACCCAACACGGCCCAAGTTCCAAAAGTCTCCGTTCAGAGGAACACCGTGACCCAACACGGCCCAAGCTCGTCCGGCCCAACTCAAGTCTCTGGCGACCTTTCCTCCCGCACCGGAGGCGCTGCCGCTGCCGACCCCCTACCCCTGCCCCTCCTCACTCCGCCGCCGCTGACCCTACGCCGACCCCCACCCCCGCCGCGCTGTTGCCGAGCGTGTCCGATCCGAGCTCCAGTTCCGGTGCAGCCATCGCCGAATTTCCCAGTCGCTAGCTCGAACCCAACCCCACGCCTGCTCGATTTCGCTTCCTTGACATCGCCCGCGCACCCACCGCGGGCAGTCGCTGATGACCACCGCGCCGTTCGTCTCCCCATCGCTCCCCCGACTACACTCCGCGCGGGCCTCTCCGTTCCCCAAACCCTCCGTTGGGTCCGGGGGTGGGGTCGCGTTCCCCGCCCGGACGTACGGGTCATCGCTTCGCCTGAGGTCTGCCGTCATGTCTGCCAGCGGCGTCGGGGGGAACGGCTCTCCGATGGCGCCTGAGGAGTCCACAGGTGGTTTGATTTCTACTCTGTTTGCTATGCTGCTTCGTGCATGATTTGTACCTGTGTTATCATTGCCAAAGTCATCGTTGTTCAGCTTCTCCACTAGCTAATCTCTTATTCTGTTCATTGTTTTCAGTGTCTTCTAGGTTGGGGGAGGTCAAGCGGGTAACCAAGGAAACAAATGTGCATGTCAAGATCAACCTGGACGGCACTGGTGTTGCAAACTCCAGCACAGGGATACCGTTCTTGGATCACATGCTTGATGTGAGTATGGTTTACTCCTCATGTCAGTAGTTGTGGATTTAGGATTTTTTTTGTACCTAATATATCTTCCATTTTTCCAAAAAGCGGGTCGCTATTTTGTTTTTTGGCCTAGGTTTGTTTAAGCAAGAATATGATATCTATTGCATCTGCGTGAAAAGAAGACAAGTACCCTTTCTGTGCAACCCAAATGCGAAACTGAACAATACCTTAACTCGAACCCACAAAATGGATAAGCACATAAAAATGACTAGTCTTCTGAATTTGTGTTGAGCAAAGCCTTTATGTAGGGCATGCTAAGTTTAGATGTTTAAGAGCATGATTAGTACAATCCAGTTATTATTGGGAGAAATGTATACACAACTAAGCCTGAAGGTGTCCTTGCTGTAGAAAAGTCTGCTTCCTTGTGAGTTCCACGTGTTCCAGGTGGCTCTGAGCAATTAGGATGGGAATTCCTATTTGATTTTTCTTTCCTTAGGGTGATGTGATCCATGCGAAGATTGTTACTCCCTTCTTATTAACTAATGTTTGTATGTGTGAAATGTAAGGCTTTTTGTTATTCCACATCAGTGACAAACTGACAGCAATGGCACAGGGATGCCGTTCCTGGATCACATGCTTGATGTGATTATGGTTTACTCCTCATGGCAGTAGTTGTGGATTCAGGATTTTTTTAGACACCCTGTGCCATTTTTTCCAAAGAAAAGCGTAGCCATTTTTTTCCCACCTAGGGTTTTTTTGGAAGCAAGAATGTCATTTCTATTGCATCTGCGTGAAGAAGATAAAAAGGAACAAAATCTTAACTCGAACCCACGAAATGGATATAAACAGACAAAAATGGCAAGTAGTGTTCTGAATTTGTGTTGGTAAAAGCCTATATGAAGGGCATGCTAACTTTAGATGTTTAAGAGCATAATTAGTGCAATCCTGTTATTATTGGGAAAAAGTGATGTATGCACAACTAAGCCTGAAGGGGTCCTGCTGTAGAAAAGTCTGCTGCCTTTCGAGTTGCACTTGTTACAGGTGGTGTTGAGCAATTGGGTTGGGAATTCCTATTTGAATTTTCCTTCCCAAGGGTGATGTGTTCCATGCAAAGATTGTTAATACTACTCTTCTTATTAACTAATGTTTGAATGTGTGAAATGTAAGGCTTTGGTTACTCCACATCAGTGACAAACTGACAGCAATGGCCACTGTGGATGACAAGCCCTTACATCTGAAATCAATACGTGAAACACAACTGCAGTAAAGTGCTAGCGTAGCAAAAACCAACACAAGTAGAAAATTATTGTTGAGAAGTATTTCTGTTTTCAGATTGATGCACTCTGAATGGTCCAGTATTGTGTTCCTTGTATATCTTCTGCTTGACAGTGGAAGGTTCTAATGCCGTGTGAGTGTTTTTTCTTCTGGTCAAAGCTAGGCATTAACTTTCAGTCTGCAACTTACAGCAACTGGCATCTCATGGACTGTTTGATGTATACGTGAAGGCGACGGGTGACACACACATTGATGATCATCACTCAAATGAGGATATTGCTTTAGCAATTGGAACGGTGATTTTTCTTTTTTGCTTTTCTCTACTTCTATAAAAACCTGAGTTGGTGATGATGGTGTGGCTGCCATCTTTCACCAATAGCCGTCGGATCTAGATCTGACACATACAAAGCAAACTGCTGCAGTTTTGCAAAAAGATGCCCGCACTTGTTTTCACATTTACAAACAACTCCTTGTCTCTCACAATCAGCCTTATCTCTTCCCCACCACATCCAGAAGGCCATGGAACAATCTGGTGTGATGGCCACTGTCGGCGCCGTCCACCCCCAATCTTGGTGTTCCGTGCGATGCACGGGCATCTTACTAGTCTACTATTATTTTCTAACTCGGCGTTAGTACTTCTAGAAACAGTTATATGGATTTATTTAACCAGAAGTTGGGATATCCATTTTGACCTCACTGTTAAATTTGCACGCTATATTTCTGTTCTTTACCTGATTCTGAACTATCCTAAGTTTAATGTTCTGCTATCTTATAGGCAGAAATTTACTGTGGTGACTTATTTTGGAATTTTCTTTTAGGCATTACTTCAAGCACTTGGTGACCGAAAAGGAATTAACCGGTTTGGGCATTTTACAGCACCACTTGATGAGGCAGCAGTTGAGGTTATACTGGTACGCAGGACCATCTTCTGCATTTAGATACTATGCATGCAACCTCTGTTCAGGAGGGTGCATGTCTATGTTGGCATTTATGAGCTTATGAACCTCTTACCCTTTGCGAACACATAACTGAATTACGACTTCCATTTGTCTGGTTCTTAACTTGGATAATGACCAGGCGTTAAAATAATTTTGTTCTGTTATTTCATGAGCATGTCATGCTATGGCAGACTGGTATGTATGCAGATTTTGACTTTTGAGGACTATTATCAGGAATGCTAGTCCTTTTACTTTCTTTTTGTCATAGTTTTTCTGACTCATCCATCTAACATAAGTTGAATACTTGGGGAGAATATCATACGGAAACCAACATTCGGTGGAAACCGGTGAAAACCACGAGAAGATGTTTTGAAGTTTCAAAAAAATCTGAAAAAAAATACGGGATGTTAAGAGGATGATGTTTTATTGCCACACAAAATTTCAAGTTGAATCACATTACGAGATGTGAGCTATGAAAAAGACAAAATCAGCGTTGAATAGTGCCGAACAGTAATGTCACTATTTAGGGCTGAATTTGTCTTTTCATAGCTCACATCTCGTAATGTGTTTCAACTTGAAATTTTGCGTGGCAATAAAACATCGCCATCTTAACATCCCGTATTTTTTCCAGAGTTTTTTTAAACTATAAGGGCCTGTTCGGACTGTAGGTAAAGAAAACAGAGGAATTAAAAAAGTACAGGAATTGAGTTGGCTTGTGCAGTGCAAACCTACAGGGATCTTAAAACTGAGGAATAAAAAAAGTGGGGTGTTCGGCCCATAGCGAGATAACTGAGCGAGCCGGCTTTTCCAGTGTTGTTCCTTTGCTTCGAGTGGATGTTTTGTTTCCCGTAAAAAGTGCAGGATAGGAGACCTTTCCTACGGGATGAGCGCTCTGATTCCTTTGAAAAGAACGGCGTTGGAAATAAAACCAGAGGGATCTAAACCTGCAAAATTCCTGCAGTGCACCCGTGAACCGAACGGGGCCTAAAATATGGTTTCCACAAAGTTTTCATTGAATATTGGTTTCCGTATGATATTCTCCCGAAGACTTGAATGATAGCAAGAAAGTTGCAATTATTTTACTCTATCATATCTTAATTTTGGGTTACCTAATTTTTGTTCAACAGACATTTTTGTCATGGTGTGTATACAAATATCTACTGAATAGTTAAACTGTGCCTTGTTGAGCTTAGATGTCTGCCAGTCATTCTTTTTCCTCCTGTATCCAGGATCTATCTGGTCGACCTCATTTGAGCTGCGGCTTAAGCATTCCTACCGAAAGAGTTGGCACATATGACACACAGGTAATTTGTAAAATTTTGACAGCTATTTTCAATTGTCTTACTTATGTCAGGATTATAATTATCTTCATTGCCAAAATATGACTTATTCAGTTCAAGTTTACTTTAGATTACATTTCTACTTTCAGTTTTGTTAAATTCGATTGTTCCTTCCCCCAGACGGTATTTCTGACAGATCTTTGCAATATCTGTTGGTCATATTTTGAGTTAGGGTGATGAGATCTTTTTACACTGTATGTCGCTACTATCAACTTAGCAAACAATAATTTAATTATTTTTATGACAGCTAGTTGAGCATTTCTTCCAGTCCCTTGTGAATACATCTGGCATGACGCTTCACATCCGTCAGGTATATGTTGCTTCAGTTTCAAAGAAATCCTCTTCCTAACCTTTGGGTCAATGACATATGAGTCAGTATAACTGTTTTCACCCCTGTTAAGTGAATAACCTACATAACCCTGAACTTACTCTTTTTTTTTCCTTTACAAGCTTGCGGGAAACAACTCACACCATATTATCGAGGCAACTTTCAAAGCATTTGCCAGGGCGCTTCGACAAGCAACGGAATATGACTTACGCCGCCAGGGCACTATCCCAAGGTTTGTGTCCTCACTCACTGCAAATATTGTTCAGGGCAATCTGTACAGTGAATGCTAGCCATTTAATAGTTTTTTCAGAAACTATTGCCTCCCACAAAATTCTGGAGAAAAAGAGAAAAGAAACACCAACCTGCTGTTGCTTGTCGGTGCCCAATATATTAGATGATACAGTAGACCGGAACCAGAATGTAATGCACCTTAATAACAATGTTTAATCTGTAATGATTTTTCATGCATCGTCATCCCTGAGTGTGTCTTGCTCGAACTAATCGCAGCTCAAAAGGTGTTCTGTCAAGGTCTTAGTGTTGCAATGCAAGATCGAAAACTGGACGCACGCTATTCGCCCTCAAAGAAACACATGGGCGGTCGCCTGCTATGTCTCTGCTGCTACTTGGACTTGCAGTCCGCGGGGTTTGGAACAAGAACAGCATGGAAATTGCTTGTTATCCTGTTGTCAGGGTTTGTTTATCTTACTACCATTGGCATACTGTATCTGCTCGCTACTGCAGTTTTGCTGGACAACACTTACATCTGAAGATGTAAAAGCTGCAGACGGCTTGACATTCTGAAAGTTATTACCTCTGATATATGGATTCAGCATTGGTTTGCGCGGTGTTGCGCCTGTAATAATGGTTTGGCCATTCAAAAGAGTGAAATGAAATAGAATAATAATCTCTGTGCCTTTTGCACTCCAGGCGATCAATCTTCATCTGGTGATGATGACTGCCTAGTCGATGGTATGGTACGCTTGAGCTCGCCACGTGCGCCGTAGTGCCTGTTTGGTTTAGTCCGAGGTCCATCTTTGAGCTTGATTGGCCTTGAACTGTCAGCAAATAGGTTAGCTTTTCTTTTCTTAGGGCTGATGATAGTACTATATACTAGTAGTAGATTTTTTTTTGAGGCAATCTCGCGAAGCTTTTATTTCAAACCATCACAATGTTTACAGGGACGAAAGGAATTCCCTCTGGCTGGCCTAGCCAAACATGACGACCAGGCCCTAACTTTAAAGCATGCTTCGCTAAATTGTGAGCCTCCTTATTGGAGCTCCTAAATTCATGAACTATATTACATGAAGTAAAAGACGTAGCCGTCATCTTGATCTCTTCGATAATAGCTCCGTAGGCTGATCCACTCCCCTTCTTGATTTCTGACACAACACCTTGGCAATCTGAAGCTAGATGTACACGGTTCAAGTTCAGATCTTGAGCTAGAGCCAAGCCTTCCCTGATAGCCAGCGCTTCAAGGGTTGCTGCATCATTTTGATTTCTGAAAACATAGGCCGACGCGCCAAGGAAAGTACCTTCGCTGTTTCTGCAGATTGTACCCACCGTTCCATGGTTTCCTCCCCTACTCACTGCTGCATCAACATTAAGTTTCAAAAAATTCTCCGGTGGTGCTAGCCAACCCGACCGCCGAGCTGCTGCACTCCCATGGGGCTCACCCTTTTGAGATAGCTGAAGAAGTTCTCCTAGGTAAGAGTTAACGAAGCCATGAACTGCATATGGGCTTTTGAATATATCTTCATATATTGCCTTGCGCCTCGCACCCCAGATGGCCCATAGAGTTATTGCAAACCTGATGAACTCCTCCGGTGACAATGTTCTACCCATGACAAAAATCCAGTCCTTAGCACATTCATGTTGATTAATGCTCAGTTGATTCAGAATGGCTTCGGATGACAGCGCCCACGTGCTCCTTGACATAGGGCAGTCCAACAATTCATGTCTCCATGAGTCATGAACACCACACAAACTGCATGCTGCAGACGTAGCCATGTTTCGCCTATGCAACACTGCAGTCGACGGGATCGAGTTCTTTGCCAATCTCCACAGGAAGATCCTGATCTTCGATGGGACCTGCACCTTCCACAATGACTTCCAATCAGCTCCTTCTGCTTCTACTTTTGACGTACCCCCGCGACCCTCTAGCCACGCTTCTCTGTTCAGCTTTGTGCAGGTGAGCATACGATAAGTTGAGCTGACTGAAAATTGGCCCTGAGGTTTCTCACTCCAAGCCCAAAAATCAGAGATCCTACGAGTGCATAATGGTATCTTTACAATTGCTTCCGCATCAAACGGTGTGAAGACAGCCCGCACCGGCTCTTCTCTCCAAGTTGCTGTTGATGTTTCTATGAGTTCTGAGACACGTCGAGGTGGATTTGGAACCAAGGAAGCAATCGGTCTTCTGAAACTCTCTCTTGGGATCCAGTTATGATTCCATATGTCTGTCTCTTCTCCATCACCTATACGTCGAATAATTCCTTGAGCAACTACATCTCTTCCTAAGCTACCTCTTTTTTCCCCTAGGTTTCTCCTAGGGTCTACCTCTTCCTTCGGCGGCGCACGCCGAAGTCCACCAAATATTCCACGTAAAAGACGGTCGGATTGCGGAGCACTTGCTCGTATTCGGTGCGCCCCGAGGTATTCGTCCTTGTTCGCCGATAGCATGGAGGAAGTAGAGGGAGATCACGGAGCTGGGGGGTCGAAGGAAGCGATGGCGGGGGGGTTAGGGCGGAGGGCGGCGGGGCCCAGATTGGATCAAAACTCGCCAGCTACGGCGGCAGGGATGGCCCCATAAGGAGTGGAGGAAGGGAGGGGCATGGAGGAAGATCGGGTGGACGGGGATGAGCAGGGCAACTGGGATCATCACGGCCCAGATCCGAATTTGGAGGATGCGTTTGAAGGACTGAACCTCCATGGCGAGGAGGAGGGAGATCTAGATTTGTCCGGGGAGGTTGATGAGTTAATCGGGGATGTGAGATGGCTGGCTCTCTTTAGGGTTCATACCCTGCGTTCGTTCAGTCACGCGGCCCTGTTAAATTCCATGAGGAATGCGTGGGCGTGTGCTCAGGGTGTCACGTTCAATATCAAGGGACCTAACTTGTTTCTGGCACAATGTCATTGCTTGGGAGATTCGAAGAGGGTGATGGAAGGAGGACCATGGCAGTTTAGAAGGGATCCTGTGGTTTTGGTTGAATATGATGGGTTCACTAATGTCTCAGACTACTCGTTGGACATGTACCCACTATGGGCAAGGATCAAGGGCTTGCCAGACGGGTTAACGAGGAAGAAAGAACTAGCGGAGAAGGTGGCAAAGAAGGTAGGGGAGCCTCCGTTTACAGTGATGGTCAATGAAGGAAAGATTAATCCCTCTAGCTACTTGAGGGTTAAAGTGTTTGTTAATGTCAATAATCCTCTGGTGAGATTTGTGCCGATCACCTTGAAGGAGAGGAAGAAGTACCCCGTTTACTATGAAAAGCTGCCCGACTTTTGCTTTTTCTGTGGTTGTATGGGCCACGTGGTGGAGGAGTGTGGCAACGGGATACACGATCCGTCGACGTGTGAGTGGGGTGACTATCTACACTGGAGCGGAGAACCTTTAAGCAATGGTGTGAGAGGAGGTCAAAGTGCTTGGTCTGACTCACATAGAGGGGATAGTGCAGCGGGGGAAGGAGTTTGGGGTGGTAGAAGAGGAGGTGGGGGTAGAGGAGATAGAGGAGGGAGAAGTTCAGTGGCTGGAGGTAGAGGGGCGGAAGTGCACTCGAATCAATCTGGGAGGGATGTTGTGGAGGGTGAGCAGCTAGGGCTCGGGGAGCAGGAGCGTTCTGTCCGTAAAAGACTTGTTAGAGATGATGGTACAATTAATCTCAGAGGACAGCCAATCCCTCATCTGGTGGGGAAGGTGGCGGATACAGTTCTTCTCATTGAGAATGGGGCGGGTGTTGAGAGCTCTGGCTCGATTGTTGCTGGATCCACTCCGGGCAAAACCCCCATAGTAAAGAGGCTGCGACACGGGAGAAGTGGAGAGGTGATGGCAGGTGAAGTAGACATGGGTACATCTTATGAGGCGGCCTCCGAAAAGGAGGACTGCCGGGTCCAATGAATTGCTTAAGCTGGAACTACCGGGGAGGGGGGAATTCCCGGACAGTTCGAGAGTTGACGACCTTGTGTCGATCACATTCCCCCATGTTTGTGTTTTTGTGTGAAACGAGGCAGAAGGAAGCGAAGATGAAGAAGTTGAGAGGCAGGTTAGGTCTTAAGGGGTTTTGTGGTGTTGACAGCTCTGGTATGAGTGGTGGCCTAGCCATGTACTGGCATGAAAACTATGTGGTAGATGTTCTTGACAAAGATGATCGCCATGTTGATGCTCTAGTCCGTGTGAAAAAGGTGCGGAGCAGTGGAGAATTACGTTCGTGTATGGTGAACCGCGGGTGGAAAACCGGCATCTCATGTGGACAAAACTGCAGAATTTGAATACAGTAAACGATCTCCCGTGGTTGGTAATAGGGGATTTTAATGAAGCAATGTGGGATTTTGAACACTTCTCAGCAACACCAAGGCCGGAATCGCAGATGATATCATTCAGGGATATGCTTGAAGTTTGCGGTCTGGTAGACTTGGGCTTCTCGGGTGTCCCTTTCACCTATGATAATAAGAGAAGTGGTGTGAATAATGTTAGGGTGAGGCTTGACAGAGCAGTGGCTACGAACGAGTGGAGGAATTTATTCTCTTTTGCCTCCGTGCACCATATTCTTAGCCCTTGTTCGGACCATGTGGCGGTACTGCTCAAAGGCGATGCGGACGCCGGCCCGGATGGGCCTAAACAGCGTCGGTACGAGATCTTCTGGGAAAGGGACTCGACGTTGCCGGAGGTCATCAAGAATGCATGGGAATCTGTTGGAAACGTTCAAACATTGGAGCAGCTTAGAGTGGCTCTAACCAAGACGATGGTGTCTCTAGGTTCTTGGTGCAGGAAGTTCGAAAATGTAACAAAGGAATTGGCTAAATCTCGGTCGCAGCTCGAGGAGCTCATGCATATGAATGCGGATAGGCAAGAAATAAGGAAAGTGACAGATAGGATGAATGAGCTTTTGTACCAGGAGGAGATGATCTGGCTTCAAAGATCTAGAATATCATGGCTTAAGGAGGGTGACCGAAATACAAAGTTCTTTCATAGTAAGGCGGTGTGGAGGGCGCGGAAGAATAAGATCAGGCAGTTAACTGATAGTATTGGGGTGATTCATTCAGATTTGGCATCTATGGGTAACTTAGTGAATGAGTATTTCCGCGGTATTTTCACAGCGGAGTCTAACCTCGATGCAGGCCACGTGGTTGATCTCTTTGAGGTACTGGTCACAGAGGAGGATAATGTCAAGTTGTGTGCTCCGTTTAGTGACAAGGAAATCTCTGATGCACTCTTTCAGATAGGACCATTGAAGTCGCCGGGGCCAGACGGTTTTCCAGCCATATTCTTTCAAAAGAATTGGGCGACTCTCAAGGACAGTGTGATTGCGGCTGTTAAGGACTTCTTTTGTACGGGGGTGATGCCCGAGGGAGTTAATTCCACGACAATTGTCCTAATACCGAAAATTGCCAACCCAACAAAGCTGACCGAGTATAGGCCAATTAGCTTGTGCAATGTGATTTATAAGGTCATAGCTAAGTGTTTGGTTAACAGACTCCGCCCTCTTCTGGATAACCTAATCTTTGTTGAACAGAGTGCTTTCATCCCGGGGAGGATGATTACTGATAATGCGCTGATTGCTTTTGAGTGTTTACACTACATTAAGCAGGGAAAGGATCCCACAAAGAGCTTCTGTGCTTATAAGCTTGATCTCTCCAAAGCATATGATAGAGTAGACTGGGATTTCTTGAGGCAAGTGATGCAAAAGTTGGGGTTCTCTCACCGATGGATTGACTGGATAATGACTTGTGTCACATCAATGAGATATTCTGTCAAATTAAACGAAACTCTCTTGGATTCATTTGCACCGACGCGTGGGCTTCGGCAAGGTGATCCCCTGTCACCATTCTTATTCCTGTTTGTTGCGGATGGGCTTTCTGCTATACTAAAAAACAGAGTGGCGACTGGCCTTATAACCCCGGTGAGAATCTGCCGGCGAGCACCAGGTATATCCCACCTATTATTCGCTGATGATACATTGTTGTTCTTCGAGGCAACTAGGGTTCAGGCAGAGAACATTATGGACGCATTAGCCATGTATGGTGCAGCCACTGGGCAAAGTCTTAACTATGATAAATGTTCCATGTTCTTTGGTGCCTCTTGTCCGAGCACAGTTCAAGAGGAGGTTCGGCAAGTGTTGCAAGTCCAAAGTCTGGTTTTTGAGGAGAAGTATTTGGGCCTGCCTACTCCTGAGGGGCGCATGTCCAAGGGTAAGTTTCAAAATCTTCAGACAAGCCTGACGAAACGCCTGATTCAGTGGGGAGATGGACAACTCGCCCAGCCTAGGAGAGAGGTACTAGTGAAATCTGTTGCACAGGCGCTATCAACTTATATCATGGGAGTTTTTAAATTGCCATTTTCAGTATGTGATGATCTAACAAGAATGGTCAGGAATTTCTACTGGGGTTCGGCCAAAGGAAAGAGGAAGGTCCACTGGAGAGGATGGGATTATCTCATGCAACCGAAGGACCGAGGGGGAGCTGGCTTTCGTGATTTTCGCCTGTTTAACCAAGCACTTTTGGCTCGGCAGGCATGGAGATTGATATCTAGACCGGACAGTTTATGTGCGCAAGTTCTGAAAGCACGGTATTATCCTGAGGGTAAGCTTGAGGATACGGTCTTCACGGGAAATGCATCCTCTTCCTGGTAGGCAATCAACCACGGTTTGGACTTGTTAAAGAAGGGATTGGTTTGGCGGGTGGGCAATGGGAGAAGCATACGAGTTTGGCGTGACAACTGGATCCCGAGGCCTCATTCATATAAGCCCATCTCATTGCAAGGGAGATGTCGTTTCCGTTACGTCTCTGATTTCCTAAACGAGAATGGGTCATGGAAGGGGCAGTTGTTGGCGCAATACTTTCTGGCCGTGGATGTTGATGAAATTCTAAAAATTAGAGCTTCACCGAGGCAGGCTGAAGATGTTATTGTATGGGGACCCAATAAGCTGGGTGTGTTTACAGTAAAGAGTGCTTATATGTTGGCATTTGACAAAACACACAGAGAAATGACGACTTCATCTAGCTCGTCTCCAGATGGAAGTAGACTGTGCTGGTCATACATATGGAAGAATGTGGCGCCCCCTACTGTCAAAAACTTTGCTTGGAGAGTAGCAACGGACGGTCTGCCCACGTGGAGAAACAAGCATAAAATTGGACTCGAAGTGTCCAGCACCTGCCCAGTTTGTGGTATTGAGGAGGAAGACAATTTCCATCCCTTTGTGCGATGCCAGTTTGGGCGAGATTTGTATCAGGAGATGGCCAAGGTGTGGAGGCTACCTAGTATTGATAAGCTGCTTAATACTGGAAAGGAGTGGATGCTAAATGCCCTTTCACAATTAAGTGAACTTGAGCGATGCATGATGATCATGACCTTCTGGCGCAGCTGGTTTGTCCGGAACGAGGTAATACATCAAAAACCAGCCCCACCTTTAGAGGTCTCGGTCCGATTCTTGCAAAGCTATTTGGAATCACTGGTGGCGATCAAACTGAACTCGAACATGGATCCAATCAAGGGCAAGTCTACTATGGTTTTTGGCGCTTCATCTACAACGGGAAGAGTTTCACCTCCAGCGCTTAGATGGTCTAAACCAAATCCGGACAGGGTTAAACTCAATGTAGATGGGTCCTATGTCTCTACCGGAGCAGCGGGTGCAGGAATGATCCTTCGGGATTCTAATGGAGACACTATCTTTTCAGCCTGCAGAGTTCTGTATTCTTGCAGAGATGCTTTGGAAGCGGAGTTGTGCGCGTGTATGGAGGGGTTATCTATATCCATTCAGAGGTCAAATCTTCCCATTGCCATTGAGATGGATTCTTCGGAAGCGGTGGCCATGATCACTTGTGCTGGACAGGATCGTTCCGTTTATGCTTCCCTTATTAATGAGATTAGGTATCTCTTAAGTCTTCGATCTACTTGTATTAATCATGTGTCGCGAGTGCAAAATAAAGCTAGTGATTGTCTAGCTGCCTTCGGGCGAAGGGAGGGTAGAACTCTGACCTGGATTCAGTCCGGTCCTCCTGAGGTTTTAGAAATTGTTAAAGATGATTGTAAAGTCCTGATTTTTGAGTAATACAAGTATTTCTCCCGCAAAAAAAACTACATCTCTTCCATCAAGTATCCCTCTCCAGATTTGGGAGGGGTGAGAGCCCAACTCTGCATCCAAAAGGGATCGATCTGGGAAGTATATTGCCTTCAAAAATTTTGCACTCAAGGAGTCTGGATCATCCATCACCCTCCATGCTTACCTAGCCAAGAGAGACAAGTTGAACAGTTCCAGATCACGGAATCCCATACCTCCCATATATTTTGGCATAGTCATTATATCCCATGCAACCCATGCTGGTTTCCTTCTGCCTCCCTTGCTTCCCCACCAAAACTGCCGAATTATAGTTGTAACACTATCACACAACCCTCTTCGGAGCCTGAAACAGGACATAGAATAGACCGGTATAGCCTGGGCCACTGCTTTTATTAGCACCTCCTTTCCAGCCACCGACAGTAATTTGCCCATCCATCCTTTCACTTTCTCCCAGACTCTATCCCTCAGATATTTGAAAGTGCCGTTCTTGGAGTGTCCCACCTCAGTTGGCATACCCAGGTAACGATCACTGAGAGATTCATTGTGCACCTGAAGTTTGTCCTTCACCCCGTCCCTTATTGTTTGAGGACAACCCTTACTAAAGACGATGGATGACTTGCATTGTTTATTTTCTGTCCGGAAGCCCCACAGTAGGAAGTTAGTAGGTTTGATACCTTCTCTGCACCCTCCACACTAGCCTTGAAAAGCAATAGGCTATCATCTGCAAATAGAAGATGGTTAACGGCTGGTGCCGTGGGTGCCACCTTGATACCTGCCAACAATGATGACTGAGAACTGGATTTCAGGAGGCACGAAAGGCCCTCTGCTGCAATCAAGAAAAGGTAAGGGGAGATAGGATCTCCCTGCCTAAGCCCTCTAGATGGGTGGAAATTCTCAAGTTTCTCACCATTGAATAATACTGAAAAAGAGACACTGGATACCATAAACATGACTGTGTCAATCCAAGCCTGAGCAAAACCCAGTTTTACCATGATGGCTCTCAAGTAATCCCACTCCAGTCTGTCATAAGCTTTCATCATATCCAGTTTTAGAGCACAAAACTATTATTTTTTGACTTTTTCCTCTTCATAAAATGCAAACACTCATAAGCACATATAATATTGTCTATAATCAGTCTCCTTGGCACAAAGGCTGACTGTTCTTGAGATATGATATCTGGTAGAATTTTGCTTCAATCTGTTGGCCACTACCTTTGATGCTATTTTGTACAAAACATTACATAAACTTATCGGTCTGAATTGTGAGAGGAGAGTGGGATTGTTCACCTTTGGTATGAGTACCAAGATGGTATTATTAATGCATTCAGGGCTCTCTTCCCCTCTCACAATCCTTAGAACAACATTGGTCACATCATCTCCACACACATCCCAGTGTTTTTGGTAGAACTAAGCAGGAAAACCGTCAGGACCCGGAGCCTTAGTAGGGAACATCTGGAAGAGTGCAATTTTGACCTCTTCACGGGTATACGGAGCACAAAGATGTGCATTCATTACTGCTGTTACTTTACTTGGTACATGTTCAAGTACATCCTCAACACCTTGCACCCCCTCTGATGTGTAAAGATTTTGATAAAAAGCATTCACCATCGACTTCAACTCAGCTGGATTGCTTACCCCCACACCTAGCGCATTTTCAAGGGCCCTTATCATATTCTTGTTTCTTCTCAAACTAGCTTGAAGGTGGAAGAATTTTCTGTTCTTGTCTCCCGAAGAAAGCCATTCAGCCCGCGCACGTTGCCTCCACATGATCTCCTCTCGGTGGTAGAGCTCCACCAGCCTTTCATTGATTTTGAGCTCCACATGTGATGGTGCCGAACGAAGAGGGTCCCCTTTTAGTTCCTCCAATCTCAGTTTTAGGTCCCTGATCTCCTGTCTCACGTTTCCAAAAGATTGCCTGCTCCATCTAGTGATCCCTTTGGAAACAGTGGCCAATTTATCATGCAGCTGTTGTACAGTCACACACGGTCCCGAGGCTGCCCATTCTGTACTCACAGCCCCTCCAAATCCTTCATGTTTTCCCACATCGCCTCGTACCGAAAGGATCTCGTTGGTGTTTCTACTTGTACTCGGCCAAAATCTAAAACGATTGGGCCATGATCTGAGGTAGCCGCTGCATGGTTCTCTAGGCTCGCAAGAGGGAAATGAGCCAGCCACTGAGGATTAACCAACGCTCTGTCCAACCTGCACCGCGTATAGGTACCGCCAGTTACCTTCTTTTCAAACGTCCAAAATCTTCCTTTATGTCCAATGTCCATCAGCATGCAAACATCCGTAGCCTCGCGAAAAGCTTGGATTTGTGCGTTGCTGCGTTGTCCAACCCCCTCATGTTCGTTTGGACGTAAAACCTCGTTGAAGTCACCCATGCATAGCCATGGTAATGAGCTCAAAGTGCTTATGTTTTTTTTAGCTGTCCACGTCTGATGCCGCAAATGAGTTTGGGACTCACCATATACACACGTCAATCTCCATATCTCTTGCCCCGGTTCCTCCACAGATACATCAAGATGATAACAAGAGTAACCCATAACTTCAATCTTTATTTCATTATTCCAGAACAAACCTAAACCACCACTTCTACCTTGACTATCAACTACATAAGCATTATCATACCCCAACGTATTTGCTAAATTTTCTACCCTAGATCCTTCGATCTGTGTTTCAACAATGCATAAGAGGGTAGGGGCAAACTTCTTCGCAAACTCGCGAAGTTCTTGGACCGTCGCGGCGTTGCCCACACCACGATAGTTCCAACATAATGCACTCATTGGGCCCGGCGGCACTCCTCGAAGGAGCCCGCCAAATTCTTCACTACAATGCTTGAGTTTTCCTTTTCCTCGCCTTCTGTCCTCGACCGCTTCGGGTCTCTGATCGGAGGGGGGCTAACCATGCTGGTACCGACAGGCACAATAGCTAGTGCCTTTGGATCTACCTTCTGCTGCTCTGTGAACCTATTACTTCTGCTCAGGTCGTCCCGTTCAGCCCTCTTCATGCTTTGATCGTCCAATGTCATATAATCCATCCCCGGGTATACCTCTTCATCAAACTCATCATCTCTGTCAAGATCCTCCCTGGATGCACCTCTGTTTCCCCTACCTCGGCCTCCTCTTCGGCCTCCACGGCGGCCCCTTTCACCTCCAGGACCTCGTCCTCTCCTCATGGACCATGATGCGCGCAAATCCTTGAATACCAGTGCAGACTTTGGGTGGATACCATCAACGTGCTCCTTGAAAGGAGGCCTAAATGACCACAAACCGCACACCAATCCGGCAACCGTTCGTACTTCACCCTGTAGATCTGTCTCCTTGTATCCCTTATTAATGACACAACATTCTTTAGGGGCCTGTGTACATTGATCTTAACCCATACACGGTAAAATTTTCCTGTGAAATCATGTGAGCCTTTCTCAAAAAACAGAACTTCCCCTACTTTGGCCGCCAAAGAAAATACCAGATGTGCATACAGATTTGGGACATCGTGTATCTGAATCCATATATCCAAAATGTCAAGCTTAACCTGAGATGGTTGAGTCACCCCGTCATAAGGAGTGATGATCATAGCATGACCCCTAAAGTTCCACGGCCCTTCCTGCATCACTCTTTCCCAGTCGCCCAGGCAACTAAACTGAATTGTATACAGATTCGCCTCCAGGGGTTTGAAGTTCACTTCCGGCACAAGATCCCAAACTGCTTGCATGTTTCTAAAGAACCAGCCTTGACTGTAGGGTTTATCGATATGAACCCTAGCCACCGCCATCCACCTAGCCGCATCCTGAGGACTAGATCTCTCATCGACCACGACATCATCCATATCATCCTCACGCAGCCCAAGCTCCGCCATCATCTTCTCCAACTCTGACGCAGATGAGGAGGCATCTGCCGACGCCGTTCCAACTCCCATCTTCGCCGCCATACTTCAAACCCTAGCCCGCAGATGTGGATCGCCGGGCCTTCTTGAAAACCAGTGGTGCCCTACACCGGGCCGACTCCCAGGGGAGGGACGACAGGGACCAGAGGCCCCGGCCGCGCCTAACAGGCAGATCGGCGGGAGGGAACAAGGTAGGAACTCAACGGCGGCTGCGATCGCCTCCGAGAGCAGAAAACCCTAACGAGAGGGAACTTGCAGTGACATATATACTAGTAGATGGGTAAAGAAAACTGGAAGGAAGTCAGGGCCGGGAACCCCTCGGCCAAACGATTCGTTCCGTAGTGGGGACGCACAGCTCAAACGCCTCCAGGACGCCAGGCCTTTTCCCTGCAAAAAAAGGAACAAAAAGCCCGCTAATAATGAATTAAATGAAAAAGCCTAGATCTTGTTTTTTGTGATAAATAAAATCCCAGTTTTTTGCTCATATACGAAAAAAATGCCATCAGCTTAGCAGAATAAAAAAAATGAAAATTCCAAAAAAAAATTCATTCGAGTTTGACCAAACTATTTATAATTTGCTTTTTTAAAATGCCAAGGTTCTAAAACATATTTGATTCCCTAATGAAAGCATGGCGAATCTGCCATGACAAAAATTCAATATTGCCATGGCAAAAAAATATGTTTGGAAAAAATGACATGGCGACTTTTCATGTGTATCCAGCACCAAAAAATGCCATGGAAATTTTGAAAAACACAATGCATATGTGTCCAACCCCAGTTTTGCCATGGTGAACTTCAGAAACACCATGGCAACAAAAATATATTATGTGTGTCCATGAAAGTTGCACAAACAAAAATGGTTGATCAAGTTAGCACAAAAACCTATCCAAATCATGGCAAAATGTTATGGGAGAAAAAAACTTAAGTGGATCACAAATTTTCATGGCAAAAAAATCATCGGTTGATGTTGTGTTGTTACAAACTTTTCCAGAATTGCCATGGCAACAATATTATGTTCAGAAAATGTCGTGGCAAAAATAATAATATAGAATGAATAAAAAATGAACATGACACAAACTATATTTACCCATCTATATTTAAGAAAAATTTGCCAGGACAATAAAAGATAAAGTTGCCATGGCATTTTAGTTAAATTGCCATGAAAATTTAATTAAAATTGTCGTGTGTGAAAAAAACACAAAACATTGAAAATCAAGTATGAAAACAATTGCCATGGCAGATTCATATCCAAAATTGCCATGGCAGATTCATATCAAGAATTGTCGTGTTTTGTATGATGAATTTGTTGTGTGTGAAAAAACACAAAAAGTTGAAAATCAAGTATGAACAAGAAAATTACCACGGCAGATTCATATCAAGAATTGCCATGCTTTGTATGATGAATTTGCCATATGTGTAAAAAAAAGTTGAAAAACAAGTTTTTACAAGAAAATTTTGCCGGCAGATTCGTATCAAAACTTGCCACGGCGAAATTCATGTAAAATAAATTTGCCATGATTTGGAAATCAAATTTGCCATGATCAATAAACTAAATTTGCCATGCTCAATAAATTATTTTTTCATGATCAACAAACTAGATTTGCCATGGTTAAGTATATAAGAAAAAAAACATAAATATTTTCATGGGAGTGTTGGAAAAAATGCCTAAATTTTCCATATTTAGAATTAAAATGTTGTGAATTTGCCGTGTGAATTTAGAAAAATATTTCTAAGTTTGCCATGAGAAAAAAAGCTGGAGATGTGAACAGTACATGAGAAAAAAAATAAAATCGCCATTTGACAAGTTTTAAATATTTTCATGTGAACATTATTTTGCTATGGTATAATTACTAATTTTTCCATGGTATAATTAAATTATTTTCCATGTTTGGAATATTGCCATAGTGCTAAGTTTGTGTGGCCACCTCTAAAATAGTTTATGTGTTAGAACATTTATACAATTTGCGAGGATGATTTGAAAGCAAAGTGCTATGAGTTTGCCATGTGCAAATATAAGAATTTGCCATGTGTAAATATAGTAGTTTGCCATGTTATGAAACATGCACATAAAAAATGGAATTAACCATGGCAACCTATATAAAAATGTAAATAAAAAAGATGGAAAAATTTGCCATGGGGTGCAACCTATTACACCATTGTAACCATGGCAAATTTGTCATGTTCTACTCAAATAGCCATGTCCAACATTTGCCATGGTGCAAACGAAATAAAACTTCTCGTGAAGTGATGAAAGTAAATTTTCCGTGGATGTAAAGTTAATTTTCCATGGCAAGTAAAAAGTAATATTGCCATGAACAATAAAATTAATGTTGCCATGTGTATAGAAAATGTAAATTTCCATGTATATAAAGGTAAAATTGCCATGGAAAATAGAAAACGGTTAATTTGGCATGGCACTTAAAAAGGAAAAATTTGCCATGGCAAAAGAAAGGGTAAGATTGCCATGGCAAAAAGGGGTAAAGTTGCCATGGCTATTTGTAAAATTTGCCATGGCAGAAAAGGGTAAGATTGCCATGGCAAAAAAGGGTAAAATTGCCATGGCTGTGAAGTAAAAATTTCCATACGGAAAAAAGGTAAAATTGCCATGGCAAAAAAGGGTAAACTTGCCATGGCTATAAAATAAAAGTTGCCATGGCTATGAAACTAAATTTACCACACTAGTTTGTTTAGATTTTCCATCGAAAAGTAGGATAAAAAAGGGTTCTGGTTTGTAAGAAAATTTGCCATGAGTGTACTATAACAAATGCCACCCCCGAGAAAAATATGTCGTATGATCATGAGACCATGTTCCAATTGTATGAAAATGCCAGCATTTCAATCTAATGATTCCACCCGAATACTAAAAATGATGTTGCCATGCTACATGGTAAAATGGCCACGATATAGATCTATTTTCGACTTAAAATTGGAATGGACCTAAAAAATATCAAAAACATTTCAACAAATTGCACGTGTTCTGACAGCCTACATGGACTAGGCACTAAAGTTCATGACAATTCCACTACAAAAAAAATGTCATGGCTGCAGAAAAAAATGATGTTGCCATGCTACATGGCAATAATGGCCATGATATAGATGTGTTTTCGCCTTAAAATTGCCATGGATCTAAAAGTATAGAAAATTTTCAACAAATTCCATGTGCTGTGACTCACCCCGGGCATAAAAACCGAAGACCGAAGGCCGAAACCAAAAAGACCGAGACCGAGACCGAAACGAAAAGACCGAACTTGAAAAGACCGAATAAAAAATGGTTTGTGAAAAAAGAAGACCGAACTTATTTTGGTTTGATCGGTCATGCTATGCACATGACCGAATAGCCCGTCCGACTAACAAAAGCCCATCCTATAAGGCCCGTCCAGCTAGCCCAATGGTCGCACAAAAGACACAACTATAGAGTACACGACCTCTGTCTCATCCTCACTTCCCGATTCTTCTCTCCCATTGCTAACCCTAGCCGCCACCCGCTCCCGAGGCAAAAACAACAAATTTGACCTGTGGACAAAATAAAAATCACAAAATGAACTGTTGACGAAATTTTTTCATCCGATTGACCATTTTGTGTAACGCCCGACATCTAGGCGCCACAATATACTGTGCAGCGCCTGACTGATAGACGCTACACGCCTCGCCAACATCATGTCCTATACTGCGTGAAAAATGCTAAGTCAGCGTGCAACACCTGAGAGCTAGGCGCTACACTGTGCAGTGTAACACCTAGCCTTTAGGCGCTGCACTATCTACACTAGTGGCCGCAGTGCATGTCAGGTGGTGGTACGTGGCCCTAGGCGCTGCACTTTTTGCACTAGTGGCCGCAGTGCATATGGTACGCGATCACCCCATGCAAATCCCATCTCCATCATCGCCGTACTCCTAGCCCCTAGCCTCACCACCCTAGCCGGCCCTAGCTAGCCCTGCACATCCATCTTTGGATTTAAATTTGACACATGACGGGCAGTCGGGCAGGGACAACCATTGCACATCTACCCATTTCCGTTATGCTCGCAGCCCTACACCCGACACATACATGGCGCTACCATGCACCCCCTACGCTACGAGCTGCTGCTAGGCGTATGGAGTATAGTAGGGCTATAAGGAATAAACTAATATATTTATGTTTAGTTGGAGCAAAGAGAAGAGGAGAGAGAAGGTAAGAGGGCTCTTCGTGAAGAGCCAGCTCTAGCACGTGCTCCTAGGCACTTTGTGAGAATGAAAGGTGGGCCACATAATAAAAAAGTAGTACACTCTTTTGATCTACTATTATACATGTTGGCTATAAGATGGGGTGTATATGACATGTCACTGGCTTATATCCAGCAGCTGGCTATACTATTAACCGTGCTCTTAAAGATTCGGTCTCGTGCAACGCCTACACACTAGGCGTTACACTCTATAGTGTAGCGCCTAGCTCTTAGGCGTCGCACACTGACTTAGTATTTTTCAGATAATTTAGGGTGCGACGCTGGTCAGACGTGTAACGCCTGTTAGTTAGGCGCTGCACAGTTTAGTGTGACGCCTAGATGTCGGGCGTTACACAAAAGGGTCAACTGGATGAATTTTTTTTGCCAACAGTTTATTTTGTGATTTTGTTTTGTCCATAGGTCAAATTTGTCGTTTTTGGAGCGATGCGCGTCGTGCGCCCGTGAACGAACACCGGCGCCCGAGCGGCGGCCCTGGCCGGTGAAGACCACCACCCGAGCAGCGGCCCTGGTAGGTGAAGAAAGGTGCACCGAGCGGCAGCCTTGACCTGTGAAGACTGGCGCCCGCGCCGCCAACCCCAACCTCCCGTCAGTTGCTCCACCGCCTGCTACGCGACCATCCGCCGTCGGTGCTCCACCTCCCGACGACTAGTTCAACAACTACAGTTCGTCACCACCACACATCCTCTTCCACACTATTCATCGGCTAACCCTACCCACTTTCGGTTCCCCACATCGCAGCTGAAGGTGAGGTACTCCATCGCAGCTGAATGTATTTTGTAGACAATACATGCCATTGCTTTGTGCCAAAAGTCAGCACTTGGAGACGATTGTTTTGTGTCAAATGTTAGCAGCTTCAATACTTTAGTACTTACACAGTAATGCATCTGTGCTTGTTTGCTGAAACGAGATATATACATGTTGTCCATTTCTGTTGTGATTTTATCATGTCAATGTTGTTTGTTTGACAGACCAATGTCCTCTTTTCTTGTAGATGTTTCCTATACCAGAATCTGAAGCCGCAGCTGCAGAAGCAGGAGAATCCGTCTTACGTAGCATTATTAAAGATGAAGATGCCAAACCAACAGTTGTCGAAGGTGTCGTACTATGTTGTGGTGGTCTTTGTTGTTAGCTGCCTGTGTATTCCATGGACTGGTGTTGCTTATTATATATCTTCTTACTTCCTGTCAAAATGTAAATGATTATGCATGCATGAATATTGTTGCTGGACCATGAATCATGAATTTTCTTACTTTGTGTCATATAAATCTTGTTACTTGCTGTTGAATATAAACATGTACTGGTACTTTCTGCTTCCAAATATAAACATGTATTAGTACTAGAAGTAACATGAATATGAGTTGTAGGAAATTAATTTGGTCTATTTGGTCGGGACCGAAGACCGAATATTAAAGACCGAAGATCGAATAGTGAATGACCGAAAACACCGAAATTATTTCGGTCTTCAATTCTGGAAGACCGAATTCTTGGAAGACCGAAAAGACCGAACGCCCGGGGCTAGCTGTGACAGCCTACATGCACTAGTTCATGGCAATTCCACTACAGAAATTGCCATGATCGCAAATAAAAAACACACTGTCAACTACAATTTCATAGAAAAAATCCACTGCACATAATTGCCATGGTTGTAAATAAAAAACACTATCAACTGCATTTTGAGCTGAAATGAAGATCATCCTAGGGGAGAAATTGAGCAGAAAAATCCCAACAATGTCTATGATGATATCTAGTCGACGGCGCTGCCGCACATGTTTCGGCTCATGTCCAGGTCCCTGTTCCCTTGTTTCATCCCCACGGCAGAACTGTTGGTACTCGGCAGGGAGCACAACCAACGAGAGCTCGCCAGCCAACCTAAGCGCCCCTCCCCCCTCGCACAGAGTTGGGACACTTGAAGCTCGCGGCGCAGAACCCCGGTGGTGAGGTGAGTAGCATGGTGATGCATGGAACAACAAATCGAGAAGAAGCAAGGGTGGCGAACCCACTCGCTCGAGCCCCCACCGTGCGGGGGGCTCCGCCATCACCGTCGCCGCGCGTTTTGTGCCACCTCCGTCGTCGCCCATGATACGTCTCCCACGTATCTATAATTTTTTATTGTTCCATGCAATTATATTATCTGTTTTGGATGTTTTATATGCATCAATATGCTATTTTATATGATTTTGGGACTAACCTATTAACCTAGAGCCCAGTGCCAGTTCCTGTTTTTTTTCTTTGTTTTAGAGTTTCGCAGAAAAGGAATACCAAGTGGAGTCCAAACGGAATGAAGCTTTTGCGATGAATTTTCTTGGACCAGAAGACATCCAGAGTGCTTGGAGTGCATGTCAGGAAAGCCACGAGGCGGCCACAAGGTCGGGAGGCGCGCCCAGGGGGTAGGGCGTGCCCCCACCCTTATGGCCCCCTCGTGCCTCCACCGACCTATTTCTTTCGCCTATATATTCTCAAATATCCCAAAACCTTCGAGGAGAGCCACGAAACCACTTTTCCACTGCCGCAACCTTCTGTACTCGTGAGATCCCATCTAGGGGCCTTTTCTGGCATCCTGCCAGAGGGGGATTCGATCACGGAGGGCTTCTACATCAACACCATTGCCTCTCTGATGAAGCATGAGTAGTTTACCATAGACCTACGGGTCCATAGCTAGTAGCTAGATGGCTTCTTCTCTCTCTTTGATTCTCAATACAAAGTTCTCCTCGATGTTCTTGGAGATCTATTCGATGTAATACCTTTTGCGGTATGTTTGTCGAGATCCGATGAATTGTGGATTTATGATTAGCTTATCTATGAATATTATTTGAATCTCCTCTGAATTCTTATATGCATGATTTGATATCTTTGCAAGTCTCTTTGAACTATCGATTTGGTTTGGCCAACTAGATTGATTTTTCTTGCAATGGGAGAAGTTCTTAGCTTTGGGTTCAATCTTGCGGTGTCCTTTCCCAGTGATAGTAAGGGCAGCAAGGAACGTATTGTATTGTTGCCATCGAGGATAACAAGATGGGGTTTTCATCATATTGCTTGAGTTAATTCCTCTACATCATGTCATCTTTATTAATGCCTTACTCTGTTCTTTATGAATTTAATACTTTAGATGCATGCTGGATAGCGGTCAATGTGTGGAGTAATAGTAGTAGATGCAGAATCATTTCGGTCTACTTGACACAGACGTGATGCCTATATTCATGATCATTGCCTTAGATATAGTCATAACTTTGCGCTTTTCTATCAATTGCTCGGCAGTAATTTGTTCACCCACGGTAATATTGTCTATCTTGAGAGAAGCCTCTAGTGAAACCTATGGCCCCCGGGTCTATTTTCCGTCATATAAGTTTCCGATATAGAATTTTAGTTTCCTATTTACTTTCTTTGCAATCTTTTACTTTCCATTCCATAAACCAAAAATATTACTTTACCGTTTATCCATCTATATCAGATCTCTCTTTGCAAATAACCGTGAAGGGATTGACAACCCCTTTATCGCGTTGGGTGCAAGTTGGTGTTTGTTTGTGCAGGTATTCAGTGGCTTGTTGCGTTGTCTCCTACTGGATTGATACCTTGGTTCTCAAAAGCTGAGGGAAATACTTACTCTACTTTGCTGCATCACCCTTTCCTCTTCAAGGGAAAAACAAATGCAAGCTCAAGAGGTAGCAGCCCACCTCGAGGAGCCCATAGCCTGGTTGGGGGAGGATGCGTCCTATTGGGTGGTTGCTGGCAGCGTCGCCATGGGCGGTGCCAGGAATGCGCTCGAGCCCGTCATCGCCCACCATGAGGGCGCGCGTCACGGAGTTGGAGGGGGCACGTCGCTGTTGGGGAACGTAGCATGCAATTTCAAAATTTTCCTACGCTCACGCAAGATCTATCTAGGGATGCATAGCAACGAGAGGGGGAGAGTGTGTCTATGTACCCTCTAGACCGAAAGCGGAAGCATTTGACAACGCGGTTGATGTAGTCGAACTTCTTCTCGTTCCGACCGATCAAGCACCGAACGTACGACACCTTCGAGTTTTGCACACGTTCAGCTCGATGACGTCCCTCGAACTCTTGATCCAGCAAAGTGTCGAGGGAGAGTTTCGTCAGCACGACGGTGTGGTGACGGTGATGGTGAAATGATCAACGCAGGGCTTTGCCTAAGCACTATGACAATATGACTGGAGGCGTAAACTGTGGAGGGGGAGCCGCACACGGCTAAGAATCAATGTTGTATGTTCTAGCGATGCCCCCCGCCCACATATATATTGGAAGAGGGGGAGGGGAGCAGCAAGGGGCGCCCCAAATAGGAGGGATCCTGCTTGGGCGCCTCCTCCAAGTCGGCCTCCCCCCTTCCATATGCATCGGAGGGGGAAGGAAAGAGAGGGGGGAAGGGAAGGAAAGGGGAGGCCGAATCCTCCCCTTTCCTTCTCCCTTCCCTCCTTTCCTTCCCCTCCCATTTCGGCCTATAGGGGGGCGCACCAGCCCCTTAGGGGCTGGTCTGTCCCTCTCTTGGCCCATTAGGGCCATATAGTTTGCCGGGGGTTGCCCGGAACCCCTTCCGGTGACCCGATACGTAACCGGTACCCCCGGAACACTTCCGGTGTCTGAATACTATCGTCCTATATATGAATCTTTACCTCTCGACCATTTCGAGACTCCTCGTCATGTCCGTCATCTCATCTGGGATTCTGAACAACATTCGGTCACCAAATCACATAACTCATATAATTCAAAATCATCATCGAACGTTAAGCGTGCGGACCCTATGGGTTCGAGAACTATGTAGACATGACCGAGACACCTCTACGGTCAATAACCAACAGCGGAACCTGGATGCTCATATTGGTTCCCACATATTCTATGAAGATCTTTATCGGTCGTACCGTAATGACAACATACGTTATTCCCTTTGTCATCGGATGTTACTTGCCCGAGATTCGATCGTCGGTATCTTCATACCTAGTTCAATCTCGTTACCGGCAAGTCTCTTTACTCGTTCCGTAATGCATCATCCCGTAACTAACTCATTAGTCACATTGCTTGCAAGGCTTATTATGATGTGCATTACCGAGAGGGTCCAGAGATACCTCCGATACTCGGAGTGACAAATCCTAATCTCGATCTATGCCAACCCAACAAACACCTTCGGAGATACCTGTAGAGCATCATTATAATCACCCAGTTACGTTGTGACGTTTGATAGCACACAAGGTATTCCTCCGGTATCCGGGAGTTGCATAATCTCATAGTCAAAGGAATATGTATATGACATGAACAAAGCAATAGCAATCACTACAAGAAATATGTCAACTTGCGACCATCACTATTGGTCACTGAAAGGTCATTGTTTTTCATTTGCGACCTTTTTTTGATCCAAAACAGATGGTCAAAAGCTGACAGTCGTAAATGGAAATTAACGACCTTCTCTGTGAGAAGGTCGTGGAAGGCAATGACCAAAACAAAAGGTCATTGGTTCAACGACCTTCCATTTTGGTTGCTGCCTGTCTGCCCAGGCCACGTCGGATCCGACGTGGCAAGCTGATGTGACAAAATTGCGACCAAATGAAAAGGTCGTTGATAAGAATCAACTCGGTCCAGTTTGGTGTTTTACATGGGCCGAGCCCAAAAATTCAGCCTTTCTATATTTTTTCCTGTCAATTTTTGGTCGACATCATGGGCCAAGCCCAACAATTCAGCCTTTTTAGTTCATGGGTCGTGGCCTTTTTGTACCAACAGTTTTAGTTTCCTTTTTTTATAAAATGGGCCCACTAGTCAAACAGGTCCCACTTGTCAGGTTTTGATAAGTGGGTCCCATCTATTAGGTTCAGATTCTTCATATTTCAATTTGCCAGTAAGAAAATAACAAGTAGTTAAATTGGCAAGCAGAAAACACCCATGATACTTCAATTAACAATAGCCAGATACAGTACAAGCTCTACAAATGACACACACTACAAGCTATAACATATACAGTACTTTACAAGTTCTACAAGTTATACGTAATACAAGCTTAGTTGATACAAGCTCTACAAGTATGGGAATCACAGTTACAAGCTCTACAAGTGTTTTCTTCTTCTACATGTAGCTCCTTCAATAGAGATCAAATGTCGGACTCACTGGAGGGCCATAGTCAGGACTGGGCCTTCGACGGATGCCCTGTTACATGAATCAACTGATAGGAATTAGAAAAACTGGAGCCAATATATTATGAACATTCCATTCAAAAAAGGAGTAAAGGACATTATTTGTTTCATCATGTTACAAAGGAGCAGCACAAACCACAACTTTACTCGACACACACACACACACACACATACACACATGAATACTAAGCTCAGTTCCAGCAACTATATCATGGTCTAACAGAGCATGTAATGAATGACAATTCAATTTCACAGCCGGCCTCAGCATCATCAAACCACCATGCTTATGATCATAATCTAAGCATACCATCAAACAAAACCTACACAAATAAAGATCACGGCACATCAAGCCACAGGCGCACCAGCGCTGGCATGAGATTCAACGCAACAACGATGGGGCTACCACAACAACATCGAAAACCTAAGCATACTAGAGAAAATACATAGTTGGTGCTGGAGGGACTGGTGAATTACCTCAATGGCATACTTGATGGGTAATGATGGCCCTTCTCAAGGAAGTAGTTGTTGTCCACAGTTAAGAGGTTTCATACATTTGTCTACAACAATCAGCAAACCAGAAATCAGAACGAATACTTCAGTCTCATAAGAAGTTTAAAAAAGACTATAGCAAGACCTAATTAATGCTGCAAATTATATTATGGATGCATACAATACTTCTGACTGACAATCAAAGGTCAAACAAACTTTGACACCTACAGTAACATCCCAGCATATCTCAAGTTGATGAATTATTCTAGCAATAACCAAATTAGAATCATCCATTGTTGTACAATTAACCTTACTACAAGATAGTAGAAGAATCACTCTTGGTGAATCAAATCATAACAAATCGAGCAATAGATACAAGAGCACATCAGGCCTAGCCATATTCATTTCAGTAATTTAGAAAGAGCTTCGATGGGGCACATAACCTTGAGGCCTGTTATGGGGTTATGTATGATGAAGGTTGCCCTTTGGGACGGCAGCGGCAGCTCCGCCAGATTCAGGAGCAGTGTTATCAGCGCAGTTGATAGTGCCTGCCACAGACAGACCCAGAGACATCTTGAACTTGTTTCCAGCAAAACCACCGCGACCTGCAGTTCAAGCACAAGTACATACAAGCTAGTTAGATAAAAGGATCACATATCTACAGTATACTAAACCAATAATCCAGAGATGCATGGCAGCCACACACCAGCACTATGATTCATGAAAGTCCCTTCATAGCTAAGTAAGGATTATATCGATTTACTGAGCCAAGATACATACAAGCATCTGAGAACTTGACCCAAGAGATGCAACTACCCGGATGCTTCATTCAAGATTTAACACAGTAACTCTACAGGCAGAAAGTAAATTGAAGGCGATCACCATGCACAACACCTCTTTGCACAGAAAAGAATCTTTAATAGACTAAAACTCAAAACAAACACCAATTTACACAACACCTCTTTGTTACACAACACCTCTTTGTCAATTTATGAGAAGTAGAACCACTGTGCCACATGGTTGTTCTTTAAATAAAAAAAATGAGCTGCAAAGCAGGCTAACAGAAAAGCTATGATCATCTTTTGGGCAGACCATCCAGGATGATGTACAAATCAGAATGAAAGCATGATTATATATTTCAGGGAGACAGTGGGTAACCAAACATTTCAACCGATCAAGAAAGACCTTGCAGAAATGGCCTCGTCCATGCCTTTTCTTGGCCCCAAACTGAGGCCTTCCATCATCCGCTCGAATTCGCCGTTGCTGCTGTTCAACATACGAAAGATGCCTGCCAGGAGGACGAAATCAAATGAATAAGAACCCCACATAAACAAAGAGGCTGAACAATGATTCTACAAAGTATTACCTCTGGTCATAAATAAGTGAACTAAAACCACATCACTTATTTATGAACAAAGGGAGTGATATTCAGCTTTTGCAGTCAAAGGAGACCCGTAAACTCATTGCGCACAGTTGCAAAAGCACATTATGCAACAACAATACAACATCAGTGTGTGTGTGTGCCACGGTTACCTACGGATCCTACTAAGCAAAGCCGGCAGTCAGGTTGTTGGTCTGGTACTTGTCGAACTAACAATCTATGGATTTTGTAGTCCAAATGAGATCAGTATAAACTAATTGCACACAGTTGCAATACCGCCATCGAACCAACGGACGAACGAGCAGACCCAGTCAGACCAAGAAGGAAAACAAGCAGATCAGATGGGAGGGGGGTGATTACCATCCTGGCGCGCTCGCCCTTCTCCTGGATGGCGTCATCCTTGAGCACCCTCTCCATCGGTCCAACCACAGAGACAGAGAGAAAAAACGTCAGGAACACGCCGCGCTGATCCAGCCACGGAGAAGAGAACTGACTGGGGGCGGTCAGGCGGGGTACCTCGGGGACGGACGACGGGGCAGACGGAGGGGAGAGGGAGAGGGCGGCTGGATCTCGTCGGCAGTGCAGCAGCACATCGTCGGCCTTGTTCACATCGAGGTCGATGTAGTAGCTGGATGGGAGGCGCTCGTAGTGGTCCTCGAGCGCGCGATCGAAGAAGGGGCCAGAGAGTGCCTCCTGGTTGCCGGTGGCCCGCAGGCGGTCGAAGATCCCCCTCCTCACATCGACGGCGGCCACGGGCGGCCCGCGGCTCTCGGCGTCGCTGTCGGCCATCCGCCCGAGGCGGAGGCGAGGAACCAGCGGAGGTGGCGGTGGAGGTGCGGCGCCGAGGGCGGCGCGAGCGCGGAGGCCCTGGGGCGGAAGGCGGCAAGTGAGGCATCAGGGACGGAGGAAGAGGGGCGGAGGAGCGGGTGGTGGCGCGCGGGCGCGGGCGGCGGGATTGGCTGAATCGAGGGCAGGAGGTAGGTGGCGACTACGAGGAGTGGATCTGAATCGAGGGAGAGAGGGGAGAGGAGTGGAGTTAGGGTTTGGGTTGGCCTACTAAGAGGTGAGTGAGAGACGTTGGATCCGCCTAGTGTGGACGGTTCAGATCAGATAGAGTGGGGTGATCCGTGAGAAGTGTTCTGATTGATCTGAGAATCTATGATTTAAAATAATTTTCAAGTACTAAAGATAGAGCTATTTTGTGAAGCAGCTAGCAAAAATATTTTGCAAAAGGGCGTCACACAAATTTTCATTCAAGTTAGACCACATTTTCTGGATGAGCACCAATTTGTATGCATTTAATCTTTCTAGCTATTTTTAATCATTTTCCAAGTGCCCAAAATGAGTTTTTTTGTGAGGGACCTACCAAATAATTGTTGCAAATTTGGACAAAATCAATTTTCTAAAATACTAGGCCATATTCAATGCACAATTAACCAAATGGTTGGGTGCCAAAAGATTTTATCCACCTCCCGTGAAAAAGACAAATTTCTGTCGATTCAGATGGAAACATGTCAAATTTGAACTGCGGCTGCCTCATAGTTTGCTCTTTATTTTTCCCAAAAATCATTTGTAGGTACAAAAGTATATATTTAATCAGAGAAACACCAAAAGTTTTCCAAGATTCAACCACTAGCTAGGAACGGTCATGCCCGCCGTTTTGACCGCATTTTGAAACGGGCATGCAAAATAAAAAAATAAAAAAATTGGAAAACCTTCGCATTGTGTCACTATATGTGGCCAAGTTACCAGAAAAAATAATAAACTTGTAATACGATAATTATTTTTGAAAAGTGTTCTCGGAAACGAGCTATCATGTGTGGAGATCAATGGCTTTCAAGCCATATGATCAATCTTATGGCCACATTCATGGCATAGTTTGTTCAAATGATCTCATATTGTGCACAAGGGTGCATATTGGAATGGCAAACAATGTTGCCTAAGGAAGTTTTCATTTTCTTTCGATGAAAAAAATATTTTTCATTTTCTAAGGGCCCAAAATGAGTTTTTTTTTTGTGAAGGACCTACCAAATAATTGTTGCAAATTTGGACAAAATCAATTTTCTAAAATACTAGGCCATATTCAATGCACAATTGACCAAATGGTTGGGTGTGAAAAGATTTTATACACCTCTTGTGAAAAATACAAAATTCTGACGATTTAGTTCGAAGCGGGTCAAATTTGAACTGCGGCTGCCTCATAGTTTGATCTTTATTTTTCCCAAAAATCATTTTTAGGTACAAAAGTATCTATTTAATCAGAGAAACAACAAAAGTTTTCCAAGATTCAACCACTAGCTAGGAACGGTCATGCCCGCCGTTTTCATCGCATTTTGAAACGGACATGCAAAATAAAAAAAATCAAAAAATTGGAAAACCTTCGCATTGTGTAATTATAAGTGGCCAAGTTACCAGAAAAATATAAACTTTTAATACGATAATTATTTTTAAAAAGTGTTCTCAGAAACGAGCTATCATGTGTGGAGATCAATGGCTTTCAAGCCAAATGATCAATCTTATGGCCACATTCATGGCATAGTTTGTTCAAATGATCTCATATTGTGCACAAGGGTGCACATTGGAATGGCAAACAATGTTGCCTAAGGAGGTTTTCATTTTCTTTTGACGAAAAATCATTTTCCATTTTCCGAGTCCAAAATGAGTTTTTTTGTGAATGACCTACCAAATAATTGTTGCAAATTTGGACAAAATCAATTTTCTAAAATACTAGGCCATATTCAATGCACAATTGACCAAATGGTTGGGTGTCAAAAGATTTTATCCATCTCTCGTGAAAAAGACAAATTTCTGCCGATTTAGTTGGAAGCGGGTCAAATTTGAACTGCGGCTGCCTCATAGTTTGCTCTTTATTTTTCCCAAAAATCATTTTTAGGTACAAAAGTATCTACTTAATTAGAGAAACACCAAAAGTTTTCCAAGATTCAACCACAAGCTAGGAACTGTCATGCCCGCCATTTTGACCGCATTTTCAAACAGGCACAAAAAATTCAAAAAATCAAATAGTTGGAAAACCTTCGCATTGTGTCATTATATGTGGCCAAGTTACCAGAAAAAGTAATAAACTTTTAATACTATAATTATTTTTAAAAGTGTTCTCAGAAACGAGCTATCATGTGTGGAGATCAATGGCTTTCAAGCTAGATGATCAATCTTATGGCCACATTCATGGCATAGTTTGTTCAAATGATCTCATACTGTGCACAAGGGTGCATATTGGAATGGCAAACAATGTTGCCTAAGGAAGTTTTCATTTTCTTTCGACGAAAAAATCATTTTCCATTTTCCGAGTGCCCAAATGAGTTTTTTTTGAAGGACCTACCAAATAATTGTTGCAAATTTGGACAAAATCAATTTTCTAAAATACTAGGCCATATTCAATGCACAATTGTCCAAATGGTTGGGTGTCAAAAGATTTTATCCACCTCTCGTGAAAAAGACAAATTCTGCCAATTCAGTTGGAAGCGGGTCAAATTTGAACTGCGGCTGCCTCATAGTTTGATCTTTATTTTTCCCAAAAATCATTTTTAGGTACAAAAGTATCTATTTAATCAGAGAAACAACAAAAGTTTTCCAAGATTCAACCACTAGCTAGGAACGGTCATGCCCGCCGTTTTGACCGCATTTTGAAACGGGCACAGAAAATTAAAAAAAATCAAATAATTGGAACGCATGGTATGAGGTGAAGTCATAGCATCAACATGGTAAGTACAATAAAAGTATTATGCTAACAGGGCAGCACAAGGCATGTATTAAACTAGCAAGTCATTTAATAACCGGAAGGAATCATCACCGTAGAACGATGCCATTTTCCAAATGAATAGTGGCTGCCAAAATAAATATTCAAATGTTCATGAGACCACTATAATTGGATTAGGCTCGACAAACAATGAGGTTAGGTTTTTGAATCACCTTAATCCAACTTACGGTTGCAAAGTTATGGCCGTTCATTCGTTAGGTAGAAAACAAATAAAAACTTGTGCATTTCTTCTCTTAACCAGTGAACGTCCAGAATATAGCTGTTTTGGCGCCGACTCAGAATGAAAGCGTCTTTCCTGGAAGACGCCTTCGTTAGAATAAAGTGTAATCCATTCGGAAGGCATGGCTGTGTCCGCTTTACAGAACAGAAAACATACTTTGTGAAGTACGCTTCCTCTTAAATTGGTCGATGGGTCCCGGGGGTCAGTTAGAGCCACTTACAGGCAGGCCCCACCTTATCTCTTCCCCGCTCCTCCTGGTCTTCTTCTTCCTCTTGACCTGTGCAGAGGAGAGCTTCGGCTCTTGCCGTTGCCGAGGAACGGCAACACGGCGAAGGCCGTCAGCCATGTGCCAGGACCGTGGAGCCCCGACGCACTTGTCGGACCTGCGCGCGGACACCAGATGTGGCTGAGGCGCTGCCTCGCGTGCACCAGACAGACAGCCGAGATGGCCATGGTCGGAGTCGATTCAGCCGCTCCAGGCTGCCCCCGAGGCCACTGACCGTTCATGCGGAACCGTTGCGATCTCCTCTCCGTTTCCCCCCTGTTTCCCTCGTTGAACATGTTGATACGTCAACATATCTATAATTTTTGATTCCTCCATGCTATATTATATTCTGTTTTGGAAATTATTGGGCTTTATTATACACTTTTATATTATTTTTGGGACTAACCTATTAACCGGAGGCCCAGCCCAGAATTGCTGTTTTTTTGCCTATTTCAGAGTTTCGCAGAAAAAGAATATCAAACGGAGTCCAAACGGAATAAAACCTTCGGGAACGTGATTTTCGGAACGAACGTGATCCAGAGGACTTGAACCCTACGCCAAGACATCAACCAGGAGGGCACGAGGTAGGGGGCGCGCCTACCCCCCTAGGGCGCGCCCTCCACCCTCGTGGGCCCCACGTTGCTCCACCGACGTACTCCTTTCTCCTATATATACCTACGTACCCCCAAACTACCAGATACGGAGCCAAAAACCTAATTCCACCGCCGCAACCTTCTGTACCCGTGAGATCCCATCTTGGGGCCTGTTCCGGAGCTCCGCCGGAGGGGGCATTGATCACGGAGGGCTTCTACATCAACACCATAGCCTCTCCGATGATGTGTGAGTAGTTTACCTCAGACCTTCAGGTCCATAGTTATTAGCTAGATGGCTTCTTCTCTCTTTTTGGATCTCAATACAATGTTCTCCCTCTCTCTCGTGGAGATCTATTTGATGTAATCTTCTTTTGCGGTGTGTTTGTTGAGACCGATGAATTGTGGGTTTATGATCAAGTTTATCTATGAAAAATATTTGAATCTTCTCTGAATTCTTTTATGCACGATTGGTTATCTTTGCAAGTCTCTTCGAATTATCAGTTTGGTTTGGCCTACTAGATTGATCTTTCTTGCAATGGGAGAAGTGCTTAGCTTTGGGTTCAATCTTGCGGTGTCCTTTCCCAGTGACAGCAGGGGCAGCAAGGCACGTATTGTATTGTTGCCATTGAGGATAACAAGATGGGGTTTATATCATATTGCATGAATTTATCCCTCTACATCATGTCATCTTGCTTAAAGCGTTACTCTGTTCTTTTGAACTTAATACTCTAGATGCATGCTGGCTAGCGGTCGATGTGTGGAGTAATACTAGTAGATGCAGGCAGGAGTCGGACTACTTGTCTCGGTCGTGATGCCTATATACATGATCATACCTAGATATTCTCATAACTATGCTCAATTCTGTCAATTGCTCAACAGTAATTTGTTCACCCACCGTAATACTTATGCTCTTGAGAGAAGCCACTAGTGAAACCTATGGCCTCCGGGTCTATTTTCCATCATATTAATCTTCCAACACTTAGTTATTTTTATTGCTTTCTATTTTACTTTGCATCTTTATCATAAAAATACCAAAAATATTATATTATCATATCTATCAGATCTCACTCTCGTAAGTGACCGTGTAGGGATTGACAACCCCTTATCGCGTTGGTTGCGAGGATTTATTTGTTTGTGTAGGTGCGAGGGACTCGTGCGTGGCCTCCTACTGGATTGATACCTTGGTTCTCAAAAACCGAGGGAAATACTTACGCTGCTTTACTGCATCACCCTTTCCTCTTCAAGGGAAAACCAACGCAGTGCTCAAGAGGTAGCAAGAAGGATTTCTGGCGCCGTTGCCGGGGAGTCTACGCAAAAGTCAACATACCAAGTACCCATCACAAACCCTTATCTCCCGCATTACATTATTTGCCATTTGCCTCTCGTTTTCATCTCCCCCACTTCACCCTTGTTATTTTATTCACCCTCTCTTTTCTGTTTGCCTCTTTTTTCCCGTCTCTTGTTTGCTCGTGTGTTGGATTGCTTGCTTGTCACGATGGCTCAAGACAATACTAAATTGTGTGACTTCACCAATACCAACAACAATGATTTCCTTAGCACTCCGATTGCCCCTCTTACCGATACTAAATCTTGTGAAATCAATGCTACTTTGTTGAATCTTGTCATGAAAGATCAATTCGCCGGCCTTCCTAGTGAAGATGCCGCTACCCATCTAAATAGCTTCGTTGATTTGTGTGATATGCAAAAGAAGAAATATGTGGATAATGATATTGTTAAACTGAAGCTATTTCCTTTTTCGCTTAGAGATCGTGCTAAAGCTTGGTTTTTGTCTTTGCTAAAAATAGTATTGATTCTTGGAATAAGTGCAAAGATGCTTTTATCTCTAAGTATTTTCCTACCGCTAAGATCATCTCTCTTAGTAACGATATTATGAATGTTAAGCAACTTGATCATGAACATGTTGCACCAGCTTGGGAGAGGATGAAATTAATGATACGTAATTGCCCTACGCATGGTTTGAATTTGTGGATGATTATACAATTTTTTATGCCGGATTGAATTTTGCTTCTAGAAACCTTTTAGATTCGGTCATGGGAGGCACTTTTATGGAAATCACTTTAGGAGAATCTACTAAACTCCTAGATAATATTATGGTTAATTATTCTCAATGGCACACTAAAAGATCTACTAATAAAAAAGTGCATGCGATAGAAGAAATTAATGTTTTGAGTGGAAAGATGGATGAACTTATGAAATTATTTGCTACTAAGAGTGTTTCTTATGATCCTAATGATATGCCTTTGTCTACTTTTATTGAGAATAACAATGAATTTATGGATGTGAATTTTGTTGGTAGGAATAATTTTGGTAACAACGCGTATAGAGGAAACTTTAATCCTAGGCCGTATCCTAGTAATTCCTCTAATAATTATGGTAATTCCTACAACAACTCTTATGGAAATTTTAATCAGATTCCCTCTGAATTTGAGACTAGTGTTAAAGTATTTATAAATCGCAAAAGAATTTCAATGCTTTGCTTGAAGAAAAGTTGCCTAAGATTGCTGAATTGGCTAGGAACGTTGATAGAATTTCTCTTGATGTTGATTCTTTGAAACTTAGATCTATTCCTCCTAAGCATGATATCAATGAGTCTCTCAAAGCCACGAGAATTTCCATTGATGAGTGCAAAGAAAGAACCGCTAGGATGCGTGCTAAGAAAGATTCCTTTATGAAAGCGTGTTCTTCTAATTTCTATGAAAATAAAGATGAAGATCTAAAAGTTATTGATGTGTCCCCTATTAAATATTTGTTTTGCAATATGAATCTTGATAATGATGGGACCGAATATGATCCACCTTTACCTAGAAGGCGTTCCAAAAATTCGGAGTCTTTAGATCTTGATGCAAAAATTGGTAAAAGTGGGATTGAAGAGATCAAAACTCTAGATATTAATGAACCCACTATTTTGGATTTCAAGGAATTTAATTATGATAATTGTTCTTTGATAGATTGTATTTCCTTGTTGCAATCCGTGCTAAATTCTCCTCATGCTTATAGTCAAAATAAAGCTTTTACTAAACATATCGTTGATGCTTTGATGCAATCTTATGAAGAGAAACTTGAGTTGGAAGTTTCTATCGCTAGAAAACTCTATGATGAGTGGGAACCTACTATTAAAATTAAAATTAAAGATCATGAATGCTATGCTTTGTGTGATTTGGGTGCTAGTGTTTCCACGATTCCAAAGACTTTGTGCGATTTGCTAGGTTTCCGTGAATTTGATGATTGGTCTCTAAACTTGCACCTTGCGGATTCCACTATTAAGAAACCTATGGGAAGAATTAATGATGTTCTTATTGTTGCAAATAGGAACTATGTTTCCACGATTCCAAAGACTTTGTGCGATTTGCTAGGTTTCCGTGAATTTGATGATTGCTCTCTAAACTTGCACCTTGCGGATTCCACTATTAAGAAACCTATGGGAAGAATTAATGATGTTCTTATTGTTGCAAATAGGAACTATGTGCCCATAGATTTTATTGTTCTTGATATAGATTTCAATCCTTCATGTCCTATTATTCTTGGTAGACCTTTCCTTAGAACGATCAGTGCGATTATTGATATGAAGGAAGGGAATATTAGATTCCAATTTCCATTAAGGAAAGGCATGGAACACTTCCCTAGAAAGAAATACTAAAATTACCATATGAATCTATCATGAGATCCACTTATGGATTGCCTACCAAAGATGGCAATACCTAGATCTATCCTTGCTTTTATGCCTAGCTAGGGGCGTTAAACGATAGCGCTTGTTGGGAGGCAACCCAATTTTATTTTTTGTTTTTTTGCTTCTGTTTAGGAATAAATATTTGATCTAGCCTCTGGTTAGACTTGTTTTTATGTTTTATTTAGTCTTTGTGCCAAGTTAAACCTATAGGATCTTCTTGGATGATAGTTATTTGATCTTGCTATAAATTCCAGAAACTTTCTGTTCACGAAAACAATTGTTAGAAATTATCAGAACGTGATAAAATATTTATTCCAATTGCTGCTGACCAATAAACAAATTTTCTAGGTCTTCCTACTTTTTATGAAGTTTTTAAGTTCCAGAAGTTTGCGTTAGTTACAGATTACTACAGACTGTTCTGTTTTTGACAGATTCTGTTTTTCGTGTGTTGTTTGATTATTTTGATGAATCTATGGCTAGTAAAAGAGTTTATAAAGCATAGAGAAGTTGGAATACAGTAGGTTTAACACCAATATAAATAAAGAATGAGTTCATTACAGTACCTTGAAGTGGCATTTTGTTTTCTTTCGCTAACGGAGCTCACGAGATTTTCTGTTAAGTTTTGTGTTGTGAAGTCTTCAAGTTTTGGGTGAAAGATTTGATGGATTATGGAACCAGGAGTGGCAAGAGCCTAAGCTTGGGGATGCCCATGGCACCCCCAAGATAATCTAAGGACACCTAAAAGCCAAAGCTTGGGGATGCCCCGGAAGGCATCCCCTCTTTCGTCTACTTCCATCGGTAACTTTACTTGGAGCTATATTTCTATTCACCACATGATATGTGTTTTTCTTGGAGCGTCTTGTATAATTTGAGTCTTTGCTTTTTAGTTTACCACAATCATCTTTTCTGTACACACCTTTTGAGAGAGACACACATGATTCGGAAATTATTAGAATACTCTTTGTGCTTCGCTTATATCTTTTGAGTTATATAGTTCTTGCTCTAGTACTTCACTTATATCTTTTAGAGCACGGTGGTGGTTTTGTTTTATAGAAACTATTATTCTCTCATGCTTCACTTAGATTATTTTGAGATTATTAAACAGCATGGTAATTTGCTTAAATAATCCTAATATGCTAGGTATTCAAGAATAGTAAAAACTTTTCTTATGAGTGTGTTGAATACTAAGAGAAGTTTGATGCTTGATGATTGTTTTGAGACATGGAGGTATTGCTATCAAAGTTGTGCTAGTTGAGTAGTTTTGAATTTGAGAAATACTTGTGTTGAAATTTGCAAGTCCCGTAGCATGCACGTATGGTAAACGTTATGTAACAAATTTGAAACATGAGGTGTTCTTTGAGTGTCCTCCTTATGAGTGGCGGTCGGGGACGAGCGATGGTCTTTTCCTACCAATCTATCCCCCTAGGAGCATGCGCGTAGTGCTTGGTTTTTGATGACTTGTAGATTTTTGCAATAAGTATGTGAGTTCTTTATGACTAATGTTGAGTCCATGGATTATACGCACTCTTACCCTTCCACCATTGCTAGCCTCTTCGGTACCGTGCATTGTCCTTTCTCACATTGAGAGTTGGTGCAAACTTCGCCGGTGCATCCAAACCCCGTGATATGATACGCTCTTTCACACATAAACCTCCTTATATCTTCCTCAAAACAGCCACCATACCTACCTATTATGGCATTTCCATAGCCATTCCGAGATATATTGCCATGCAACTTTCCACCGTTCCGTTTATTATGACACGTTCATCATTGTCATATTGCTTAGCATGATCATGTAGTTGACATGTATTTGTGGCAAAGCCACCATTCATAATTCTTTCATACATGTCACTCTTGGTTCATTGCATATCCCGGTACACCTCCGGAGGCATTCATATAGAGTCATACTTTGTTCTAGTATCGAGTTGTAAATAAATAGAAGTGTGACGATCATAATTTTCTAGAGCATTGTCCCAAGTGAGGGAAAAAAGAGAAAGGCCATAAAAAAGAGAAAGGCCAAAAAAATGAGAGAAAAAGAGAGAAGGGACAATGTTACTATCCTTTTTACCACACTTGTGCTTCAAAGTAGCACCATAATCTTCATGATAGAAAGTCTCTTGTTTTGTCACTCTCATATACTAGTGGGAATTTTTCATTATAGAACTTGGCTTGTATATTCCAACAATGGCTTCCTCAAATGCCCTAGGTCTTCGTGAGCAAGCAAGTTGGATGCACACCCACTTAGTTTCTTTTGTTGAGCTTTCATATATTTATCGCTCTAGTGCATCCATTGCATGGCAATCCCTACTCCTTGCATTAACATCAATCGATGGGCATCTCCATAGCTCATTGATTAGCCTCGTTGATGTGAGACTTTCTCCTTTTTTGTCTTCTCCACATAACCCCCATCATTATATTCTATTCCACCCATAGTGCTATATCCATGGCTCACGCTCATATATTGCGTGAAAGTTGAAAAGGTTTGAGATTACTAAAGTATGAAACAATTGCTTGGCTTGTCATCGGGGTTGTGCATGATGACAACATTCTTGTGTGACGAAAATGGAGCATGACTAAACTATATGATTTTGTAGGGATAAACTTTCTTTGGCCATATTATTTTGAGAGGACATTATTGCTTAGTTAGTATGCTTGAAGTATTATTATTTTTATGTCAATATTGAACTTTTATCTGGAATCTTTCGGATCTGAATATTCATACCACGATTAAGAAGAATTACATTGAAATTATGCCAAGTAGCATTCCACATCAAAAATCCTGTTTTTATCATTTACCTACTTGAGGACGAGCAGGAATTAAGCTTGGGGATGCTTGATACGTCTCCAATGTATCTATAATTTTTTATTGCTCCATGCTATATTATATTCTGTTTTGGACATTATTGGGCTTTATTATACACTTTTATATTATTTTTGGGACTAACCTATTAACCGGAGGCCCATCCCAGAATTGCTGTTTTTTTGCCTATTTCAGAGTTTCGCAGAAAAAGAATATCAAACGGAGTCCAAACGGAATGAAACCTTCGGGAACGTGATTTTCGGAACGAACGTGATCCAGAGGGCTTGGACCCTACGTCAAGACATCAACCAGGAGGGCACGAGGTAGGAGGCACGCCTACCCCCCTAGGGCGCGCCCTCCACCCTCGTGGGCCCCATGTTGCTCCACCGACGTACTCCTTCCTCCTATATATACCTACGTACCCCCAATCTGCCAGATACGGAGCCAAAAACCTAATTCTACCGCCGAAACCTTAGGTACCCGTGAGATCCCATCTTGGGGCCTGTTCCGGAGCTCCGCCGGAGGGGGCATCGATCACGGAGGGCTTCTACATCAACACCATAGCCTCTCCGATGATTTGTGAGTAGTTTACCTCAGACCTTCGGGTCCATAGTTATTAGCTAGATGTCTTCTTCTCTCTTTTTGGATCTCAATACAATGTTCTCCCCCTCTCTCGTGGAGATCTATTTGATGTAATCTTCTTTTGCGGTGTGTTTGTTGAGACCGATGAATTGTGGGTTTATGATCAAGTTTATCTATGAACAATATTTGAATCTTCTCTGAATTCTTTTATATATGATTGGTTATCTTAGCAAGTCTCTTCGAATTATCAGTTTGGTTTGGCCTACTAGATTGATCTTTCTTGCAATGGGAGAAGTGCTTAGCTTTGGGTTCAATCTTGCGGTGTCCTTTCCCAGTGACAGCAGGGGCAACAAGGCACGTATTGTATTGTTGCCATTGAGGATAACAAGATGGGGTTTATATCATATTGCATGAATTTATCCCTCTACATCATGTCATCTTGCTTAAAGCGTTACTCTGTTCTTTTGAACTTAATACTCTAGATGCATGCTGGATAGCGGTCGATGTGTGGAGTAATAGTAGTAGATGCAGGCAGGAGTCGGTCTACTTGTCTCGGACGTGATGCCTATATACATGATCATACCTAGATATTCTCATAACTATGCTCAATTCTGTCAATTGCTCAACAGTAATTTGTTCACCCACCGTAATACTTATGCTCTTGAGTATGGCCCCCGGGTCTATTTTCCATCATATTAATCTTCCAACACTTAGTTATTTTTATTGCTTTCTATTTTACTTTGCATCTTTATCATAAAAATACCAAAAATATTATATTATCATATCTATCAGATCTCACTCTCGTAAGTGACCGTGTAGGGATTGACAACCCCTTATCGCGTTGGTTGCGAGGATTTATTTGTTTGTGTAGGTGCGAGGGACTCGTGCGTGGCCTCCTACTGGATTGATACCTTGGTTCTCAAAAACTGAGGGAAATACTTATGCTGCTTTACTGCATCACTCTTTCCTCTTCAAGGGAAAACCAACGCAGTGCTCAAGAGGTAGCACACGTCCTCTAGCCGTGTTTCCCACCATGGCCGGAGTTCGTTACCGCCGCCGCATAGCCAGCCACTATTATCACCATCAATTCACCAAACCAAGGACACATCCGAGCTCCTGGACATCCCAGGAGGCAGTAACGCTCCTCACCTCTCCCCTAGCACTCTGTTGAATCGCCATCGTCAAACCGTGCCGTTGCCGCCGCCAAACCTCGTCGCCGGCCCTGTATTCGGCGACCCCCGCGACCAAAACGACCACCCAGAGAAGCGCGCGGGTGCCAGATTGCAATAACACCCATCTGCACGTCAAATGGACACCGGGGCAGCGATTCCGGTGAGCATCCGCCGTGACCGGAGGTCACCGGCGTTTAGCCGCGGGCTAACCACTTCATCTGACGCTAACTACCCATTCAGAATAGCTTTTAGCCTATGACAGTAGGGACCACCACACAATTAACCCAGAGTTAATTTCCTGCTAAGGATAATCAGCATGGGTCCCACGTGTAAGTGACCTAACGATAATAGCCCTGTCCTAAAATAAAAAATAAAGATCTCATAATTTAAATGCCACGTCACATGCCACGTAGGACAAATTGCTTAGGTGTATGTCCAGTCACCATTTTATAAGTGAAATGATATTGCTATTACATGTTACGACCATGTAAATTGGCCAATGATTGACAAGAAATAACATTGTAAATCATGTTCAGAAATTTACGACCATTTCATGTAAGGATATTAAGACCTTTCTAACCAAAATGGTCATTATGGTTTAGGGTTTGGAGCCTCTCAGACAGATTTTGACCAATTGGGTCTCAAATGGTCGTAGATTTACGACCAATTCTTCCAGGGTCACTGACAGAAGGTCACAAATTGACATATTTCTTGTAGTGAATAAAACTGAACGATCAATATGCTAAGCTAACGGATGGGTCTTGACCATCACATCATTCTCCTAATGATGTGATCTCGTTCATCAAATGACAACACATGTCCATGGCTAGGAAACTTAACCATCTTTGATTAACAAGCTAGTCCAGTAGAGGCTTACTAGGGGCACGGTGTTTTGTCTATGTATGCACACATGTATCAAGTTTCTGGTTAATACAATTCTAGCATGAATAATAAAAATTTATCATGATATAAGGAAATATAAAATAACAACTTTATTATTTCCTTTAGGGCATATTTCCTTCAGTCTCCCACTTAAACTAGAGTCAATAATCTAGTTCACATCGCCATGTGATTTAACACCAATAGTTCACATCGCCATGTGACCAACACCCAAAGGGTTTACTTGAGTTAATAATCTAGTTCACATCACTATGTGATTAACACCCAAAGAGTACTAAGGTGTGATCATGTTTTGCTTGTGAGAGAAGTTTAGTCAACTGGTCTGCAACATTCAAATCCGTATGTATTTTGCAAATTTCTTTGTCTACAATGCTCTGCATGGAGCTACTCCAGCTAATTGCTCCCACGTTCAATACGTATCTAGATTGAGACTTAGAGTCATCTATATCAGTGTCAAAGCTTGCATCGATGTAACTCTTTACGATGAAATCTTTATCACCTCCATAACCGAGAAACATTTCCTTAGTCCTCTCTAAGGATAATTTTGACCGCTGTCCAGTGATCTACTCCTAGATCACTATTGTACCCCCTTGCCAAACTCATGGCAAGGTACACAATAGGTCAGGTACACAGCATGGCATACTTTATAGAACCTATGGCTGAGGCATAGGGAATTCATTCTCTCTTAATCTTCTGTCGTGGTCGGGTTTTGAGTCTTTACTCAACTTCACACCTTACAATACAGGCAACAACTCCTTCTTTGACTGATCCATTTTGAACTCCTTCAAAATCTTGTCAAGGTATGTACTCATTGAAAGTCTTATCAAGCGTCTTGATCTATCTCTATAGATCTTAATGCCCAATATGTAAGTAGCTTCACTGAGGTTTTCATTGAAAAATTCTTATTCAAATATCCTTTATGCTATCCAGAAATTCTATATCATTTCCAATCAACAATATGTCATCCACATATAATATTAAAAATGCTACAGAGCCCCCACTCACTTTCTTGTAAATACAGGCTTCACTTCAAGTCTGTATAAAACCATATGCTTTGATCACCTCATCAAAGCGTATATTCCAACTCTGAGATGCTTGCACCAGTCCATAGATGGATCGCTAGATTTTGCACACTTTGTTAGCACCTTTATGATCGACAAAACCTTTTGGTTGCATCATATACAACTCTTATTTAAGAAATCCATTAAGGAATGCAGTTTTGACATCTATTTGCCAGATTTCATAAAATGCGGCAATTGCTAACATGATTCGGACAGACTTAAGCATCGCTACGAGTGAGAAAATCTCATCGTAGTCAACACCTTGAACTTGTCGAAAACCTTTTTGCGACAAGTCAAGCTTTGTAGATAGTAACACTACCATAAGTGTCCGTCTTCCTCTTAAAGATCCATTTAGACTCTATGGCTTGCCGATCATTGGGCAAGACCACCAAAGTCCACACTTTGTTCTCATACTTGGATCCTATCTCAGATTTCATGGCCTCAAGCCATCTGTCGGAATCTTGGCTTATCATAGCTTCTTCATAGTTTGTAGGTTCGTAATGGTCTAATAACATGACTTCCAGGACATGATTACCATACCACTATGGTGGATAGCATGCTCTGTTCGACCTACAAGGTCCATTAGTAACTTGATCCGAAGTTTCATGATCATCATCATCAGCTTCCTCTCTAGTTGGTGTAGAAATCACGAGAACGGATTTCACTGATGTGCTACTTTCCAATTCGAGAGAAGGTACAATTACCTCATCAAGTTCTACTTTCCTCCCACTCACTTCTTTTGAGAGAAACTCCTTCTCTAGAAAGGATCCATTCTTAGCAACAAAGATCTTGCCTTCGGATATGTGGTAGAAGGTGTACCCAACAATTTATTTTTGGGTATCGTATGAAGACGCACTTCTCCAATTTGGATTCGAGCTTATCAGGCTGAAGCTCTTTCACATAAGCATTGCAACCCCAAACTTTAAGAAAAACTACATCTTTGGTTTCTTGCTAAACCACAATTCATACGGTGTCGTCTCAACGGATTTAGATGGTGCCCTATTTAACGTGAATGCAGCTGTCTCTAATGCATAACCTCAAAACGATAGTGGTAAATTGGTAAAAGACATCATAGATCGCACCATATCTAATAATGTACGGTTATGATGTTCGGACACACCATTACGCTGTGGTGTTCTAGGTGGCGTGAGTTGTGAAACTATTCCACATTGTTTCAAATGAAGGCCAAACTCGTAACTCAAATATTCGCCTCCACGATCAGATCGTAGAAACTTTATTTTCTTGTTACGATGATTCCACTTCACTCTAAAATTCTTTGAACTTTTCAAATGTTTCAGACTTGTGTTTCATCAAGTAGATATACCCATATCTGCTCAAATCATCTGTGAAGGCCAGAAAATAACGATACCCTCCGCGTGCCTCAACACTCATCGGACCGCATACATTGGTATGTATTATTTCCAATAAGTTATTAGCCCACTCCATTGTTCCGAAGAACGGAGTTTTAGTCATCTTGCCCGTGAGGCATGGTTCGCAAGTATCAAATGATTCATAACCAAGTGATTCCAAAAGCCCATCTGCATGGAGTTTCTTCATGCGCTTTACACCAATATGACTTAAACGACAGTGCCACAAATATGTTGCACTATCATTATCAACTTTGCATCTTTTGGCAACAATATTCACTACTGCAGGATGCTGGTAATGCGACACTACGATCAGAGACCCTTCGACAAAACTGTGTGTGATGCAATAATCGCAAACGGTGGTGTAAAAGAACCGTCAAAAAATGTGCAAAACATTTGCGATGGTGGAGCCATCAAACACGGTTCAGATTTTAGTTGCGTGTGCGATGCGGGGCATATGGTTCAGTTCAATGAATTGTTTCCGATGAGGTGAAACAAAAGAAACAGGCAGCCAGATGAAGGCGTGTGCGATATACGGCATACGGTTCACTCGGATGAACTGTTTGTGATGAGGAGGAACAATAGAAACGGGCAGCTAGATAAAGGTGTGAACGATTGAGGGCATACGCTTCGGAAGGATTAACTGTTTGCGATTAGGCAACATAACAGAAACGGGTCAGCCAGATCAAAGTGTCTGCAATTGATGGCATACACTTCACACGGATGAACTGTTTGCGATTAGCCACAACAAACAGAAACAGTTAGATAGATCAACGTGTGTGCGCTAGACGGGCACAAACATTCTAATTAAAAGAAGCTTGCGCGATGGTAATAACGAGCGCACACGGTTGTTGGAACAAGACGTGTGCTCACATTGCCTATTGCGGTGCACCCTATGGTGCAAACGCCACGTACGCGGCCGAGAAGGCGTGCCCACGTCACGCCTTCCGGGAATAGTGCCGCACTTATAACCGTCAATAAATTTTGAGCCTGCGTCCCATCACATTCCAAATTCCAAACCTGTTCACACCGATCAAAACCTAAATGGTTTCCCACTTAGGTGCGTATTAATACTCGGTTATAAATACCACTACTCCAAGATGACTGCACATTCCTCCTAAACTCCTCATCCACAAAAACAAACAAGTCATTCATCATTGTTCCCTTGCATCTGCCATGGCCAGCGTGAGTTCTGGGTCGAGAGATTGCCACCAGGGAGATGCGAGCATGGAAGCGGAAGCACGAGAGATGTCCCGCCTCGCCGCGAATGCAGCCGGCATGTCCCGCCGCGCGGCCGTACAACACTGAGGTCCCGCCGCGCCGCTGCTACCTCTTCAGCATGCGTTGGTTTTCCCTTGAAGAGGAAAGGGTGATGCAGCAAAGTAGCGTAATTATTTCCCTCAGTTTTGAGAACCAAGGTATCAATCCAGTAGGATACAACGCACAAGTCACCTAGTACCTGCACAAACAATCAAGAACCTTGCAACCAACGCGATAAACGGGTTGTTAATCCCTTCACGGTCACTCGCAAAAGTGAGATCTAATAAAGAGAGTAAAGTAAATATTTTTGGTATTTTTGTTGTATAGATTGGAAAGTAAAGATTGCAAAATAGTAAACGGGATGCGATGTAAATAAAAGAGATGCAATATTATATTTAAGAGACCTGGGGGCCATAGTTTTCACTAGTGGCTTCTCTCAAGATAGCATGTATTACGGTGGGTGAACAAATTACTATCGAGCAATTGATAGAAAAGCGCATAGTTATGAAGATATCTAAGGCAATGATCATGATATAGGCATCACGTCCGTGTCAAGCAGACCGAAACGATCTGCATCTACTACTATTACTCCACACATCGACCGCTATCCAGCATGCATCTAGAGTATTAAGTTCATAAGAACAGAGTAACGCATTAAGCAAGATGACATGATGTATAGGGATAAACTCAAGCAATATGATATAAACCCCAACTTTTTATCCTCGATGGCAACAATACAATACGTGCCTTGCCGCCCCTACTGTCATTGGGAAAGGACACCGCAAGACTGAACCCAAAGCTAAGCACTTCTCCCATTGCAAGAAAGATCAATCTAGTAGGACAAACTAAACCGATAATTCGAAGAGACTTGCAAAGATATCAAATCATGCATATAAGAATTCAGAGAAGAACCAAATAATATTCATAGATAATCTTGTTCATAAATCCACAATTCATCGGATCTCGGCAAACACACCGCAAAAGAGTATTACATCGAATAGATCTCCAAGAACATCGAGGAGAACTTTGTATTGAGAATCAAAGAAAGAGAATAAGCCATCTAGCTAATAACTATGGACCCGAAGGTCTGTGGTAAACTACTCACGCTTCATCGGAGAGGCAATGGTGTTGATGTAGAAGCCCTCCGTGATTGATTCCCCCTCCGGCAGATCGCCGGAAAAGGCCCCAAGATGGGATCTCACGGGTACAGAAGGTTGCGGCGGTGGAAAAGTGGTTTCGTGGCTCTCTCTGATCAATCTAGGGTATAAGAGTATATATAGGCGAAAGAAGTACGCCGGTGGAGCTACGAGGGGCCCACGAGGGTGGGGGCGCGCCTACCCCCCTGGGCGCGCCCTCCTGCCTCGTGGCCGCCTCATGGAGTTCCAGACTTCGACTCCAAGTATTCTGGATTGCTTTCGGTCCAAGAAAGATCATCGCGAAGGTTTCATTCCGTTTGGACTCCGTTTGGTATTCCTTTTCCCGAAACTCTAAAATAGGAAAAAAATAGAAATTGGCACTGGGCCTCCGGTTAATAGGTTAGTCCCAAAAATAATATAAAAGAACATATTGAAGCCCATTAAACATCCAAAACAGATAATATAATAGCATGGAACAATAAAAAATTATAGAATCGTTGGAGACGTATCAAGCATCCCCAAGCTTAATTCCTGCTCGTCCTCGAGTAGGTAAATGATAAAAACAGAATTTTTGATGTGGAATGCTACCTAACATAATTATCAATGTAATTTTCTTTATTGTAGCATGAATGTTCAGATCCGAAAGATTCAAGACAAAAGTTTAATATTGACATAAAAATAATAATACTTCAAGCATACTAACAAAGTAATCATGTCTTCTCGAAATAACATGGCCAAAGAAAGTTCATCCCTACAAAATCATACAGTTCGGCTATGCTCCATCTTCGTCACACAAAATATTCAAATCATGCACAACCCCGATGACAAGCCAAGCAATTGTTTCATACTTTAGTATTCTCAAACTTTTTCAACTTTCACGCAATACATAAGCGTGAGCCATGGACATAGCACTATAGGTGGAATAGAGTGGTGGTTGTGGAAAAGACAAAAAGGAGGAAGATGGTCTCACATCAACTAGGTGTATTAATGGGCTATGGAGATGCCCATCAATAGATATCAATGCGAGTGAGTAGGGATTACCATGCAACAGATGCACTAGAGCTATAAATGTATGAAAGCTCAACAAAAGAAACTAAGTGGGTGTGCATCCAACTTGCTTGCTCATGAAGACCTAGGGCATTTTGAGGAATGCCATTATTGGAATATACAAGCCAAGTTCTATAACAAAGATTCCCACTAGTATATGAAAGTGACAAAATAAGAGACTCTCTACCATGAAGATCATGGTGCTACTTTGAAGCACAAGTGTGGAAAAAAGGATAGTAGCATTGTCCCTTCTCTCTTTTTCTCTCTCTTTTTTTATTTGGCTTCTTTGGCCTCCCCTTTTTTTTCATTGGCTTCTTTGGCCTCTTTTTTATTTCTTCACACGGGACAATGCTCTAATAATGATGATCATCACACTTCTATTTATTTACAACTCAAGGATTACAACTCGATACTTAGAACAAAATATGACTCTATATGCGTGCCTCCGGCGGTGTACCGGGATGTGCAATGAATCAAGAGTGACATGTATGAAAAAATTGTGAATGGTGGCTTTGCCACAAATATGATGCCAACTACATGATCATGCAAGGCAATATGACAATGATGGAGCGTGTCATAATAGACGGAACGGTGGAAAGTTGCAGGGCAATATATCTCGGAATGGCTATGGAAATGCCATAATAGGTAGTATGGTGGCTGTTTTGAGGAAGGCAAATGGTGGGTTTATGGTACCGGCGAAAGTTGCGCGGTACTAGAGAGGCTTGCAACGGTGGAAGGGTGAGAGTGCGTATAATCCATGGACTCAACATTAGTCATAAAGAACTCACATACTTATTGCAAAAATCTACAAGTCATCAAAACCAAGCACTACGCGCATGATCCTAGGGGATAGATTGGTAGGAAAAGACCATCGCTCGTCCCCGACCGCCACTCATAAGGAAGACAATCAAAGAAACACCTCATGCTTCAAATTTGTTACACAACGGTTACCATACGTGCATGCTACGGGACTTGCAAACCTCAACACAAGTATTTCTGAAATTCACAATTAATCTACTAGCATGACTCTAATATCACCATCCTCATGTCTCAAAACAATCATCAAGCATCAAACTTCTCATAGTATTCAACGCACTTTATATGAAAGTTTTTATTATACCCATCTTGGATGCCCATCATATTAGGACTAGTTTTATAGCCAAAGCAAATTACCATGCTGTTCTAAAAGACTCTCAAAATAATATAAGTGAAGCATGAGAGATCAATAATTTCTATAAAATAAAACCACCACCGTGCTCTAAAAAGATATAGGTGAAGCACTAGAGCAAAATTATCTAGCTCAAAAGATATAAGTGAAGCACATAGATTATTCTAATAAATTCCGATTCATGCGTGTATCTCCCAAAAGGTGTGTACAGCAAGTATTATTGTGGTAAACTAATAATCAAAGACTCAAATCATACAAGACGCTGCAAGCAAAACACATATCATGTGGTGAATAAAAATATAGCCTCAAGTAAAGTTACCGATCGACGAAGACGAAAGAGGGGATGCCTTCCGGGGCATCCCCAAGCTTAGGATTTTGGTTGTCCTTGAATTTTACCTTGGGGTACCTTGGGAATACCCAAGCTTAGGCTCTTGCCACTACTTATTCCAAAATCCATCAAATCTTTAACCAAAAACTTGAAAACTTCACAACACAAAACTTCAACAGAAAATCTCATGAGCTCTGTTCGTATAAGAAAATAAACCACCACTTTAAGGTAGTGTAATGAACTCATTATTTATTTATATTGGTTTTAAACCTACTGTATTCCAACTTCTCTATGGTTCATACCCCCCGATACTACTCATAGATTCATCAAAATAAGCAAACAACACACGAAAAACAGAATTTGTCAAAAACAGAACCGTCTGTAGTGATCTGACTTGTTCGAATACTTCTGGAACTCCAAAAATTCTAAACTAAATTGGTGGACGTGAGGAATTTGTCTATTAATCATCTGAAAAAAGAATCAAGCTAAAACCACTCTCCAGTAGAAAATGGCAGCTAATCTCGTGAGCGCAAAAGTTTCTGTTTTTTACAGCAAGATCGCAAAGACTTCACCCAAGTCTTCCCAAGGGTTCTACTTGGCACAAACACTAATTAAAACATAAAACCACATATAAACAGAAGCTAGATGAATTATTTATTACTAAACAGGAGCAAAAATGTAGCGACCCGACCTCAGACGGTCAAGTCTCTGTGCTTAAGTGTCATCCCTGGATCGGTATGCTGACACACACAGTACTCAAGGATTTATAACAGAGGTAAATCACATGTATAAAGTAACGTAAAATATTATTACCTCAATCCAAATAGCGGAAGTAACAAGGTTGTGGATTCCCATCAACACCAACGGCAAAGTTGAGTGTAGAAATCGTAACCCTAATGTATCACTTACTCGTCGTAAGATTCCTGCAACATGAGACGTTGCAGCCACAAAGGGTCAGTACATTGAATGTACTGGAAAATTCACACCATAGGATAATGATGAATAATAGCTATCACTACATGCATATATGACTGGTGGAAAAGCTCTATGGTTATATTGTTTTTGCGAAAAGCCAATTTTTCCCTACTGCAAAGGAATATATATTTTATTTAACTACAAAGTTGGTTGAAAACATTGAGAATGGTAAACCCCATCTCAATCCCAATTAAAAAGTAATTTAACAACCCAACAAATTTAATATATAGAGTGATGAGATCAACATGATAATCCAAGAACCAGATACTCAAGATGTCCATAACCGGGGACACGGCTAACCATGATTAGTTTGTACACTCTGCAGAGGTTTGCGCACTTTTCCCCACAAGACTCGATCTCCTCCGTTGGATTTCTCGCACTACATGATGTTTGAGAAACGGATGACCGAGACACAGTCTTTGAGAAGCGTTAGCACCTTACGATGGGTAGACAGTACCACCTACATCCCCTACATCTGCTAGTCTACCACTGTAAGAGTTCACACGACTTAATCAACTATGCTAGAGCCCATAATAGCTTGTGGCTGCACACGGAAGTTTCTAGCATGAATAATCTCATGATCCCTTTGAGCCTGGGTGGCAATCCATAGGAGAATCACATGGTACCCCGGGATTTCCAAAAAATACAGGCAATCACTGGATTCCCCAGGTGCCTCAATCCACCCAGATGTGTATTTAAGTTGCCACCTTAAGTTGAATCATTAATTAACAATCTCACATCTGTCATGGATACACTCAAACCCAATCCACGTCTACGAGCATAGCATGGCAATATAAGCATAAGGTAATAGTAACTCCCAAGGTTTGAATGCAGGACAATAGGTTCCTACCTCATCAACTACTTCCCAATACCCACATGTTATCAATCCTAGTCGTGCAATGTTTGAGGGTGAAACTAATGCATAAAAACTGGGTATGAAAGGGATATGATCAAAGTGTGAACTTGCCTATACTGTTGATGAAGATGATTCGCACTCAAAACTCTTGATAGTTCTACTCGTCACACTCCGGTCAATCTATCATAAGCAAGCAATAGTAACCACACATAAACAATCACGCAAGGGCACGGGTAAAACTCAAATAAGAGATCTAACCAGAAAGTTCAACTTAAGAACTCCGGTTTGCAAAAAGATTCAAATCAAACGAAGCAACAAAACTCAAACGGCGAAAGAAACAAGCTTCGTTTACTAATCTGGACTAAAGTCAAATTTTACAGTAGCAAAAACTTGTTCAAGTTGGTTAAACAGAAAGAGGGCTTTGAGACAAAACTCTAGGCGCTTGAATCGCCTGATTCCGATAAACGAGCGAAAAGTTAAACTAAAACGAAAATCGGATCACAAATCGCGATCAAAAATAATCGCGGAAAATCCGAGAAAAAGAAAAACTGACGAACAGGCTAACGAACGAATGTTCGCTGTCTGCGGCTAAACGGTGAAAACCGTTCGTTAAAACGAATGTACGAACGGGCGTTCACTAAATAACTAAACCGGAAATAAAACCGAACCGATCTAATCTAAAAAACGAATCTAGGTTTTCTAAAAAAACCGAACGGTTAAACAAAAAAAATAAAACGGCGACGAACGGCGGCGGCGGCTACCTTCGGCGGCGGTCCGGCGAGGCGGGGCGGCTCCGGCGGCGAGCTGCGGCGGCGCGGGGCGGCGGCGTCGGGCGTGGGCGGCGGCGCGGGGCGGCGGCGTTGGGCGGCGGCTAGGGTTAGGGTTTGGGCGCGGGTGCGGGCGGGCTGGCGGCTGGGCCTAGGGGCGGCTCGGGGCGGCGGCTTATAAAGCCCCCCCGGGCGGAGTCCCGCTTGGGTACGGCCCGAAGTCGGTTTCATTTTTTGTAAATAATTCCGATGTGCAGAAAAAAAAAGAAGTACTAAACGGACTCCAAAAATCCCGAAATAAAATTTTCCCATCCTCTAAAAATAGGCCGGACAAGGTTAATATTTATTTGGGCCTAAAATGCAATTTTGAAAAACGCATATTTTTCCGAATTCAAATAAAATAGCGATAAAACTCCGAATAAAAATATTATTTGATTTAACATTAAATATCCAATATTTCTTTATTTTGAGGAAGTCATTTTATCCTCTCTCTTTTATTTTTATAAAAGAAATATTCAAGAGAAAAATAATTAAAATCAAATGATCCTCTTTACAAAATTCAAGAAAAACTCGAATATGAAAATAACGAAATTCCCAACTCTCTCCGCGGGTCCTTGAGTTGCGTAAAATTTCTAGGATCAAACCAAAAATGCAATAAAATATGATATGCAATGATGATCTAATGTATAACATTCCAAATTGAAAATTTGAGATGTTACAAAAAAGCAAAGAACAAAAATAAAATTGGGTTGCCTCCCAACAAGCGCTATTGTTTAACGCATTTAGCTAGGCAGTGATAATTTCAATGATGCTCACATGAAAGACAAGATTTGAAGCACAAAGAGAGAATCTTAATATACGTGAAAAACACATCTAAGTGTAACATACTTCCTATGCATAGGCATCTTATAGGCAAACAAGTTATCAAGGCAAGCAAAAACTAGCATATGCAAGGAAGCAGAAAGAAACAATAGCAATCTCAACATAACGAGAGGTAATTTAGTAACATGAAAATTTCTACAACCATATTTTCCTCTCTCATTACATGTAACATCATAAGCAAAGTCAACAATATAGCTATCACAAAACATATTCTTAACACAATCCACATGTATGCAAAGTTGACACTCTTCCAAAATAGTGGGATTAACATTAGCTAAAGTCACGACCTCTCCAAACCCATTTTTATCAAAAACTTCATAAGACTGAACATTCTCCAAATATGTGGGATCTAAAGTTGACACTCTTACAAACCCACTTTCAATATTATTGCAAACATTATTATCAATCTCATATTCATCATGAGGCTTAAATAAATTTTCAAGATCATAAGAAGAATCGCCCCAATCATGATCGTTGCAACAAGTAGAGGATATAGCAAAACTAGCATCCCCAAGCTTAGGGTTTTGCATATTATTAGCACAACTAACATTAATAGAATTCATAATACCATCATTGCAATCATGCTTTTATTCAAAGATCTACCATGAATCACTTCATAAAGTACTTCATCACAATTTCCAGATTCACGGATTTCAAGCAAAACCTCATAAAGATAATCTAGTGCACACAACTCACTAGAAATTGGTTCATCATAATTGGATCTATTAAAAAGATTAGCAAGGGTACGAGGATCCATATCAATAGATTTTTAGCAAACAAAGATGCAAGCACATGGTAGCACAAGATCGAACAGAAGAGGGGCGAAGAAAAGGGCAAAGGTTTTTCGAAAATCGTTTTAGAAGTGGGGGAGAGGAAAACGAGAGGGGAATGGCAAATAATGTAAAGCGAAGGTGAAGAGTTTTTGATGGGTACTTGGTATGTCTTGACTTGGCGTAGATCTCCCCAGCAACGGCACCAGAAATCCTTCTTGCTACCTCTTGAGCATGCGTTGGTTTTCCCTTGAAGAGGAAAGGGTGATGCAGCAAAGTAGCGTAAGTATTTCCCTCAGTTTTGAGAACCAAGGTATCAATCCAGTAGGAGACAACGCACAAGTCACCTAGTACCTGCACAAACAATCAAGAACCTTGCAACCAACGCGATAAAGGGGTTGTCAATCCCTTCATGGTCACTCGCAATAGGTTTCACCAGTGGCTTCTCTCAAGATAGCATGTATTACGGTGGGTGAACAAATTACTGCCGAGCAATTGATAGAAAAACGCATAGTTATGAAGATATCTAAGGCAATGATCATGAATATAGGCATCACGTCCGTGCCAAGTAGACCGAAACGATTCTGCATCTACTACTATTACTCCACACATCGACCGCTATCCAGCATGCATCTAGAGTACTATTAAGTTCATAAGAACAGAGTAACGCATTAAGCAAGATGACATGATGTAGAGGGATAAACTCAAGCAATATGATATAAACCCCATCTTTTTATCCTCGATGGCAATAATACAATACGTGCCTTGCTACCCCTACTGTCACTGGGAAAGGACACCGCAAGATTGAACCCAAAGCTAAGCACTTCTCCCATTGCAAGAAAGATCAATCTAGTAGGCCAAACTAAACCGATAATTCGAAGAGACTTGCAAATATATCAAATCATGCATATAAGAATTCAGAGAAGAACCAAATAATATTCATAGATAATCTTGTTCATAAATCCAAAATTCACTGGATCTCGACAAACATACCGCAAAAGAGTACTACATCGAATAGATTTCCAAGAGCATCGAGGAGAACTTTGTATTGAGAATCAAAGAGAGAGAAGAAGCCCTTCGTGATTGATTCCCGCTCCAGACCGGAAGGTCTGTGGTAAACTACTCACGCTTCATCGGACAGGCAATGGTGTTGATGTAGAAGCCCTTCGTGATTGATTCCCGCTCCGGCAGATCGCCGAAAAAGGCCCCAAGATGGGATGTCACGGGTACAGAAGGTTGCGGCGGTGGAAAAGTGGTTTCGTGGCTCTCTCTGATTGATCTAGGGTATAAGAGTATATATAGGCGAAAGAAGTACGTCGATGGAGCTACGTGGGGCCCACGAGGGTGGGAGCACGCCCTCCTTCCTCGTGGCCGCCTCGTGGAGTTCCAGACTTCGACTCCAAGTCTTCTTGATTGCTTTCGGTCCAAGAAAGATCATCGCGAAGGTTTCATTCCGTTTGGACTCCGTTTGGTATTCCTTTTCTGCGAAACTCTAACATAGGCAAAAAAACATAAATTGGCACTGGGCCTCCGGTTAATTGGTTAGTCCCAAAAATAATATAAAAGAGCATATTAAAGCCCATTAAACATCCAAAACAGGTAATATAATAGCATGGAACAAAAAAATTATAGATACGTTGGAGACGTATCAGCCCCCGAAGCAGCACGGAGGTCCCGCCGCACCGTCGATGCAGCAGATTGGTCCGGCCGCGCCGCGGAAGCACAAGAGATGTCCCGACGCGCCGCGAATGCATCACAGATGTCCTCCCGCGCCGCGGCGGCCTGGGAAAAAATATCTCGCGGGCAGGCGAAGACTCTTACAGGCGCATGCATGCGATCGTCCATAGCCAGATGGATCAGATCTCCGGCTGGGCGAGGTTGCAGGATGACATGAAAGCCTCTTTTGAACAGGCTACCGGCGTCATCCGGCAACTAAATGAGAGCAATGCGAAGCTCCTGGATGAGCGCGACCTGCTGAGGGTGAAGATCGTCGGAAGTGCGGAGCAGCATGAGGAGACCACTACCTTGTTGAAGAGGACTGGCGTCATTGCCGAGAAACTTATGGACGAGAATGCCATGCTGCGCATCGAGCGCAGAAGGCTGGTGGAGAAATCCATGGATGCTCTCAAGCAGCATCGTGAGGACAAGAAAGAGCTCATCGCCGCTCGCCACGGAGACTAGTTCCCGCGGCCTGCAGCAACGCATCAAGAAAGTAGAGATCAGCGAGCCAGATCGTTGTCTTCCTTCTTCTTTTGCCCTTGTGTATTTCGGGCGTTGCCGCATGTGGCTTTTTTTAATTATGTTCCTAAATATGTAAGACAATTATTATCCACTGCCATCGTCCTTATACTCATCATGCTTGCTATAAGTCGCAGTCGATGCTATATAGGTCCGTCGAATCTTACATCAAGATCCGTGCAAAACTTTCTTTTCAGATTTTCATTTTACTCTCTTAAATCTAAGTCTAGTGAGACATATATATAGCCACGTCGTAGAACAGGGGCTCGGGCGCCATTAATGGAGATGTTGGGAGGGAGGTGCGCGGCGGGTAGAGGTCAAAGGGCTCTCCTCCCGATGAGCACATGCAGGGGTCTCACCTCCAAGCCAATAAAAAAAGGGACGCGCAGCGGCACGTAATTGGTAAGTAGAACGCCCACGGTTTCAATAATACTTGTGTTTCTGATTTGTAATGTGACAGCACTTGTTCCAAAATGACTTTGTTGATTGTTAATGTGTGCGCCTTCGCAAGTCAGATAGAAAAATTATCACAACATGTTGGTGCCATGTCATGACACCATGCCAAGTTTCATGATTTTCAGGCGGGTTTTGGATTTACAGGAATTAAAAAACCAAGTTTCTCAATCTTTCCGGCCAAGCCACGACGCCCAGATGTTTGAATTTCATTCCCATTTCTTGCATGGGACCTAGAAATTCACCCAAGGACACACATGTGATTTTTCAACCAACTTTGGTGCACTGGAGCATGTGCTTGTAGTTCAAATTTGAATTATGCACATTAAATGACCAGAAACTCAATTAATGTATAAAAAAGGCCAAACGAACCTGAAATAATTCCAAAATTTAGCATGATACTTCTATTTGGTCTAATCTACCTGTGTAAAAAAAATTAAGGCGGGAGAAGGCAGTGTACGTATGTCGTTTCGCACACGGAGGTGACACGTTCCCTCTCGGAACCACGAGCCTTCTTGAGGGAAGCTCCGGTTTGCAAGAAGCTTACACCAATGCTTGTCCCAATTCGTCCAAAAAAATTACCGCAGCATGTTGGTGCCATGTCATGAGACCATGCCAAGTTTCATGATTTTCAGGCGTGTTTTGGATTTACATGAATTAAAAGACCAAGTTTTTGAATCTTTCCGGCCGAGCCGCGACGCCTAGATGTTTGAATTTCATTCCCATTTCTTGCATGGGACCAAGAAATTCACCCAAGGACACATATGTGATTTTTCAACCAAAGTTGGTGCACTGGAGCATGTGCTTGTAGTTCAAATTTGAATTATGCACATTAAATGCTCAGAAACTCAATTAATGTATAAAAAAGGACAAACGAATCTGGAATAATTCGAAAATCTAGCATGATACTTCTATTTGATCTAATCTGCCTGTGTAAAAAAATTAAGGCGGGAGAAGCCAGTGTACGTATGTCGTTTCACACACGAAGGTGACACGTTCCCACTCGGAACCACGAGCCTTCTCGAGGAAAGCTCCAGTTTGCAAGAAGCTTACACCAAAGCTTGTCCTAATTCGGCCAAAAAATTTACCACAGCATGTTGGTGCCATGTCATGACACCGTGCCAAGTTTCATGATTTTCACGCGTGTTTTGGATTTACAGGAATTGAAGAACCAAGTTTCTCAGTCTTTACGGCTGAGGCACGACGCCCAGATGTTTGAATTTCATTCTCATTACTTGCATGGAACCTAGAAATTCACCCAAGGACACACATGTGATTTTTCAACCAACTTTGTTGCACTGGAGCGTGTGCTTGTAGTTCAAATTTGAATTATGTGCATTAAATGCCTAGAAACTCAATTAATGTATAAAGAAGGCCAAACGAACCCGAAATAATTCCAAAATTTAGCACGATACTTCTATTTGGTCTAATCTGCCTGTGTAAAAAAATTAAGGCTGGAGAAGGCAGTGTACGTATGTCGTTCCGCACACAGAGATGACACGTTCCCTCTCTGAACCACGACCTTCTTGAGGGAAGCTCCGGTTTGCAAGAAGCTTATACCAAAGCTTGTACCAATTCAGCCAAAAATTTTACCGCAACATGTTGGTGCCATGTCATGAGACCATGCCAAGTTTCATGATTTTCAGGCGTGTTTTGGATTTACAGGAATTAAAAAACCAAGTTTCTCAATCATTCCGGCCGAGCCACGACGCCCAGATGTTTGAATTTCATTCCCATTTCTTGCATGGGACATAGAAATTCACCCAAGGACACATATGTGATTTTTCAACCAACTTTGGTGCACTGGAGCATGTGCTTGTAGTTCAAATTTGAATTATACACATTAAATGCCTAGAAACTCAATTAATGTATAAAAAAGGCCAAACGGACCCAGAATAATTCAAAAATTTAGCACAATACTTCTATTTGGTATAATCCGCCTGTGTAAAAAAATTAAGGCGGGAGAAGGCAGTGTACGTATGCCGTTTCGCACACGGAGGTGACACGTTCCCTCTCGGAACCACGAGCCTTCTTGAGGGAAGCTCCGGTTTGCAAAAAGCTTACACCAAAGCTTGTCCCAATTCGGCCAAAAAAATTACCGCAGCATGTTTGTGCCATGTCATGAGACCATGACAAGTTTCATGATTTTCAGGCATGTTTTGGATTTACAGGATTAAAAAACCAAGTTTCTCAATCTTTCTGGACGAGCCACGACGCCCAGATGTTTGAATTTCATTCCCATTTCTTGCATGAGACCTATAAATTCACCCAAAGACACACATGTGATTTTTTTAACAAACTTTGGTGCATTGGAGCATGTGCTTGTAGTTCAAATTTGAATTATGCACATTAAATGCCCAGAAACTAAATTAATGCATAAAAATGCCAAACGAATCCGGAATAATTCCAAATTTAAACATGACACTCATGTACTAGTTGCATGTTCATTGTACGTAAATGTTCTAGCAATTCAAACACCATCTTTTCCTCCATAACACCATTTTGTCTTTCAAAACATAATGAAAAAAAATCAGGTATACCACAAACAGTTTAATAGAAAGAATCATGAGGGATGCGATATAAAATACCTTGGCGCACCGTCTTGTCTGGCTTACGCAGGAAGCTTTGTCGTCTACAGTCCACCGCCCCCGCATGAACCACACTTGAAGGAAATATGCTCTAGAGGCAATAATAAAGTTATTATTTATATTTCCTTATATCATGATAAATGTTTATTATTCATGCTAGAATTGTATTAACCGGAAACTTAGTACATCTGTGAATACATAGACAAACAGAGTGTCCCTAGTATGCCTCTACTTGACTAGCTCGTTAATCAAAGATGGTTAAGTTTCCGAGCCATAGACATGTGTTGTCATTTGATCAATGGGATCACATCATTAGAGAGGGATGTGATGGACAAGACCCATCCGTTAGCTTAGCATCATGATCGTTGAGTTTTATTGCTATTGCTTTCTTCATGACTTATACATGTTCCTCTAAGTACGAGATTATGCAACTACCGAATACCGGAGGAAAACCTTGTGTGCTATCAAACGTCACAACGTAACTTGGTGATTATTAAGATGCTCTACAGGTATTTCCGAAGGTGTTTGTTGAGTTGGCATAGATCGAGATTAGGATTTGTCACTCCGTGTATCGGAGAGGTATCTCTGGGCCCTCTCGATAATGCACATCACTATAAGCCTTGCAAGTAATGTGACAAATGAGTTAGTTGCAGGATGATGCATTACATAACGAGTAAAGAGCCTTGCCGGTAACGAGCTTGAACTAGGTATGATGATACCGATGATCGAATCTCGGGCAAGTAACATACCGATGACAAAGGGAATAACGTATGTTGTTATGCGGTTTGACCGATAAAGATCTTCGTGGAATATGTAGGAGCCAATATGAGCATCCAGGTTCTGCTATTGGTTATGGACCGGAGATGTGTCTCGGTCATGTCTACATAGTTCTCGAACCCGTAGGGTCCGCACGCTTAACGTTCGATGATGATTTATGAGTTATGTTATTTGATGACTGAAGTTTGTTCGGAGTCCCGGATGAGATCACGGATATGACGAGGAGTCTCTAAATGGTCTAGAGGTAAAGATCGATATATTGAAGGCTATATTCGGACATCGGAATGGTTCCGAGTGATTCGGGTATTTTTCGGAGTATCGGAGAGTTACGGGAATTCGCCGGGGGAAGTTAATGGGCCTTATTGGGCTTTAGTGGAGAGAGGGAAGAAGGGCCACCAGGTGGCACGCGCCTCCCCCTGCCCAAACCGAATTGGACAAGGAGTGGGGGCGCGGCCCCCCTTTCCTTCTCCCTCTCCCTCCTTTCCTTCTTTCCTACTCCGAAAAGGAAAGGGAATCCTACTAGGACTAGGGAGTCCTAGTAGGACTCCCTACACTTGGCGCGCCCCTAGGAGGGCCGGCCTCTCTCCCTCCCTCCTTTATATACGTGGTCAGGGGGCACCCCAAAGGCACTCCAAGATTTTTCTTAGCCGTGTGCGGTGCCCCCCTCCACAGTTACACGCCTCGGTCATATCGTCGTAGTGCTTAAGCGAAGCCCTGTGCCGGTAACTTCATCATCACCGTCCCCACGCTATCGTGCTGACGGAACTCTCCCTCGTCCTCAACTGGATCAAGAGCTTGAGGGACATCATCGTGCTGAACTTGTGCTGAACACGGAGGTGCCGTACGTTCGATACTTGGATCAGATGGATCGTGTAGACGTTCGACTACATCAACCGCGTTACTAAACACTTCCGCTTTCGGTCTACGAGGGTACGTGGACACACTCTCCCCGATCGTTTCTATGCTTCTCCTAGATAGATCTTGCATGATCGTCGGAATTTTTTTGAATTACTACGTTCCCCAAAAGTGGCATGAGAGCCAGGTCTATGCGTAGATGTTATATGCACGAGTAGAACACAAAGAGTTGTGGGCGTTAATAGTCATACTTCTTAGCACCAACGTCTTACTTTAATTTGGCGGTATTGTTGGATGAAGCGGCCCGGACCGACATTCCATGACCGCATTCATGAGACTGGTTCTATCAACGTGCTTTGCACATAGGTGGCTGGCGGGTGTCTGTTTCTCCAACTTTAGTTGAATCGAGTTTGACTACGGCCGGTCCTTGTTGAAGGTTAAAACAACACACTTGACGAAAAATCGTTGTGTTTTTGATGTGTAGGTAAGAACGGTTCTTGCTAGAAGCCCGTAGCAGCCACTTAAAACTTGCAACAACAAAGTAGAAGGCGTCTAACTTGTTTTTGCAGGGCATGTTGTGATGTGATATGGTCAAGACGTGATGAGATATAAATTGTTGTATGAGATGATCATGTTTTGTAAAAGTTATCGGCAACTGGTAGGAGCCTTATAGTTGTCTCTTTATTGTATGAAATGTAATTGCTTTACTTTATCACTAAGCGGTAGCGATAGTCATGGAAGCAATAGTTGGCGAGACGACAACGATGCTATGATGAAGATCAAGGTGTCAAGCCGGTGACGATGGAAATCATGACGGTGCTTTGGAGATGGAGATCAAAGGCACAAGATGATGATGGCCATATCATGTCACATATTTTGATTGCACGTGATGTTTATCCTTTATGCATCTTATTTTGCTTAGTACGGCGGTAGCATTATAAGATGGCCCCTCACTAAATTTCAAGGTATAAGTGTTCTTCCTGAGTATGCACCGTTGCTACAGTTCATCGTGCCGAGACACCATGTGATGATCGGGTGCGATAAGCTCTACGTTCACATACAACGGGTGCAAGCCAGTTTTGCAAATGCAGAATACTCGGGTTAAACTTGACGAGCCTAGCATATGCAGATATGGCCTCGGAATACTGAGGCCAAAATGTCGAACGTGAATCATATAGTAGATATGATCAACATAGTGATGTTCACCATTGAAAACTACTCCATCTCACGTAATGATCGGACATGGTTTAGTTGATATGGATCATGTGATCATTTAGATGACTAGAGGGATGTCTATCTAAGTGGGAGTTCTTAAGTAATATGATTAATTGAACTTTAATTTATCATGAACTTAGTCCTGATAGTTTTTGCATGTCTATGTTGTAGATCAATAGCTCGCGTATAGCTCCCCTATTTTATTTTTGACAAGTTCCTAGAGAAAAATAAGTTGAAAGATGATAGTAGAACCGATGCGGACTGGGTCCATGATCTGAGGATTATCCTTGTTGCTGCACAGAAGAATTATGTCCTTGATGCACCGCTAGGTGACGGACCTATTGCAGGAGCAGATGCAGACGTTATGAACGTTTGACAAAGCTCAGTATGATGACTAATTGATAGTTTAGTGCACCATGCTTTACGGCTTAGAACCGGGACTTCAAAAACGTTTTGAATGCCACGGAGCATATAAGATGTTCCAAGAGCTGAAATTGGTATTTCAGACTCATGCCCGAGTCGAGAGGTATGAGACCTCTGACAAGTACTTTGCCTACAAGATGGAGGAGAATAGCTCAACTAGTGATCATGTGCTCGGAATGTCTGGGTACTACAATCATTTGAATCAAGTGGCAGTTAATCTTCTAGATAAGATAGTGAATGACAGAGTTCTCTAGTCACTATCACCAAGTTACTAGAACTCCGTGATGAACTATACTATGCAAGGGATGACGAAAACGATTCCCAAGCTCTTCGCGATGCTGAAATCTGCGAAGGTAGAAATCAAGAAACATCATCAAGTGTTGATGGTTAACAAGACCACTAGTTTCTAGAAAAAGGGCAAAGGAGAAGAAAGGGAACTTCAAGAAGAATGACAAGCAAGTTGCCACTCCCATAAAGAAGCCCAAAGCTGGACCCAAGCCTGAAACTAAGTACTTATACTGCAAAGGAAATGGTCATTGGAAGTGGAACTGCCCCAAATACTTGGCGGATAAGAAGGATGGCAAAGTGAACAAAAGTAAATATGATATACATGTTATTGATGTGTACTTTACTAGTGTTCATAGTAGCCCCTGAGTATTTGATACCGGTTCTGTTGCTATGATTAGTAACTCGAAACATGAGTTACAAAATGAACAAAGACTAGTTGAGGGCGAGGTAACGATGTGTGTTGGAAATGATTCCAAGGTTGATAAGATCACCATCGCATACTCCCTCTACCTTCGGGATTAGTATTGGAACGAAATAAATGTTATTTGGTGTTTGCGGTGAACATAAATATGATTGGATCATGTTTATTGCGATACGATTATTCATTTAAGTTAGAGAATAATTGTTGTTCTGTTTACATGAATAAAACCTTCTATAGTCTTACATCCAATGTAAATGGTTTACCGAATCTCGATCACAATGATACACATAATATTGATGCCAAAAGATGCAAAGTTAATAATGATAGTGCAACTTATTTGTGGCACTACCATTTAGGTCATATTGGTGTAAAGCGCATGAAGAAACTCCATGCTGATGGGCTTTTGGAATCACTTGATTATGAATCACTTGATTCTTGCGAACCATGCCTCATGGGCAAGATGACTAAAACTCCGTTCTCCAGAACAATGGAGCGAGCCACTGACTTATTGGAAATAATACATACTGATGTATGCGGTCTGATGAGTTTTGAGGCTCGCGGCGGGTATCGTTATTTTCTGACCTTCACTGATGATTTAAGCAGATATGGGTATATCTACTTAATGAAACACAAGTCTGAAACATTTGAAAAGTTCAAGAATTTCAGAGTGAAGTGGAGAATCATCGTAACAAGAAAATAAAGTTTCTACGATTTGATCGCGGAGGCGAATATTTGAAGTTATGAGTTTCGCCTTCATTTAAAACAATGTGGAATGATTTCACAACTCACGCCACCTGGAACACCACAGCGTAATGGTGTGTCCGAATGTCGTAACCATACTTTATTGGATATGGTGCTATCTATGATGTCTCTTACAGATTTACCACTATCGTTTTGGGGTTATGAATTAGAGACATCTCCATTCACGTTAAATAGGGCACCATCTAAATCCGTTGAGACGACACTGTATGAACTATAGTTTGGCAAGAAACCTAAGCTGTCGTTTCTTAAGTCTGGGGCTGCGATGCTTATGTCAAAAAGCTTCAACCTGATAAGCTCGAACCCAAATCAGAGAAATGTGTCTTCATAGGATACCCAAAGGAAACTGTTGGGTACACCTTTTATCACAGATCCGAAGGCAAGATATTCGTTGCTAGAATGGATCCTTTCTAGAGAAGGAGTTTCTCCCAAAAGAAGTGAGTGGGAGGAAAGTATAACTTGATGAGGTAGTTGTACCTTCTCTCGAATTGGAAAATGGTTCATCACAGAAGTCAGTTCCAGTGATGCCTACACCAATTAGTGAGGAAGTTAATGATGATGATCATGAAACTTCAGATCAAGTTACTACCGAACCTCATAGGTCAACCTGAGTACGTTCCGCACTAGAGTGATACAGTAATCCTGTTCTGGAAGTCATGTTACTAGACCATGACGAACATGCGAATATGAGGAAGCGATGATGAGCCCAGATTCCGTGAAATGGCTTGAGGCCATGAAATCTGAGATGGGATCCATGTATGACAACAAAGTATGGACTTTGATTGACTTGCCCGATGATCGGCGAGCCATTGAGAACAAATGGATCTTCAAGAGGAAGACGGACACTGATGGTAGTGTTACTATCTACAAAGCTTGACTTGTCGCAAAAAGGTTTTCGACAAGTTCAAGGTGTTGACTACGATGAGATTTTCTCACTCGTAGCGATGCTTAAGTCTGTCCGAATCATGTTAGCAATTGCCGCATTTTATGAAAGCTAGCAAATAGATGTCAAAACTGCATTCCTTAATGGATTTCTTAAATAAGAGTTGTATATGATGCAACCAAAAGGTTTTGTCGATCATAAAGGTGCTAACGAAGTGTGCAAACTCTAGCGATCCATGTATGGACTGGTGCAAGCATCTCAAAGTTGGAATATACGCTTTGATAAGGTGATCAAAGCATATGGTTTTATACAGACTTGAAGTGAAGCCTGCATTTACAAGAAAGTGAGTGGGAGCTCTGTAGCGTTTCTGATATTATATGTGGATGACATATTGTTGATTGAAAATAATACAGAATTTCTCGATAGCATAAAAGGATACTTGAATAAGAATTTTTCAATGAAAGACCTCAGTGAAGCTACTTACATATTGGGCATCAAGATCTATAAAGATAGATCAAGACGCTTAAGACTTTTCGATGAGTACATACCTTGATAAGATTTTGAAGGAGTTAAAAATGGATAAGTCAAAGAAGGAGTTCTTGCATGAGTTGTAAGGTGTGAAGTTGAGTAAAGACTCAAAACCCGACCACGGCATAAAATAGAAAGAGAATGAAAAGTCATTCCCTATGCCTCAGTCATAGGTTCTATAAAGTATGCTATGTTGTGTACCAGACCTATTGTGTACCTTGCCATGAGTTTGGCATGGGGGTACGATAGTGATTCAGGAGTAGATCACTGGACAACGGTCAAAATTATACTTAAAGGACTAAGGAAATATTTCTCGGTTATGGAGGTAATAAAGAGTTCGTCGTAAAGAGTTACGTTGATGCAAGCTTTGACACCGATCTGGATGACTCTGAGTCTCGATCTAGATACAAATTAAAAGTGGGAGCAATTAGCTAGAGTAGCTCCGTGCAGAGCATTGTAGACATATGAATTTGTAAAATACAAACAGATCTGAATATGGCAGACCCGTTGAGTAAACCTCTCTCACAAGCAAAACATGATCACACCTAAGTACTCTTTGGGTGTTAATCACATAGCGATGTGAACTAGATTATTGGCTCTAGTAAACCCTTTGGGTGTTGGTCACATGGCGATGTGAACTATGGGTGTTAATCACATGGTGATGTGAACGATTGGTGTTAATCACATGGTCATGTGATCTAGATTATTGACTCTAGTGCAAGTGGGAGACTGAAGGAAATATGCCCTAGAGGCAATAATAATGATGTGATGGACAAGACCCATCAGTTACCTTAGCATTATGATCGTTGAGTTTTATTGCTATTGCTTTCTTCATGACTTATACATGTTCCTCTGACTATGAGATTATGCAACTCCCGAATACCGGAGGAACACCTTGTGTGCTATCAAACATCACAACGTAACTGGGTGATTATAAAGATGCTCTACAGGTGTTTCCGAAGGTGTTTGTTGGCTTGGCATAGATCAAGATTGGGATTTGTCCCTCCGTGTATTGGAGAGGTATCTCTGGGCCCTCTCGGTAATGCACATCACTATAAGCCTTGCAAGCAATGTGACTAATGAGTTAGTTGTGGGATGATGCATTACGAAACGAGTAAAGAGACTTGGCGGTAATGAGATTGAACTAGGTATAATGACACCGATGATCGAATCTCGGACAAGTAACATACCGATGACAAAGGGAATAACGTATGTTGTTATGCGGTTTGACCGATAAAGATCTTCGTAGAATATGTCAGAGCCAATATGAGCATCCAGGTTCCGCTATTGGTTATTGACCAGAGATGTGTCTCGGTCATGTCTACATAGTTCTCGAACCCGTAGGGTCCGCACGCTTAACGTTCGATGACGATTTATGAGTTATGTGATTTGATGACCGAAGTTTGTTCGGAGTTTCGGATGAGATCACGGACATGACGAGGAGTCTCGAAATGGTCGAGAGGTAAACATTGATATATTGGAAGGCTATATTCGGACATCGGAATGGTTCCGAGTGATTCGGGTATTTTTCAGAGTACCGGAGAGTTACGGGAATTCGCCGGGGGAAGTTAATGGGCCTTATTGGGCTTTAGTGGAGAGAGGGAAGAAGAGCCACGAGGTGGCGTGCGCCTCCCCCTACCCAAACCAAATTGGACAAGGGGTGGGGCCGCGGGGCCCCCCTTTCCTTCTCCCTCTCCCTCCTTTCCTTCTTTCCTACTCCGAAAAGGAAAGGGAATCCTACTAGGACTTGGGAGTCCTAGTAGGACTGCCTACACTTGGCGCGCCCCTAGGAGGGCCGGCCTCTCTCCCTCCCTCCTTTATATACGTGGGCAGGGGGCACCCCAATGGCACTCCAAGATTTGTCTTAGCCGTGTGCGGTGCCCCCCTTCACAGTTACACACCTCGGTCATATCGTCGTAGTGCTTAGGTGAAGCCATGCACCGGTAACTTCATCATCACCGGCGCCAAGCTGTCGTGCTGATGGAACTCTCCCTCGTCCTCAACTGGATCAAGAGCTCGAGGGACGTCATCGTGCTGAATGTGTGCTGAACATGGCGGTGCCGTATGTTCGGTACTTGGATCGGTTGGATCGTGAACACGTTCGACTACATCAACTGCGTTACTAAACGCTCCCGCTTTCGGTCTACAAGGGTACGTGGACACACTCTCCCCGCTCGTTGCTATGCTTCTCCTAGATATATTTTGCGTGATCGTAGGAAATTTTTTGAATTACTACGTTCCCCAACAACGCTTGCGTGCCAGTTTCTCGCGGCACCGAGCGAAATTTTTTTGCCACCGTGGAAATATCTATGTCCCCGCCCCCTCCCTCCTACCAAAAGCCACATTCCCACTGTTCCTCCTTGCTTTCCAAGTTCAAACCTTCACTGCTACTTACTGGCAGCATAGCCTCCTCGTCGGTGACCCTTTTTCTTGCAGCGCCGCCTCCTCGCCGGCTACCCTTCTTCTTGCTGCCCGACCTCCTCGCCGCCGACCCTTCTTCTTGCTGCGTGGCCTCGTCAATATGGTCAGGTAATCCATACCCCACCCACACCATCCTCCTCCTTTCCCGTCCCACATGCCCCGACCGACGGCGCTACACCTTCCGCCGAAATCACTGCCCCCTCCTCCAATTAAGAGCCGCCCACAACCATTTTGCACATAGTATAACGTGGAGCTCAGTAGCATGCACCGCACGCGTGCATGAGGTCGCTATGGCTGCCATGCGTGCCGACCGCCAGATCTTGGAGGGGAACCTCGTCTTCGAAGCCACCATCGACACCGCCACGCAGTTGTCTACTTTAAAATACAGTTCGTGCTATTTTCTCGAGGCCACCGCCAATGCTTTCTAGTGATTTGTCCTCTGTAATGTTAATATGCAATCTGATGTTCAGTTAATAGTTTGGTCCTCTGAAATGTAATGTTCAGTTAACACTTTGGTCCAACAAATGCTACATTTCGTAGTACTGTTCTCAAGCATTCTTTGTTCTGTTAACTGTCTTATCTTTTAGTACATGTTTCTATTCTGCAATATCGTGCTCAGTTAACTATTTTGGTTCATTTGGTCTGCTGTCCATTTAATTGTTTGGTTCAGTTCTGCAATTTGATTTTCATTTGCTGTGGGTACAATTTTGTATTGTTATGCATGTGAAATAAATCGAATTTGGCTGTACTCAATGCATATTCTACTGATAGTATGGCAACTCTCAGTTAACCCGATGAAGATCTTCCTTATGTGTGTTGCAGGGAAACAATGGGAGACACTGCGGTTTACCATCGAGGTTTGTTCAAGCATGGTCCTTTGGCTAATAGCACATTATTGTGCAGTTGCAGGAACCATTCTAATTTTTAGGTTTCTTACAATTTGGTCTTGCACATGTAGGTCCTGCTGTCAGAGGCTTAGACCCACTATTCGACCCATTTTGCATATGGGGAAATGAGATGTCCATGAATATCAGTCAAGTCAAGAAACTCAGAAAGATTGTTAGGATGAAGAAACTTGCGACGAATAACAGCAAGATCTTTGTTTGCCCAATTAAGAAGACACCAGTCAACTATAGGATGGTACTAACTCTTTTACCTTGTTTTACCCCTTGCGCCATTTCAAAATTTATAACAGCAATTTATGCATATCTTTGTATTCAGTACTTTTCAAAGCAGTTCACCGATGATTACCTCTCAAACCACCTGCATGGTCAAGAGGTGAGGAAGGTATTCATTCAACACCCATGGTACAATACTGAAGTCTTGCTGAAGAGGACGAAGGTTGGGCGGGCAATTATCCATAGCCACTGGCCTAAAGTTGCAAGGACATTCAACATCACTGAAGGCTCAATATTCGCCTTCTGCTTCTGCAGTTTCCCAGATGAGATTCATCTGTCTATTTACCATGTATGATGATACTTTCCAAAGGTTTTTGATGTTGCATGTGAAACTTGGTGCAATTGTGTAATGGCATAACTGAGTGCCGAAGCTATATGATGTAATTCGATTATAAAATCATGTTTGCTATTATACGGATATGAAATATCTTGTGTGTTTTATAAGAAATATCAATTTGATTAGTACATGGATTATCAATAATAGGCTAATTACCCTGCTTATTGGGGTTTTCTATTGCAGACGGTTACTCAGACAGCACCGTGGGCGATGAACTCAAACAACCCGCACAGTTTCTAGAAAGTAGGCGTGTTCGATAAACTAACAATCAAACACGGCTTCCGGCAGCGAACTGTTTGCGTTAGGCCACCTTGCACAAACGTTTTCACACATAGAATTGTGTGTGATATACATACGAACGGGAATGATTTTCTAGGATTCACCGTGTGGGATGTACATACGAACAGAAACAATTGGGTTTCGATGCCCCGCCAGATCGCACACGAGCTCATTTTGCCCCAGCCAGTGACCAGGAGGGCCTATCCCCGACGGTTTCTGGGTCGTGTGGGAAGGACCCCCCTATCGCCCACACTCACTTGGCGATGGTTCCAAATGCCGTCGCGGAAAGGGTTTTAAAACCATTTGTATAGCACATCAATAAACCATTCACCTTGGGTGTATGACCAGAGAAGGTTTTATTCATGTAAACAGAACAACAATTATTCTCTGACTTAAATGAATAACCGTATTGCAATAAACATGATCCAATCATATTTATGCTCAACGCAAAAACCAAATAACATTTATTTTAGGTTCAACACTAATCCCAAAGGTAAAGGGAGAGTGTGATGGTGATCTTATAAACCTTGGAATCACTTCCAACACACATCGTCACTTCGCTCTTAACTAGTCTCTGTTCATTCCGCATCTCCTGTTTTGAGTTACTAATCTTAGCAACTGAACCGGTATCAAATACCCGGGGGTTGCTATGAACACTAGTAAATTTACACATCAATAGCATGTAAATCATATATACCTTTGTTCACTTTGCCATCCATCTTATCCGCCAAGTATTTGGGGTATTTTCGCTTCCAGTGACCATTTCCTTTGCAGTAGAAGCACTCGGTTTCAGGCTTGGGTCTAGTTTTGGGCTTCTTAATGGGAGTGGCAACTTGCTTGCCATTCTTCTCGAAGTTCCCTTTCTTTCCCTTGCCCTTTTTCTTGAAACTAGTGGTCTTGTTAACCATCAACACTTGATGCTATTTCTTGATTTCTACCTTCGCCGATTTCAGCATCGCGAAGAGCTTGGGAATCGTTTTTTGTCATCCCTTGCATATTATAGTTCATCACGAAGTTCTAGTAACTTGGTGATAGTGACTAGAGAACTCTGTCAATCATTGTCTTATCTGGAAGATTAACTCCCACTTGATTCAAGCGATTGTAGTACCCAGACATTCTGAGCACATGCTCACTAGTTGACCTATTCTCCTCCATCTTCTAGGAAAAGTACTTGTCAAAGGTCTCATACCTCTTGACATGGGCATGCGTTTGAAATACCAATTATGGAGATAGCAGTGAATGAGGACAGGTTCAATCGGGCTTCCGAGCGGTATTCCTCGCTTCTGGCACGTGTAACTCTTACCTTTTCTATCTACGTGTGGTTTTCATGAAAAGCTATTCAGCTCTTGAAACATCTCATATGCTCCATGGCGTTCAAAACATTTTTGAAGTCCCGGTTCTAAGCCGTAAAGCATGGTGCACTAAACTATCAAGTAGCCATCATACCGAGCTTGTCAAACGTTCATAACATCTGCATCGGCTCCTGCAATAGGTCTGTCACCTAGCGGTGCATCAAGGACATAATTCCTCTGTGCAGCAACGAGGATAATCCTCAGATCACGGACCCAGTCCGCATCATTGCTACTATCATCTTTCAACTTTTCTCTAGGAACATATCAAAAATATATAGGAGCTATATCGCGAGCTATTGATCTACAACATAGATATGCAAATACTATCAGGAGTAATATCATGATAAATTAAGTTCAATTAATCATATTACTTAAGAACTCCCACTTAGATAGACATCCCTCGAGTCATCTAAATGATTACGTGATCCAAATCAACTAAACCATGTTCGATCATCACGTGAGATGGAGTAGTCTTCAATGGTGAACATCTCTATGTTGATCATATCTACCATATGATTCACGTTCGACCTTTCGGTCTCCAGTGTTCCGAGGCCATGTCTGTACATGCTAGGCTCGTCAAGTTTAACCTGAGTATTCCGCATGTGCAAAATCGCCTTGCACCCGTTGTATGTGAACGTAGAGCTTATCACACCCGATCATCACGTGGTGTCTCAGCACGACGAACTATAGCAACGGTGCATACTCAGGGAGAACACTTATACCTTGAAATTTTAGTGAGGGATCATCTTATAATGCTACCGCCATACTAAGCAAAATAAGATGCATAAAAGATAAATATCACATGCAATCAAAATATGTGACATGATATGGCCATCATCATCTTGTGCCTTTGATCTCCATCTTCAAAGCACCATCATGATCTCCATCGTCACCAGCTTGACACCCTGATCTCCATCGTAGCGTTGTGGTCGTCTCACCAACTATTGCTTCTACAACTATTGCTAACGCATAGTGATAAAGTAAAGCAATTACATGGCGTTTGCATTTCATACAATAAAGCGGTAACCATAAGCTCCTGCCAGTTGCCGACAACGTTTACAAAACATGATCATCTCATACAATAGCGTATATCACATCTAGTCTTGACCATATCACATCACAACATGCCCTGCAAAAACAAGTTAGATGTCCTCTACTTTGTTGTTGCAAGTTTTACGTGGCTGCTACGGGCTTCTAGCAAGAACCGTTCTCACCTACGCATCAAAACCACAACGTGATTTATCAAGTTTGCTGTTTTAACCTTCAACAAGGACCGGCTGCAGTCAAATTTGATTCAACTAAAGTTGGAGAAACAAACACTCGCCAGCCACCTTTATGCAAAAGTAGTTGCATGTCTGTCGGTGGAACCGGTCTCATGAACGTGGTCATGTAAGGTTGGTCCGGGCCTCTTCATCCAACAATATCGCCGAATCAAAATAAGACATTGGTGGTAAGCAGTATGACGATCACCACCCACAACTCTTTGTGTTATACTCGTGCATATCATCTACGCATAGACCTGGCTCGGATGCCACTGTTGGCGAACGTATCATGCAATTTCAAAATTTCCCTACGTTCACGCAAGATCTATCTAGGAGATGCATAGCAACGAGAGGGGGAGAGTGCGTCTACGTACCCTCGTAGACAAAAAGCGGAAGCGTTTGACAACGCGGTTGATGTAGTCGAACTTCTTCTCGTTCCGACCGATCAAGCACCGAACGTACGGCACCTCCGAGTTTTGCACACGTTCAGCTCGATGACGTCCTTCGAACTCTTGATCCAGCAAAGTGTTGAGGGAGAGTTTCGTCAGCACGACGGCATGGTGACGGTGATGGTGAAGTGATCCACACAGGGCTTTGCCGAAGCACTATGACAATATGACCGGAGGCATAAACTGTGGAGGGGGGCGCCGCACACGGCTAAGAATCAATGTTGTGTGTTCTAGCGGTGCCCCCGACATATATATAGGTGAGAGGGGCAGTGGAGCAGCAAGGGGCGCCCCAAGTAGGAGGGATCCTACTTGGGCACCTCCTCCAAGTCGGCCTCCCCCCTTCCATATGCATCGGAGGGGGAAGGAAAGAGAGGGGGGAAGGGAAGGAAAGGTGGAGGCCGAATCCTCCCCTTTCCTTCTCCATTCCCTCCTTTCCTTCCCCTCCTATTTCGGCCTATAGGGGTGCGCACCAGCCCCTTAGGGGCTGGTCTGTCCCTCTCTTGGCCCATTAGGCCCATATAGTTTGCCGGGGGTTGCCCGGAACCCCTTCGGGTGACCCGATACGTACCCGGTACCCCCGGAACACTTTCGGTGTCTGAATACTATCGTCCTATATATGAATCTTTACCTCACGACCATTTCGAGACTCCTCGTCATGTCCGTGATCTCATCCGGGACTCCGAACAATATTTTATCACCAAATCACATAACTCATATAATATAGAATCATCATCGAACGTTAAGCGTGCGGACCCTACGGGTTCGAGAACTATGTAGACATGACCGAGACACCTCTTCGGTCAATAACCAACAGCGGAACCTGGATGCTCATATTGGATCTCACATATTCTACGAAGATCTTTATCGGTCGTACCGTAATGACAACATACATTATTCCCTTTGTCATCGGTATGTTACTTGCCCGAGATTCGATCGTCTGTATCTTCATACCTAGTTCAATCTCGTTACCGGCAAGTCTCTTTACTAATTCCGTAATGCATCATCCCGTAACTTCTCATTAGTCACATTGCTTGCAAGGCTTATTATGATGTGCATTACCGCGAGGGCCCAGAGATACCTCTCCGATACTCGGAGTGACAAATCCTAATCTCGATCTATGCCAACCCAACAAACACCTTCGGAGATACCTGTAGAGCATCTTTATAATCACACAGTTACGTTGTGACGTTTGATAGCACACAAGGTATTCCTTCGGTATCCGGGAGTTGCATAATCTCATAGTCAAAGGAATATGTATATGACATGAAGAAAGCAATAGCAATAAAACTGAACGATCAATATGCTAAGCTAACGGATGGGTCTTGTCCATCACAGCATTTCCTAATGATGTGATCTCGTTCATCAAATGACAACACATGTCCATGGCTAGGAAACTTAACCATCTTTGATTAACGAGCTAGTCTAGTAGAGACTTACTAGGGACACGGTGTTTTGTCTATGTATCCACACATGTATCAAGTTTCTGGTTAATACAATTTTAGTATGAATAATAAGCGTTTATCATGATATAAGGAAATATAAAATAAAAACTTTATTATTGCCTCTAGGGAACATTTCCTTCAGTCGCATGGGGTGGTGTGGGCAGCGTCGATGGAGTGCAGCGCCGGGAGTGCGCTTGAGGCCGCCACCGCCCACCTCGAGGAGGCGCGTCACTGAGTTGGAGGGGGTGCGTCGTGGGTAGGTGGTGCAGTGGCGCGTCTGCGGCGGCGGTGCGGTGCCGCGTGTGAACGACGGGGTGCAGAGTGGTTGAAGTGCGGCGGCGTTTGGATAAGGTGCAAAGTGAGTGGGGAGAGTGGGCGGCGGGGGAGAGGACTGCATGGTGATGGGGAAAGAGGAGCCGGAAACGTTCGCTCCGTGAGGCGCCCAGCCCAAACGACTAATGAGTGTGACGTGTCATCAACTCTGTACCAAGATCCGTGCTAACATATCTGACGGCAGAAAATGCGTCATGGCGGGATTGCTTCGTGCTACACGTGTAGCACTTATCATTTGTGTTACTATTAATTACATTGATTGATCCACAAGCAAATCTTGATGGGCTGTATACTGTATTTGGCTTCCAAACACGACCTTATCCATAGGAATCCAATAACTCCCGAACGTTCGGATTTTGAGCATTTCGTCCCGAACGTTTTTACATGGCAACTTTAGTTTGTAGGGATGTCAACTTTAGTTAATAGGGGATGGCAACTTTTTCCTTTTTCGTTATTTTGTCAGAAAATTGCCATGTTTCCCTAATGTCATGCAAACTAAACTTGCCACCTAAAATGTTCGGGTTGCCATGTTTAAATCCGGAACGTTCGGGAGTTATCATTACCGTAACGGGGGAGTCCGCGGCCACCACGAGGCCGTGGGCTTCGCTCGGTCCGGCCGGTATATAAAGCATCGTCGGATTACTACCCGGGTACGGAATCGTCTGTCCCAAGAGGAATCGGATGCGACTCTGCATATCGACCTAAAACCGCGGCTCGCCGTCGATCGAGGTGGGCCAGGTGCGTGCGGGCGGCCGGCCGGCCGTACGTGCAAATCATGGAAGGGAAACAACGTGTTTTGCTGAACCTGCCTCCGGGCTACCACTTCGCCCCGTCGGAAGACGAGCTCATCGTCCACTACCTTCGCCCGAAGCTGGACGGCCCCGCCGCACCTGCCCATCTTCAACGACGTGACGCCCATCACCGACTACCGCCCGGAAAAGATCACAGGTACGCACTCGATCTCTCCCATCATCAGCACACACCATGACTACTAGTGTTGGGTTGATTGATTTGGAATGCAAGCTAAAGCATGATTTGATGTTGCAGATGAGTTCAGGGACTTCGGGGAGGGGGGCCGGTGGTACTTCTTCACCAAGCGGACCCGCAAGTACGCGACGGGCAGCCGGCCGGACCGGACCACGCCGGGCAAGGGCTTCTGGAAGGCCACGGGCCCCGTGAGGGAAATCCCCATCCGCCCCGGCGGCAAGCTGGTCGGGCGCGCGAGGACGCTGGTGTTCTACACCGGGCCGGACGAGCCGACCCACTGGACCATGTACGAGTACGAGAACGAGAACCGCACGTCCGAGGCAGAGGCAGAGGCCAATGACAAGAACATCGACAAGGTGTTTCCGTTGATCTATTTTATTTCCTCTTCCCTCCTCCATGCGTGTCCGTGCGTGCGTGCATGATAGGCCGACGACCGAAGATCATATGATTCATATCTACTCCGTATATGATTTGTTGCATCGCAGCTTGGTGAGTGGGTGCTGTGCACGATACAGAAGAGTCAGCGTTGCGACGTGAAGAAAAAGGCAGGCGGCAAGGCTAAGGGCAAGGCAGGCGGCAGGAAAAGGAAGGGCAAGGCGCAGAGCGGCGCCGATCTAGTCCAGATTCAGAGCGCCGAGGTGCCGGAGACGGCGTGGCCAGAGAAAGGAGATGAGACGTACGTGTTCGACGATCTAGAGCAAACCGGTCGCTCCAGGAAGAGACCACAGATGCAGCAGCATGAACCGCCGCGCTCAGAGACAATGATGGTAGACGACTATGACTACAATGGCATCCAATACATCTGGGATGATGAGTACATGCCGATGCCGCCGCCGCTGGAGTATGAGGTGGCGCCTCCTGTTGCAGGAGTAGGATACAGCTACAACAGCATGATGTACCAGCCGGCCACCAGCTACCTACATGCTGCGCATTACGCGGTGGAGCAGGATGGGTACGCCGGCGGACATCTCGGCGGCCTCTTGGGCACGGGCAACATTCCATGTACCTACCGGCCGCAGCATTCCTGCGCCGCCGCCGGAACCACTAACTTGCCATGGAGCACGGGGGCGACGACGAGCGGGCAGGTAGAGCCGTGAGACCCGCGGTCTCTGGTGCACTTCGATGTGGTTCGGGGAGCCTATAGAATAGATTTGCCGGATAGTTAGGGGATTTATACGACTTGCAGAGAGCGCTCACTAGGATTAGGGTATGTAGTAATAGTACGGTTTAGGATGTCTGGTTTTTGCGTGTCACCTTTTTGTTGTCGAGGACTCGAGGTCTGTTTTGCTGTCGTATATATCTAGTCGACGCGCCATGATGCGCAGAGGGAAACAGTCGGAAAATACAAGATTAAAACACAGATGGCTAAAGAAAACAGGAATTAAACCTTGGACTTTATTATTCATATTGAAGTTTAGCCACCGTTTATTCTACACGACCGGCCGGGAGGTAGCACGTAGTACTACGTACTCCTCCTCGATCCACAAACACACTTGCTGGTGGTACACGACTTACTAGTAACTACACCACATCGTAAATTAAGCCAGTAGTAAGTACTAAGTACTGGTTTGATGCATGTTTTCTTTGTTTACTTGTACTTAAATTATTCATTAATTATTAGTATAAGCGCGTGGATGGCCGGCCGTCCTGTCCGTGCTTAGGGCTTCCGCTTGCGCATGCCAGGGTAGTACCCGCCACCGCCGCCGGTGCTGTTGCCGCCTTCGCCCTCGCCGCCGCCGGGCGGCATGTCGTAGCCGCCTCCTCCCATGCTGCTGTTGCCGCTCATGGCCGGCGCGAACTTGGCCTGGATCCAGTCGACGGTGTCCTTCTCGGTCATGAAGGCCTTGGCGAGGATGAGGTCACTGATGGGCGGCGTTGACCCGAAGACGGCGTTGGCGATGGTGATCACGCCGGCGTCCTGGCTGCTGAGCGCCGCGATGGCCACGGCGGGCACCTTGCCGTTGTTCACCTGGAAGTGGATGAGCCCCTGTGGGAACACGAACACGTCGCCCTCCACCAGCTGCTTGGTGAAGAGCAGGTTCTTCCCGTCCTGCTGGTTGGAGGTGACGAACCCCACCAGCAGCTGCCCCATGATCACGGTGAGGATCTCGGTGCCACGGGGGTGTGTGTGCGGCGGGTTCTGCCCGCCGTTGGGCCCGAAGTCGATGCGCGCCATTGAGATGCCCAGCGTGTTCAGCCCCGGCAGCTGCCGCACCGTCACCGGTGTCACCGCCGAGCCCTGAGCGTTCAACATGCCCGGCTTGTTAAGCCCGGGCAAGAAGAAGTCGTTCGCCGTCACCATCTTCATGTTCTTGCACACGAACCCATTCACAATCACTGCATGTATACACAGTTGCACACCCAAAATTAAATCTTACCATGTTGCATATTACTACTACAACTCATGACGAATTCTAATGATATATGTTTGACATTCTAGATGTCATTTCTTTTTCATAAACTTGGTCAAAGTTTGTGATGTTTGACTCTTTCTAAAAGTCTATATTCACTATATTGTGGAAGGAGGGAGTATATTTTATTGGATGCTAGTGATTCGACTAATCTAACTGATAGACACATGAACAAAAGAAATTGTTCACTTGATGTCCAAATATGGTTTTACATTTGACAACTTTTATTATATTTAACAGTTTTTTTTAGAAAATATCTTTAATATTATTGATGTGTAGGAAAGCTACAAAAGAGCATGTACTTTTACATGCTATTTGATGAGTAGTATATATCAAATCAGAAATAATAATAGGAAACACAATAAATTGTTTATGTCTGCATATATCGATCATCGTATAGCATGTTAAATTTGAAACGATGTCTGACAATTCCAGAGCAAATTAAGATGTAACCTCTTTATGTTTTCACATGAAAAATTAGTAAGAACTTCTCTAAATACAACACATGCAGCTCTCCTGCACGGTTCGCCTTTTTGTTAAGAGGAGAAAACAACAGTGTAAAAAGCAGAAGTACTCGATGACATTAAAAAGTACTCTCTCTACTTAAGAGGCAAAATGTATGAGTATAGGAGACATTAGGGGAGGGTATAACATTTCTCTAGGACCATTGGATGTATAACTGTAAATTTCTACCTGATAAACGCCACACATGTGGCACGAACACATGGCAACTCCGAACGTTTCTTATGGAGTTCAGTGACGCGAGGATGGCAATTGTAGTGGTCAAGCATGGCAACTTTCTTTTCAGATAGCAAGTTTCAGTTTTTTTAGTTTATTTTTTCTTTTCGTATGGCAAGTTTAGTTGTAAAAATCGTCAGGACCAGAATAATTCGTGCCACACGTGTGACACTTATCATTTGGATAATAATAATATACTTAAAAACGTAGATCTTGATGATTCTACGCATCAAACTATTGCTTGGTGTTGCGCGTCACAGCATGACTATTTTGAAAAGTCTCCAATCAATTACCTGAAAGCTCCAAATTGATTATGAATTATTTGCCTGCGTCAACAATATTGTTTGAAAAAACCTTTTCCACAAACACTTTTTATGTATATAATTAGGTCTTTTAGGGGATGTATAATTAGTGGCATTATTTCTGCACGATTACTAGCTGGATTTTGCTAAAAATATATTACTAGCTGGATGAAAAATACTGGGCCGCTCAAATCAAAATTTTCCCATAAAACTGGTGTATCATAAATAAAAAAATTGACGCTTGTGATAGCTGACTTTTTGCTCAAAAAAAAAAAGATTGCTGACTTAAATATAAGAATTTTACAATCAATTTAGAAATATATATTTTTAAGACTAAATTTAGGAATAAATATGCTCTAAACTATAACAACACGTATACGTCACGCGTGTTTGCACATGCATATGTAGGCATGCAAACATGCTGCATGCATGAAAGTAATTAAGCATGTAATCAATCAGAAGATGAATATATCTACAGTATATACCAGGGTTCATTATATCAGCAACGCAGAAGTCTTGGAGCTGGGTGGGGTCAGTGGCGAGAACACGAGGCGCCGGAGAGCAGACCATGAGTACCACCACAGCAAGCAGTGCAGCCAAGGCACGGGAAGCCGCCATGGTTTTTCTTACCTAGCTAGCTTCACTAACACAAGACCTAACAATGTCTGTCAAGGTAATTAAGCTGGTGAGTTGAGCTTGGTAATTGTACGCTGGAAGCACGTATCGGGGTGCCTATTTATACAGGCATAAAGGTGGCCGGGGAGTAGTGGGCTAGCTGCATGCTCTACCAACAACATGGTACACTAGCAACAATTATAATCGGTCACTAATATCACCGTGTAGTTTGAGTAGGCATCCACGATATTGCTACTAACATTGCTAGCTTACGTATGATGTGCTGATTTTTCCTCGCAGCCCCACTAACTGTTTGTTTATACAGAGTAACCACGTGCCTAAATATCCATTGTGGAAATTAATACATGCACCATTTTGGGTGGAAGAACTTGACAAAGATAATGGTTCTTTTTTGGGTTTTAGGTTGCAACATGGATCCACCGGTAACTTGCAGAAGCTGAAATTCGAGGACGGTACGTATGATAGTGGGGAGTGAACGCCTTGAGGTCGTTGTGATGGAATTCCCTGCTACTAGTTGCTGGCGCACTCGCAGTCGACCAACTTTTTTTCTCGATAAAGGATATTTTCATTTATCCGTCATATGGAGTTGATACAACTGCAGTGAGCCAATAGAGTGACATCTTTCTACAGAAAATAGAAAAACAAAGCGAGCCTAAGATGAAGGAGGTCCTATTCAAATGTTACATCGCTATCAATGATGGAAGAAATATTCTTGGCCGTAAACTCCAACTGGGTAGATGCCATCATAAAAAGATCCTACGTACCGTACTCTGCAGACGACTAGCTAGGTGATGCACTGATGTTGATTCTACTTTGATGGTCTTTCTTAGTTTCTTTGGTCCGGACTATTGCGAGACCATGTTAGTCATGGTCCTTTTGATTTCCTTCATCAATCAATGTAGTAATCTAATCCCCATTAATGAGTGTTTCTAGGCTTTACAACTATTTTGGACAAATCCCCATTAAACCTCCTAGTGTTCCTCTCCAAGATAATATGTTCAAGTTCGAGAAGCATAGAGACTAGCACTAGAACTTGTACACGCCAACTCAATTATATTAGATAGTATTATTTGTAGAAACTATTTCTAATGCTTGTGAGAATATGATGTTATCTATCTAGCACGGACAAGAGATACAAACAATGGGGCATGCTCAAACATAAAGATGGAAGCAAGCACACAAGGAATGAAGACGTAGCTCAACCAAAGATTTCAAGACTTTGAAACAACCGTAGTCCGACTGGAATGACCCTCTTATGGGAGATTAAGCTACCCCGGGTCCGACTGAAATGACCCTCGGGTACGGATGTTAGAAAGAGGAATGGCCCCGGGGATGGACTATGCCCCCTATGTAACGTACCTGAAGATTCCAACCATATTTTCTTTCGATGCCCGACGACAGTCTTCCTCTGGAGCTGCATCAGGGAGGTGATTGGCGGAGATTGGGTCCATGACAACCTCCCCGATCTGTTCCAGGCGGTCCTAAGCCGAGAGGCCAGGACGCGCCCTAGTCTGTGGGTAGTCTTGGGGACGATGGCATGGACCCTGTGGACTGCTCGCAATAAGCTCGTGATTGAGCATGTGATTCCATCTCGTGCGACTGACGCTATCTACAAACTGTGTGGTTTCTTACAGCTATGGAGACCGCTCAGCAAGCGGTGTGATTGGGACTTCATCGACAGGATCATCTCGGCTCTACGCACCACCGTCGGAGCTTTGGCGCCACCGCTCCCTCCACCGCCACCTGAGCCGGATTACTTAGACTATGATCCATATTTTGGGGTTTGTTTTGGCTGTGCCCCAGCGCTCCGTACTTTGTTGCACTTTAGTTTGTGGTGTCCTTGTGGTAACTTATTTTCGTTTTCCTTGGCCGGACCTTTGTGATGGCCGTTGCTACTGGATGTTGTTGTGGTGGTTGCTTTATAATCTAAAGCGGGGGAAAACCCTATTTCGTGATTAAACAACCGTAGTGATGCATTAAGATATGGACTAAATCGTAGGTGGCTCCATATCTATATATAGATGCTATCTATAGGTGCCACCGAACCTTATTATTGGGTAAACCCATAGGACATGTAATACCGGGCTAAAACAAGCAGATAATTTTTTGAGTTGATATTTAGGGGAGAAACTGGCCAAGAGATAAATTTGGTCGCCCCTTCCTTGCTTGGACGAAATCTCCTTTCCTACATAAATATAACCCCTCAAACATTACTTAGACATGACTTTACGCTTCATAGCTAGAACTCGTGTACTTTTTTTTGGTATTGAACGACCAAGCCATAGTTGCTTTCGGAGCCCAATTTTTCATGATTACATCATCATTATCGGTATCGTACACATTGTGATTTTCATAGTTCTTGCTTGTTCTCCATTGCCTATAGGAATTAGACGTTCATGGTCAGGTTGATCGTGTTCCGACGTGATCTATGACTTCTTGGAGTTAGTTTACTGGTTGCTAAGATGCATCATAAGTGCACAGCGTACTTAGATCGTCAAAGTTGTCTCCACCCAAACCAACGGAGAATTTTTCATCAAAAGATCATGATATACCCCTAGTGCTATCACCACAACTAGGTTGTGGTCAAAGTGCGTATGGGTTTTGGATATGTTCATGACTGTGAATAGGATGGACTCGTTCGAACCCATTACCGTGCCAAATGACACATCGTCCAAAGACTAGCATGGTAGGTGAGGTTAACCACAAATCCCTAATTTTGCTTATAGTGAGTGTACAAAATAGTGGAAGACAGAACATACAAACACTTCACATAAAAATGCCTTTTTCAAGAAACATAGGTGACTATTTTTCAGTCAACTATTCATAGCCTCGCAAAATCAAAAAATTCTATCCTTTTGTAGTTGTCTAGTCAATCTGTCCTCAATAGTGATAGATCGGCGAAAGGCAACAACACCATTATTCATTTCATTAATAAGAGTAGAGAATACATGAACAGGGGATTAGTCAGGTATCACAACAAGAGAGGAGTTGTGTTCAGACAACAACATGGCACGAAAGAAGAAGGAAAGAGGAGGGCCATCCTCTTTCATTGTCCTCACCAACGAGAGGTTGCACTAGAACACCCCCACTGTAGACGAAGTGCTCCAATCAGCTGAGACCAAACCACGATGCTTTGAAAGTATCAGCAAACCGAAGGGCAATGGGTACCTGAGTCCACAACGGACCAAGAGCCACAAGCATCAGACGCTACGACACAACAGCGGCACGACAGGCGAAATCGACGGGCATCAAGTAGCCATAGTCCGCACCTAGATTGCTTTACCATGCACACTGTGACCGCATGCAGAAGGAAAACTCCGGTACATCCAAACCATATCAAAGATAACACCAACATAGAAGAAACAGAGCAGCCACACCACCGCCAAATCTTCTAATCCCCACTACTTGGTCCTGCTACAAGACAATGATCTCAAGAGGCACATGACACATAGTGGCGCCCATCCTCCGATTCGGTAGCAAACGGACCAATGCTTTCCCCTTGGAGCATCCGAGAGGGAATTTAGAATTGCCCTTGATGACACCTTCAGGAAGGTGATGGTGCTTGTGATCATTCCCGTCACAGGGGGCGACCAATGTCTACCCAGTCTTTCGTTGGTAGCCACCCCATTCCCAGCCCAACACCCACTGGCCACACCCTACCAACTACCGCCACAATAGCTCGCCGGAAACCTGCCAGCGCCATGCTTCCGGTGAGCACCAATGACATCAAAAGAGCTAGATGTCGAGGCCTGGATCCACCAAATGCCAAGACGCCTAAAGCCCAACGCGCGACGAGACCACCCGTCGGAGCTGCCACCCCAATTCTGGGCTCGACGAGTGCCCACCCCCACAATGGTCGGCCACCGTCCCTACGAGCACAACAGACCGCCAATGCGACCGTCAGATTTGGGCATCGGTGCCCAAATCCCTCGTGCTCCGGGCTGCCCCATGACCTGCCACACCCTTCCTCCCTGCTGCACCCACAAGCAAGACCATCACGAGATCCACCGCGGACGAGGAGTGATTTCAAAATGGTTATTCACATTCACTGCCCACCACGTCACCCCGGACACGCGCACCCACCCACAAATCCACCCAAACCCCTCGTCTAAAGAGAGATGCTACACTTACGTAGGGAATCCTACGTTAATCGTAAGGATGCTACACTTACGTGGGGAATCCTACGTTAATCGTAAGGGCCGAGGGGGCAATTTTTGATTGGATTAAATCATTAGTAGGTGTAGCATTTTTGTCTCAGAAATAGAAAAAAAAATGAATATGCATCCACTAACGTACTAACCTGCGTTTTCTGTAAGCTCCACTTAATGCTTGTGACCACGTTGGTCACGATCGGCTATACGACCCATGTGCTAACAAGTGACGCTTTTTTACTGAAATTTTCCGTTCCTATGTACGGATATGGAGCTATCACTCCGAGAAAACACGAAGACTAATTGTACGTATTAGGTCAAGGGCCATTTCGCAGTGCTTATCCTTGCTCCATCGTGCATAACATTTTGACTTCTCGTTCCCTTCTCCAAGCGGTGTTGGAAATGGAACGTAATACTCCCTTCTTCTCTCAAAAGAAGGCCTGTAAATTTTGTACGAAATTAAATGGTCCAAAGTTGACCAAGTTTATATCAATGTTAACCGAGTTTAAAGAAAAAAGTACTAAGAATTTCAGTATCAAATTAATATTATTAGATGCATAACAAAATATAGGGCTGTAGCAGTCGACCGGCAGATCTTTTTAAAAGATCCGCCACCTCGACAGCCGTTAGATCCGGCGTTATCAAACGACCTAGCTCCGTCCTCACTATTGCAACAAAATCGATGTTACAGAAACCTTTGCAACAGAGCTTATGTTGTAGAAACATTTGTAACAGATGTTTTTTTCAGCTTCATCTTTTCACAACGGAGATGATGTTGCAGAATTTTTTGCAATGAAAGGATGCTGCAGTGCACCATCGTCGTTGCTGTCGGCGTTTTGCAACTCAGTCGTTGTTGCAAAAACTTGTCGGCATGCATCCGCACGGCCTGGCAGGCATGGGCGGCTACCACCGCGCGAGGCCGACCCGACGGTGTTGTGGCGCTGGTCCTGCACCCGCTTCGCCGCCGGTGACGAGACCTCCGGCTGGGATCGCGCCGCGGTGTAGGCGGCATGGCTCTTCCCGTCGGCACCTGGGTGGCTCCGGCGACGACCGCTCGGGCCCGGCCGCCTTGGTCGCCCCGCCATGGTCGGGGAGGCCACCGCCGGCAGAGGTTGTGTCTTCATCGTTGCCCTTCCTCACGTGGTTCCTTCCTGGTGGGTCTGCAACAAACCGCTTGTCGCGGTGTACCTTTTGAAACTAGTGCTCACTTGCAAGAATATATGTGGCTAGCATTTCAGTGGAGATAAGGATGAATGGAGATATGGTGGCACGTGCCCATGAAGACGTGTGTCAGACGTAAGACCCGACAGATGTTAGAGAAAGATTGGTCGGTTGATCACCAGCTTTTCCCTAAAATATATTTTCACATTATCTCTATCAAATATGTATGTGGCAACCGTGTGGCAGATTGCAAAACTACCCCACGACCTCAGGGTGCTTCGATCGGGATCGTGCGGCTGCTGGCGATATGCGCAGGGCAGTTGCTCGACTGTGGGCGTGAGTGGCCTGGGCGTTGACCCGCGGGGCTAATTCCGCTCCACCGATGTGGTCCTTTTCTTCCTCCAATCCACCTCGTCGACGGGAAGCTCCACTACGATGTCCATCGTCCTCCTGCGCAACAGCTCGTCCACAGGAGCTTGGGACTGACCATGCCATCGTCGTTTTCTTCCTTGGCGGAGCCGCTTCCAGCAACCAGTGTCTCCTCACCGGCTTCCGTGCCTGCCTCTGTCCAAGTCGACCTCGCATTCGAGCGCGGTGAGAATCGCCGTTCCTCCTCCCGCTCACCCTGGTCGTATGCACCCGAGCGCAGGCCGCCATGCACGAGCTTGAGCTCGAGCATGGGAGGTCGGCCGGTGCACACACACCAGGCACGCAAGGTTGTGGCCCGCTGCACCATGCATGTGCTCATCCGCACCCCTGTGCACCCCCAAGACGCCAAGGGGAAGCCTGGTAATTCACGGTGAAGCTCCGTCACGAGCAGCAGCCATGGCTGTAGACCAGGTCAAGCCCGGTGGCTCTCTGCCTGATAAAAAACTCGCGCTGGTACTACAGCATGAAGCTCACTAGTACCAAGTGGCTAGTGCTACAAATCATAGCCCAGGCCACCAGGCATCGGTCCCTAGTTTTACTCAATGTTTTGTATCTCTAATTTTTTTTTGCCATGCTCGTGTTGAGCAGTTTGTGAGTGGTAAAAAAAAGTAGGTAATGAGGATCATTTTGAGCCCCCCAAAAAATGTTGAAAATTACCATGGTAAGAATTCTGACCTCAGAAAAAAGAGTTGTTGAAAACATATCCGCCGTCATTTCTTGAATAAATAGTGTGGTAATATACGTACACACACCTGATAACTTACACAGAAATCCCGTGGTAACTTTGACTTGAGGAAAGAGTTGCTGAAAAGCATAACTCGCTAACTTTTTTTTGCAGGGAATAACCTCGCTAACTTGTGCGTATATCATGGTAATTTATGCCTCACAGACTTGATAAATTATGTACAAACAACGATAACTTTGAACAATTTTGACCCCAGAAAAAAGAGTTGTTGAAAACATATCCGCCGTCATTTTTTGAATAAATAGTGTGGTAATATACATACCGTACACCTGATAACTTACACACAAATCCCGTGGTAACTTTGACTCGGGGAAAGAGTTGCGAAAAGCATAACCTCGCTAACTTTTTTTTGCGGGGAATAACCTCGCTAACTTATGCATATATCATGGTAATTTATGCTTCACAGACTTGATAAATTATGTACAAACATCAATAACTTTGACCCAATGAAGTGGTGTTAAAAACGTGCCTTCAAAAATTATGTAAATAATATGGTAATATAAACACCGCATAACCAATAACTTACATACAAACACCTTGGTAACTTTTTGATCCGGGAAAAAAGGTTATTGAAATACATGCCCTCGCTAACTTACGCGTAAATAGTATGATAATATATGTCTCGCATACCCAATAACTTGCATACAAACACTCCGATAACTTTTACCAGTGATGTAAATAATTGTTGAAAAACATAATCACCCGATAACATATGTGAAAATAGCACGATAATTTACAAATTGTATACCCGATAAGTTACATACAAAAATCACGGTAACTTCAACCAAGAAGGTAAAAATTTGTTAAAAAACATATCCCCTAATAACTTCTACGAAATATCTATCTTGCACACCAGCTCGTTTTGACAAAATTGCTGAACGACCTGGCTGTCCTCCGATCCCGATCGCTAGATACACACTGAATTCGCGGCCCTCCCCCGTACCCGCTCGATTCGTGGGCGAAACCCAGCCACGCCCTTTCTTCGTCCTCTCTTTCGACTTACTCCCCAACCCCAAACCAGCAGCCATTGCCTACGCCGGCGACCTCACCATCTTGCGCCATCCTCCGCCGCCACCCCTAGCATCTCAACCTCCCCGCCCCTCACCCTATCACCCTATCTGAGGCGCCAAATCGAGCAGCCAGGTTAGCCGACGGCTAGATCCACCACCGCCACCGCGGTATGTCCGGATCCACGCCCTCATGACGCGACAGAGGTGCTCGAGGGTGGCCGCGGCCACATACGCCGAGAAGGGTTCGAGACGGCAGAAGGTTGACAACGAAAGTGATTGAGGGCTCGCGAGCGGCCGTGCATGAACCATTGTGCCCAAGTCTGGACACGGCTGTTCAAGTACAACGATACCCAGATGGGGGAGTTGAGCATTGCTGCTGGAATGGCACCATCGTGCCCAAGTCTAACGCGGCTCAAGCAAAATCAGCGCTTCAAATGCAGGTGTTCAAGATGCCACTGGATACCAAACGAACAAAGTTGTTCCCGCCGGCCAATTTCAAGATCTCATCGTTGAACCTAGACTATAGCTATGGTCAGCCAGCGCCTGGCAGCCCCACCGGGCTCCCTAATCCAAGCGGGTTCGACTCTATGATGTTGACGGTTACAACATGGCAGGTGGTGTGTGACATTTCCACAACCAAGGGGCCAAACCCAAGTGATGTCTGACCTTCTCGGCTCACTATACGATGACTCACTCATTCCCTACAACATGTGTGCAAGCGGTTGTCCTTCCAAACGCCGGAGTCCTACCTGCAGCTCGACTGCTGCATCCATGTTCTTGCCAACGGAGGCGCCAGATAAACAAAGATAGCTGAACTTTTTTTACTATCATGTTGTTTTTCTGAATTTTTCTACGGGTTACCAGACAGCTTATTTTTAAGTTACCAGGGGCGTTCGTGTATAGTTACTGCAATATTAATGCAAAAGTTACCATGTTGCTAATCCGGCGAGAAAAGTTGTTTAAACATACCCAGGTCTTTTCCTTTTGTAACTAGCAAGGTAATTTACGCGCTGTAGATCAGATAACTTACGTACAAATACCATGCTAACTTTTAACCCAGATGGTTGTTGAAACCCAGGATCTCATTTTTCGCCGGCTTGGGCCGAAATAACAGCCGGCGAACCTAAGCCGAACCCAAGCCCCCGGGGGGCGCCTAGGGGCGCCGGCCGAAGCGAAAAGGCGCGTGGGTCCGCTCTGTCGGCGAGAGAAAGACCTTTTCCCGCCGATCACCCCGCTTTTCGCCCTCCGTTTCCCTCCATCTTCCCCTTCTCCCGCCTTCTCCCGCCATTCTCCTCCCTTTCCCCTCCATCCGGCCGTCATGCCGCCGAAGAAGTACGCCGCCCCTCGCGCCGCCACCGATGCCAGCGCCGCCCAGCCGAAGCAGAGGAAACAGAGGGCGCCGCCGTCCAAACCGCCGGGCATGTCAAACGCCGACTGGAAGGCGGAGGTTCAGCGCCTGGAGGCTGTCACCATCGACAGGCGAAATAGGCTCAACGCCAAGAAGGCCCGAGATAGGGCGGCTCCGGCGGCGGCGACTGATACGTCTCCAATGTATTTATAATTTAAGAAGTATTCATGTCGTTATATTATCATTCTTGGATGTTTCACCGGTACAACGACGTGCTATACAAACGGTTTTTAACCCCTTTCCGCGACGGCATTTGGAACCGTCGCCAAGTGAGTGTGGGCGATAGGAGGGTCCTTCCCACACGACCCAAAAACCATCATGGATAGGCCCTCCTGGGACACCAAATGAGCTCGTGTGCGATCGAGTGAGGTATCAAAACCCAATCATTTCCGTAGGTATGTACATCCCACACGGAGAATCATAGAAAAACATTTCCGTACTATGTATATCACACACAGTTCTTTGTGTGGAAACGTTTGTGCAAGGTGGCCTAACGCAAACAGTTCGCTGCCGGAAGCCGTGTGTGATTGTTAGTTGATCGAACATGCCTACTTTCTAGAAACCGTGCGGGTTGTTTGAGTTCATCACCCACGGTGTTGTCTGAGTAACCGTCTGCAATAGAAAACCCCAATAAGCAGGGTAATTAGCCTATTATTGATAATCCATGCATGTACTAATCAAACTGATATTTCTTATAAAACACACCAGATATCTCATATCCGTATAACAACAACCAGGATTTCATAATCAAATTACATCAGCTAGCACTAGTAGAAAACAGGGCTTTGGTTCGGCCAGAAAAGAGCATTAATCCTGGTTGCATTACGAACCGGGACTTAGTCCCAGTTCGAGCGGCTAGGGCACCGTACAAGCATTAGTCCCGGTTCAAATGGGACCTTTAGTCCCGGTTGGTGCCACGAACCGGGACTAAATGGTGCGATGCCCATTAGTACCGGTTCGTGGCACCAACCGGTACTAAAGGTTAGACCTTTAGTGCCGGTTCGAGCCACCAACCGGTACTAATGGGGTTTGAGGCATTAGTACCGGTTCATGGCACGGACCGGTACTAAAGGTCCCATTTTCAAACTCTACCCCCCCGCCCCCGTGGATCGCCTTTTCAGTTTTATAAAAAAGCAAAAGAAAATGATAAAACTTCAAAAATTAAAATCCTTCCAGATGTAGTTATGTTACTACATGTACTAGTTAGGAAAATTTAAAAACTTAAATTTGGACATGTTTTGCAAAAAGTGTAGGGAAAATGTAAAACGGCTATAACTTTTGCATACGATGTCAGAAAAAACGTATAATATATCAAAATGTTCAGCACGAAAATCCGCATCCGATTTTGACAGCCTACGACATGTTTGCAAATTTTTAGAATCCTCAAATTCTAAAAGGAAAAATGGTTATGTCAAATTTTGTTTTTTTGAATTTTTGTTAAATCTGGTCAAACTATGGTCAAACTACTTATTCAAGAAGTATTAGTGCTACTAAATAATTATTCAAGAATATTAGTGTTACTAAATAATTATTTCAGTTTTTTTGAATTTTGGTCAAATCTGGTCAAACTGTGGTCAAACAATGGTCAAACTAATTATTCAAGAAATATTAGTGTTACTAAATAATTATTTCAGTTTTTTTGAATTTTGGTCAAATCTGGTCAAACTGTGGTCAAACTATGGTCAAACTACTTATTCAAGAAATATTAGTGTTACTAAATAATTATTGTTTTTTAAACAATAGTTTTAAACTCAAACAGTGAAATGTGTGACTTCATGCTCAAGCTAAATTCCTGAGGGTTAATAGGATTGAGATCTTACTATTGTCACGAAAACAACAAGTGGAGACTTGGAAACGAGGGAGAATAGAACCCGGAAGTTAAGCATGCTCAGGCTGGAGTAGTGAGAGGATGGGTGACCGTCCAGGAAGTTAGATGATTTGGAATGATGAGGGGTGATTAGAGATTAGAGGTTAAATTGAGCAGTGATGAGGGGTGATTAGAGATTAGAGGTTAAAATAATTCAGAAATTTGAAAATCAAAAAAAAAATTCAAAAAAATCATAAAATTTCCTTTAGTACCGGTTGGTGTAACCAACCGGGACTAAAGGTGGACCTCCAGGCAGCGGCCACGTGGAGGGCCTTTAGTCCCGGTTCGTGTAAGAACCGGGACTAAAGGGGGGGGGGCTTTAGTAACGACCCTTTAGTCCCGGTTCCAGAACCGGGACTAAAGGCCCTTATGAACCGGGACTAAAGGCCCTTTTTCTACTAGTGTAGCTTCGGCACTCAGTTACGCCATTACACAACAGCACCAAGTTTCACATGCAGCATCGAAAACCTTTGAAAAGTAGCATCATACACGGTAAATAGACAGATGAATCTCATCTGGGAAACTGTAGAAGCGGAAGGCAAATATTGAGCATTCAGTGATGTTGAATGTCCTTGCAACTTTTGGCCAGTGGCTATGGATAATTGCCCGCCCAACCTTCGTCCTCTTCAGCAAGACTTCAATATTGTACCATGGGTGTTGAATGAATACCTTCCTCGCCTCTTGACCATGCAGGTGGTTTGAGAGGTAATCATCGGTGAACTGCTTTGAAAAGTACTGAAAACAAAGCTATGCATAAATCACTATTATAAATTTTGAAATGGCGCAAGGGGTAAAAACAAGGTAAAAGAGTTGGTACCATCCTATAGTTGACTGATGTCTTCTTCATTGTGCAAACAAAGATCTTGCTGTTATTCATCGCAAGTTTCTTCATCCTAGCAATCTTTCTGAGTTTCTTGACTTGACTGATATTCATGGACATCTAATTTCCCCATATGCAAAATGGGTCGAACAGTGGGTCTAAGCCTGTGACAGCAGGACGTACATGTGCAAGACCAAACTGTAAGAAACCTAAATATTAGAATGATTCCTGCAACTGCACAATAATGAGCTACTCCCTCCGTTCCTAAATATAGGGTGTATAGTTTTTGGCACGGAAATTAAAGAACGCACATGGAGGGAAAATTTCACAAGTTTTGGGCGAGATTTCACCTGACTAATTGACATGAGAAAATAGAGAAGCTTGCTTGATATAAGGAAATGTAATCAAATTCCTAAAAAAATTATCCAAAGGAATGATGCAATGCAATACACCTTATATTTTGGTTTTTTTCTCAAAAAACTATACACCTTATATCAAGGAACGGAGGGAGTATTAGCCAAAGGACCCTGCTTGAACAAACCTCGATGGTAAACCGCAGTGTCTCCCATTGTGTTCCTGCAACACACATAAGGAAGATCTTGATCAGGTTAACTGAGAGTTGCCGTACTATCAGTAGAATATGTATTGAGTACAGCCGAATTCGATTGGTGTCACATGCATAACAATACAAAATTGTACCCACAACAAATAAAAATCAAATTGCAGAACTGAACCAAACAGTTAAATGGACAACAGACCAAATGAACCAAAATAGTTAACTGAGCACGACATTGCAGAATAGAAACATGTACTAGAAGATAAGACAGTTAACAAAACAAAGAATGCTTGAGAACAGTACTATGAAATGTAGCAATTGTTGGACCAAAGTATTAACTGAACATTACATTTCAGAGGACCAAACTATTAACTGAATATCAGATTGCATATTAACATTACAGAGGACAAATCACTAGAAGTCACTGGTGGTGGCCTCGAGAAAACAACACGAACTGTATTTTAAAGTAGACAACCGCGTGGCGGTGTCGACAGTGGCCTCGAAGACGAGGTGCTCCTCCAAGATCTGGCGGTCGACACGCATGTCAGCCATAGCGACCTCGTGCGCGCATGCCGTCGCATGCTACTGAGCTCCACGTTATACTGCGTGCAGAATGGCTGTGGGCGGCGCTTAATTGGAGGAGGGGGTAGTGATTTCGGTGGAAGGTGTCGCGCCGTCGGTCGGGGCATGTGGGACAGGAAAGGAGGAGGATGGTGTGGGTGGGGTGTGGATTACCTGACCATATCGACGAGGCCGCGCAGCAAGAAGAAGGGTCGGTGGCGAGGAGGCCGCGCAGCAAGAAGAAGGGTCACCGGCGAGGAGGCGGCGCTGCAAGAAGAAGGGTCACCGGCGAGGAGGTTGAGCTGCCAGTAAGCAGCAGTGAAGGTTTGAACTTGGAAAGCAAGGAGGAACAATGGAAATGTGGCTTTTGGTAGGAGGGAGGGGGCGGGGAGATAGATATTTTCGCGGTGGCAAAAAAATTTCGCTCGGTGCCGCGAGAAACTGGCGCGCAAGTGTGGTTCAAGCGGGGGCGGTGGACTATAGACGATGAAGCTTCCCGCGTAAGCCAGACAAAATGGTGCGCCAAGATATTTTATATCGCATCCCACACGATTCTTTCTAGTAAACTTTTCGTGGTATACCTAATTTTTTCATTATGTTTTGAAAGACAAAATGGTGTTACGGAGGGAAATGATGGTGTTTGAATTGCTAGAACATTTACGTACAGTGAAAATGCAACTAGTACATGAGTGTCGTGTTTAAGTTTGGAATTATTCCGGGTTCGTTTGGCATTTTTATGCATTAATTGAGTTTCTGGGCATTTAATGTGCATAATTCAAATTTGAACTACAAGCACATACTCCAGTGCACCAAAGTTTGTTGAAAAATCACATGTGTGTCTTTGCGTGAATTTATAGGTCCCATGCAAGAAATGGTAATGAAATTCAAACATCTGGGCGTCGTGGCTCGCCCGAAAAGATTGAGAAACTTGGTTTTTTTAATTCCTGTAAATCGAAAACACGCCCGGAAATCAAGAAACTTGGCATGGTGTCATGACATGGCACCAACATGCTGCGGTAATTTTTTTGGCCGAATTGGGAGAAGCTTTGGTGTAACCTTCTTGCAAACCCGAACTTCCCTCAAGAACGCTCGTGGTTCTGAGAGGGAACGTGTCACCTCCGTATGCGAAAACGACATACGTACACTGCCTTCTCCCGCCTTAATTTTTTACACAGGCAGATTAGACCAAATAAAAGTATCATGCTAAATTTTGAAATTATTCCGGGTGCGTTTGGCCTTTTTTATACATTAATTGAGTTTCTGCGCATTTAATGTGCATAATTAAAATTTGAACTACAAGCACATGCTCCAGTGCACCAAAGTTTGTTGAAAAATCCCATGTGTGTCTTTGGGTGAATTTATAGGTCCCATGCAAGAAATGGGAATGAAATTCAAACATCTGGGCATCGTTGCTCGGCCAGAAAGATTGAGAAACTTGGTTTTTTAATTCCTGTAAATCCAAAACACGCCTGAAAATCATGAAACTTGGCATGGTGTCATGACATGGCACCAACATGCTGTGGTAATTTTTTTGGCCGAATTGGGACAAACTTTGGTGTAAGCTTCTTGCAAACCGAAGCTTCCCTCAAGAAGGCTCGTGGTTCCGTGAGGGAACGTGTCACCTCCGTGTGCGAAACGACATACGTACACTACCTTCTCCTGCCTTAATTTTTTACACAGGCATATTAGACCAAATAGAAGTATCATCCTAAAATTTGGAATTATTTCGGGTTCGTTTGGCCTTTTTTATACATTAATTGAGTTTCTGCGCATTTAATGTGCATAATTCAAATTTGAACTACAAGCACATGCTCCAGTGCACCAAAATTGGTTGAAAAATCACATGTGTGTCCTTGGGTGAATTTATAGGTCCCATGCAAGAAATGGGAATGAAATTCAAACATCTGGGCGTCGTGGCTCGGCCGGAAAGATTGAGAAACTTGGTTTTTTAATTCATGTAAATCCAAAACACGCCTAAAAATTATGAACTTGGTATGGTGTCATGACATTGCACCAACATGCTGCGGTAATTTTTTTGGCCGAATTGGGACAAGCTTTGGTGTAAGCTTCTTCCAAACCGAAGCTTCCCTCAAGAAGGCTCGTGGTTCCGAGAGGGAACATGTCACCTCCGTGGGCGAAACGACACACGTACACTGCCTTCTCCCGCCTTAATTTTTTATATAGGCAGATTAGACCAAATAGAAGTATCGTGCTAAAATTTTAATTATTCCGGGTTTGTTTGGCCTTTTATATACATTAATTGAGTTTCTGGGCATTTAATGTGCATAACTCAAATTTGAACTACAAGCACATGCTCCAGTGCACGAAAGTTGTTTGAAAAATCACATGTGTGTCCTTGAGTCAATTTCTAGGTCCCGTGCAAGAAATGATAATGAAATTCAAACATCTGGGCGTCGTGGCTCGACCGGAAAGATTGAGAAACTTCGTTTTTTAATTCCTGTAAATCCAAAACACGCCTGAAAATCATGAAACTTGGCATGGTGTCATTACATGGCACCAACATGCTGTGGTAATTTTTCTGTCCGATTTGTGAAGGCGCACACATTAACAATCAACAAAGTCATTTTGAAACAAGTACCGTCACGTTACAAATTGGAAACACAAGTATTATTGAAACCGTGGGCGTTCTACTTACCAATTACGTGCTGCCACGTGTTCCCTTTTTTTATTGGCTAGGAGGTGCCGTGCGGGGTAGCTATTTCAGTACGGGAGGCGTGCGATCAGACCCCAGCGCGTGCTTATCGGGAGGAGAGCCCTTTGACCACTACCCGCCGCGCACCTCCCTCCCAACGTTTCCATTAATGGCGGCCGAGCCCCTGTTCTACGGCGTGGCTATATGTCTCACTGGACTGAGATTTAAGAGAGAAAAATGAAAATCTAAAAAGAAAGTTTTGCACGGATCTTGATGTAAGATCTGACGGACCTATATAGCATCGACTGCGACTTATAGCAAGCATGATGAATATAAGGACGATGACAGTGGATAACAATTGTCTTACATATTTATGAACATAATTAAAAAAAGCCACATGCGGCAACGCCTGAAATACACAAGGGCAAAAGAAGAAGGAAGACAACGATCTGGCTCGCTGATCTCTACGTTGCTGCAGCCGCGGGAACTAGTCTCCGCGGCGAGCGGCAATGAGCTCTTTCTTGTCCTGAAGATGCTGCTTGAGAGCATCCACGGATTCCTCCACTAGCCTTCTGCGCTCAATGCGCAGCATAGCATTGCTACCTCTTGAGCACTGCGTTGGTTTTTCCTTGAAGAGGAAAGGGTGATGCAGCAAAGTAGCGTAAGTATTTCCCTCAGTTTTTGAGAACCAAGGTATCAATCCAGTAGGAGACTACACGCAAGTCGCCTTGTACCTACACCAACAAATAAGAACCTTGCAACCAATGCGATAAAGGGGTTGTCAATCCCTTCACGGCCACTTGCAAAAGTGAGATCTGATAGAGATAATAAGGTAAATATTTTTTGGTATTTTTATGATATAGATTGAAAGTAAAGATTGCAAAGTAAAATAGATTGGAAACTTATATGATGGAAAATAGACCCGGGGGCCATAGGTTTCACTAGTGGCTTCTCTCAAGATAGCATAATTTACGGTGGGTGAAGGAATTACTGTCGAGCAATTGATAGAAAAGCGCATAGTTATCAGAATATCTAGGCTTGATCATGTATATAGGCATCACGTCCGCAACAAGTAGACCGAAACGATTCTGCATTTACTACTATTACTCCACACATCGACTGCTATCCAGCATGCATATAGAGTATTAAGTTCATAAGAACAGAGTAACGCATTAGGAAAGATGACATGATGTAGAGGGATAAACTCAAGCAATATGATATAAACCTCATCTTTTTATCCTCGATTGCAACAATACAATACGTGCCTTGCTGCCCCTGCTGTCACTGGGAAAGGACAGCGCAAGATTGAACCCAAAGCTAGCACTTCTCCCATTGCAAGAAGGATCAATCTAGTAGGCCAAACCAAACTGATAATTCGAAGAGACTTGCAAAGATAACAAATCATACATATAAGAATTCAGAGAAGAACCAAATATTGTTCATATATAATCTTGATCATAAACCCACAATTCATCGGATCTCGACAAACACACCACAAAAAGAATTACATCAAATAGATCTCTAAGAAGATCGAGGAGAAATTTGTATTGGGATCCAAAGAGAGAGAAGAAGCCATCTACCTAATAACTATGGACCCGAAGGTCTGTGGTAAACTACTCACATCATCAGAGAGGCTATGGTGTTGATGTAGAAGCCCTCCGTGATCGATTCCCCCTCCGGCGGAGCGCCGGAAAAGGCCCCAAGATGGGGTCTCACGGGTACAGAAGGTTGCGGCGGGGGAAATAGGGTTTCGTGGTTCCTGATAACCCACAAGTATAGGGGATCAATTGTAGCCTCTTTCGATAAGTAAGAGTGTCGAACCCAATGAGGAGCTAAAGGTAGAACAAATATTCCCTCAAGTTCTATCGACCACCGATATAACTCTATGCACGCTTGACGTTCGCTTTACCTAGAACAAGTATAAAACTAGAAGTACTTTGTAGGTGTTGTTGGATAGGTTTGCAAGAATATAAAGAGCGCGTAAATAAAAAGGTAGGGGCTGTTTAGATGAAGACACAATAAAGTTAGTATAGCGAGTGTGGAAAAGTGGTGGTAGGAGTTGCGAAATTGTCCCTAAGCAATTGACTACTTTACTAGACCGATAGCAAGTTTTATGTAGGAGGGGCCACTGCTAGCATGTCATCCCTGACTTGGAATTCTATGCACTTGTGATTGGAACTATTACCAAGCATCCGCAACTACTAACGTTCATTAAGGTAAAACCCAACCGTAGCATTAAGATATATTGGTCCCCCTTCAATCCCGTATGCATCAATTTCTATGCTAGGTTGAAGCTTCTCTCACTCTTGCCCTCCAATACATAGTCCTATCAACATACAACTAACCCTATGGTGTGATCCACGCACGCGCTCATATGATGGGCACCAAAGGACAGCAACATAACCACAAGCAAATTAAACCAACCATAGCAATTCATCAATTACCGATAGGACAACAAAAATCTACTCAGACATCATAGGATGGCAACACATCATTGGATAATAATATGAAGCATAAAGCACCATGTTCAACTAGAGGGTACAGTGGGTTGCGGGAGAGTGGACCGCTGTAGATAGATGTGGGAAGGTGATGGAGATGTTGGTGAAGATGGCGGAGGTGTTGGTGTAGATTGCGGTGATGATGATGGCCCCCGGTGGCACTCCGGTGCCACCGGAAGCGAGGGGGAGAGAGCCCCCCTTCTTCTTCTTCTTCCTTGACCTTCTACCTAGATGGGAGAAGGGTTTCCCCTCTGGTCCATGGCCTCCATGCCATGGGAGGGGCGAGAGCCCCTCCAAGATTGGATCTGTCTCTCTGTCTGTCTCTGTTTCTGCGTTCTGGGATTCTGCCCTTTCACCGTTTCTTATATATCCGGAGATCCGTAACTCCGATTGGATTGAAACCTTCGCCCAGATTTTTCTCCGAAAATTAGCTTTCTTGCGGCCAAAGAAGAGCAGCAACCGCCTTACGGGGGCCCACGAGGGTCATGGGCGCGCCCCTGCCTCGTGGCCCCCTCGGGCACCTTCTCGCGTTGATTCTTCTTCCCATATTTCACAAATATTCCAAAAATATTCTCCGTCCGTTTTTATCCCGTTTGGACTTCGTTTGATATGTGGTTTCTGCGAAACAAAAATATGCAAGAAACAGGAACTGGCACTGGATCAATATGTTAGTCCCAAAAATAGTATGAAAAGTTGCCAAAAGTATATGAAAGTTGTATAATATTGACATGGAACAATAAAAAATTATAGATACGACGGAGACGTATCAGCATCCCCAAGCTTAATTCCTGCTCGTCCTCGAGTAGGTAAATGATAAAAAAGATAATTTTTATGTGGAATGCTACCTAGCATAATCTTGATCACATCATCTAATCATGGCATGAATATTAAGACACGAGTGATTCAAAGCAATAGTCTATCATTTGACATTAAGACAATAATACTTCAAGCATACTAACCAAGCAATTATGTCTTATCAAAATAACATAGCCAAAGAAAGCTCATCCCTACAAAATCATATAGTCTGGCTATGCTCCATCTTCACCACACAAAGCATTCAAATCATGCACAACCCCGATGACAAGCCGAGCAATTGGTTCATACTTTTTAACGCGCTTTAGCCTTTTCAACCCTCACGCAATACATGAGCGCAAGCCATGGACATAGCAATATGGGTGGAATAGAATATGATGATGGAGGTTTGTGTGAGAAGACAAAAAAGGAGAAAGTCTCACATCGACGCGGCTAATCAACGGGCTATGGAGATGCCCATCAATTGATGTCAATGTGAGGAGTAGGGATTGCCATGCAAAGGATGCACTAGAGCTATAAGTGTATGAAAGCTCAAACTGAAACTAAGTGGGTGTGCATCCAACTTGCTTGCTCATGAAGACCTAGGGCATTTGAGGAAGCCCATCATTGGAATATACAAGCCAAGTTCTGTAATGAAAATTCCCACTAGTATATGAAAGTGATAACTCAAGAGACTCTCTATATGAAGAACATGGTGCTACTCTGAAGCACAAGTGTGGTAAAAGGATAGTAACATTGCCCCTTCTCCCTTTTTCTCTCATTTTTTTCTTTCTTTTTCTTTTTTTCTCTCTTCTTTTTTTTTGTTTTGGTGGGCTTCTTTGGCCTCTTTCCCTTTTTTGGGCTTCTTTGGCCTGTTTTATTTATTTTTAAAGTCCAGAGTCTCATCCCGACTTGTGGGGGAATCATAGTCTCCATCATCCTTTCCTCACTGGGGCAATGCTCTAATAATGATGATCATCACACTTTTATTTACTTACAACTCAATATTACAACTCGATACTAGAACAAAGATATGACTCTATATGAATGCCTCCGGTGGTGTACCGGGATGTGCAACGATCTAGCATAGCAATGACATAAAAACGGACAAGCCATGAAAACATCATCCTAGCTATCTTGCGATCATGCAAAGCAATATGACAATAAATGCTCAAGTCATGTATATGATGATGATGGAAGTTGCATGGCAATATATCTCGGAATGGCTATGGAAATGCCATGATAGGTAGGTATGGTGGCTGTTTTGAGGAAGATATAAGGAGGTTTATGTGTGATAGAGTGTATCGTATCACGGGGTTTGGATGCACCGGCGAAGTTTGCACCAACTATCAAGGTGAGAAAGGGCAATGCACGGTACCGAAGAGGCTAGCAATGATGGAAGGGTGAGTGCGTATAATCCATGGACTCACATTAGTCATAAAGAACTCATATACTTACTGCAAAAGTTTATTAGCCCTCGAAGCAAAGTACTACTACGCATGCCCCTAGGGGGATAGATTGGTAGGAAAAGACCATCGCTCGTCCCCGACCGCCAGTCATAAGGAAGACAATCAATAAATACCTCATGCTCCAACTTCGTTACATAACGGTTCACCATACGTGCATGCTACGGGACTTGCAAACCTCAACACAAGTATTTCTCAATTTCACAATTACTCAACTAGCACGACTCTAATATCACCACCTTTATATCGCAAAACTATTGCAAGGAATCAAACATATCATATTCAATGATCTACAAGTTTTATGTAGGATTTTATGACTAACCATGTGAATGACCAGTTCCTTTCATCTGTCTAAATAGATATAGGTGAAGCAAGAGAGTTTAATTCTTTCTACAAAAGATATGCCCACGCTCTAACAAATATAAGTGAAGCAAAAGAGCATTCTACAAATGGTGGTTTTCTATGTGAAGAGAAACATGCAATCCAAACTTCAAATGATAAAAGCGAAGCACATGAAGCATTCTATAAAGCCATACTCAAAAGATATAAGTGAAGTGCAAAGAGCATTCTAATAATCAACCAAGGACTATCTCATACCAGCATGGTGCATAAAAGAAAAGTGAAAACTAAATGCAAAAGACGCTCCAAGATTTGCACATATCGCATGAACGAAACGAATCCGAAAACATACCGATACTAGTTGAAGAAAGAGGGGATGCCTTCCGGGGCATCCCCAAGCTTAGACGCTTGAGTTTCCTTGAATATTTACTTGGGGTGCCTTGGGCATCCCCAAGCTTGAGCTCTTGCCTCTCCTCCTTTTCCTCATATCGAGAACTCCTCGATCTTCGAACACTTTATCCACACAAAACTTCAACAGAGAACTCCGTAAGATCCGTTAGTATAATAAAGCAAATCACCACTCTAAGTACTATTGCAAACCAATTCATCTTTTGTTTTTTTGCATTGTAGCTACTGTAATATAACTTTTCCATGGTGTCGTGGAATTGTCACGGCAGATGTCCTCAGGCTAGGACTTAGTCGTGGAGCCATCGCCGCTAGGAAGCTTGAAGGGGTTAACGGGACAAGGAACACGAGGGTTTATACTGGTTCAGCCCCTTACGGTGAAGGTAAAAGCCTACGTCTAGTTGAGGTGGTATTGATTAGGGTTTCGATGACCAGGGAGCTTAACTGCTATGCCCGGCTCTCGATGAGATCTTTCTTGTCCCTAAACCGCTGCCGGGTCGTCCCTTTATATAGGGAGGCTGACGCCCCGGCTGCTCTCAGAGTCCCGGCCGGCTTATAAGAGTGTCCGGCTCGGACTCTCAACTATTCTTGCCTTACGCTACAAGTTCTACCATGATAATGATTGTAACTACGGGCCTTAAGCCATATCCGGGTCTTAAGCCCATCTCTGGCCCACCGTCTTCAAGCATGGCACCGGGCTTCTGGCGGTGACCATTATGAGTAACCCGGCCCCTTCTGGCGGGTGACTCCAAGGTCTATATCCTCAACATTAGGCCCCAGATTGATTTGAGCCGGCTCATGTCAATCTTCAATCCTTTTGATAGAAAGAACTCCGGCTTACAATTGTGTGAAGGCCACAACCTGGCGTGACGTCATCCTCTGGACTCCGGGTAATCCGCCGTGACGTCATCTTCCATTAAGTCCGTTTTTACTCCACCAGATCCGGAACGGATCTTATCTTTACTGCCATCCCAAAAATCGAGGCGTTTCATGGGGAGATAACCACGCCGTGGTCTCCTCATTTCTCGCGCCCACTTATGAGCTCGCCCTTATAAATAGCCCGGCCCGTCGGTCCTTCAGCCACTCGTCTTCCTCCTCGCGCCACTGTTCCTCCGCTCGAGCTCCGTTGCTGTCGCCGCCGCGGGTTTCCTTCTCCTCACCAACTCCGGCCGCTGCATCAACCTGTTGTGTCCAGAGAAAACGGCGGCGACCTCCGCAACTCACCAGCACCTGTAAGTCCTCGCTACCCCGTAGAACAGATCTGCAGTAGGGTTCGTCCTGTTCGTCCGTGTTCGTCGCCGTCGCCCACAAGCTCCGGTAGTTTTCATTTTTACTGCCCTTTTTTGATCTTAGCCTTGTATAAAACCACTGCGGTAGCTGTTTAGCACCCATTTCACATGCAAATAGCCCTCTTTTTACTGCATAAGAGCCTCGTTCGAGCCCAAGAACTTCTCCCGCGTCTGTTTTTAGGTCTAGAAACTTTCCTTTTGACCGACCATTTTGATCCAAATTATTTACTGCCATGTGTGAAACCTGTTTTCACCACACTTAGTAAAAAAACTACACTTGTTGAGTCATGGCGGTTTACAATTCCGGTTTAAAGAAACCACGCGCCGTAGGACCTTCCGGCTCAAAGGAGACCATGCGCCATAGAATTTTCCGGCTCATCTGTGATAAGGCCGTAGACAATCGAATTACTCTCAATACCTCGGGCGGCTTAAATAACCCGATGCACCTAGATATATGTCATTAGTCCCCTCGATAAGCCGCCACTTTAACATTGAACTGTAAATTTCCTCCGGCTTATAATTAAACCGGACGTTTCCTTTTATCATAGGCTGCCGACTTTCACCATGCCTCCCAAAGCTCCTAAAGCCTCCATCACTTGCAATTGGATGAGGTCCAATGTCACCAACGAGACTTTAGCGGAGTTTGTCAAGTCAGGTTACCTGCCCAAGAAAGACGTCATGTCCTACCGTGCCCCCGACCCATCAGAGGAGAGACCACAGCCAAGGGACGGGGAGGTGGTCATTTTTGCGGATCACATGAGCCGGGGCTTCGCACCGCCCGGCTCAAAGTTTTTTAGAGACGTGCTGAACTTCTTTGACCTGCGGCCACAAGATATAGGACCCAACTCGGTGTCCAACATATGCAATTTCCAAGTGTTCTGCGAGGTTTATCTTGGAGAAGAGCCCAGCCTGCTGCTCTTCAGAGAGCTCTTCTACCTGAACCGCCAGAACGAATGCGCCAACGGGCCAAGTTTGGAACTCGGCGGAATCTCCATTCAGCGACGGAGAGACTGCCTCTTCCCTTACGCCGAGCCGCCGAGTCACCCAAAGGACTGGAACCAGACGTGGTTCTATTGCCAAGACACGTCGCCGGCTGACGAGAACCCGCTGCCCGGCTTTCGCCCTTCACGTCTGGAACCAACTCACCCTCTGTCTGACAAGTTGACTCAGGCGGAGCGCCAACCTCTGCTCCCCACCATAAACAAGCCCAAGGCTCTCCTGGGCAATGGTCTCAACGGAATCGATCTGGTTCGAGTCTGGATCTCCTGGCGGGTGATCCCATTGAGCCGCCGCCCCGGCTTAATGTGCGACTACACGGGCCGAAAGGATGACCCCCTGAGACACAGCCGCAACGATCTTCCTGAAGATGTTGCTGAGGACATGACCAAGGCTCTCTTGAACGAGAGCCTGGCAGACTGCGGGAGGACCGGGTTAGCCCCCTTCTGCAAGACCAACCCAGCCCCAGCGGTAAGCCGCTGATCTGAACATCTTATCTTCTTCTGTAGATAACCTTCATCTGAATCTTTAAGAAATCATCATTGTATTTTTCAGGCTGATGACAAGTTCTGGAAGGTCAAATATGACCATGAGGCGGACAAGAAGGCCAGGAAGGCGAAGAAAGCCGCCAAGAAAGCCGCTCCCCGCAAGAAGGGAAGTAGGCCTACTGCTTCAGAGCTGATGCAATTAAGCGACAGCTCCAAGTCAGAGGTAATCCCTGAACCTGTAAGCTCTTGTTATATCTGTTATTTATTTCTGTCCACCTTATCAATACTATTCATCAACAGGATGACACCGGAGCAAGTAACCCGGTGGTTGAAGAGGTAATGTCACTTTCCTCCGACTCGGAGCCCTTGCCAAGGCTGAAAGTCCGAAGGGTAACCCGGAAAGTAAGCTTTTCACATCCTTTAGCTTATCAAGATCCTCAATTTATTTTGAAGCAACAGGTTCATGAAAGCTGGCGGCACACCCGGACCAACAAAGACACTGACCTCTCCTCCGGGTTACCTGACGCATCGAGGAAACGCCGGACCGAGGTGATCTCAAAGTTGTACCCTTTTCATCCTTTGGCAGGTGTTAAACGTCAACCGCTCAACTCTTCTGACTCAAATTATCAGGAAACTTCCCCCTCTTCTGGTGACTCTATGCAGTCGAATATGCCGGCTTTCAAGACCGTGCCCGGGTAATGACGATCATCTCATGTTATACTTTGTTTGTACTTACACTTTTGTGCTAACCTTTCTGTCTTTTCAGTGCCCAAGCAAAACTCAGCAAAAGGGCGAAGAAGAACAAGCCGGCCGATGAGCCGGACTTGCCTGAGCCGGAGGTAGCCGCTCAAGAACCGCCAGCTGCCTCTGCTCCTGAGGCCGCTGCTCCAACCAACAAGCCCATAGCAGAAGCTTCTACTAACCCGGAGGCCTCCAGCTCGGCTCAACCAGCAGATGACCCGGATGTGGTAATCACCCGGACGGAATATGTTGAGCCGGGGAGGCCTACTGCGCTGGCCAAGTGCTCCGCTAAGGAGGAGTTGTTAGGGCGCCACCGGGCCAATCTGGACCTCACCGACTATGGCAATCTGAGCATCGGAGAGATCATCTCCGGCTATATCAGCCAGGTGCACAAGAGCCGGGATGTAGAGATTGCCATGGTGAACCAGATTCAGCAAAAGTCTGAGGTATCACTCTTCTTTCTTCTTACTTACTGCATAGTTACCTTGTTGTTCTTATCATGCTCTAGCCCCCAAGTCTACTATTTATGAGAGAATATGTTGTAGACTTAAGTTCCGGCTTACTCGTTTAAACCGGTAACTTGTAAACAGAAACGTTCGATATGCATTAGCCTCCAAGTGCCAAGTGTCTTTGCTTGGAAAGTGCTTGGGACTTTTAAGATTGCATAGTAACTGTTCATCTTATGACCCGGAAATTATGCAGGCCGCTGGCAAGAAGTTTGAAGCTGACATCTCCGATCTCAAGACCCGGCTTAAGACGCAAGAAACTGAGACCCGGAAAGCAAATGCTAAATTTGTGTCTAGTATTGCTGCGCAAGAAAAGCTGAAGACAGACTTTGATGCTGAACGGAGAGCCTGGGCCGAAGAGAAGGCCACTCTGGTGAACCGGGCCGAACAGGCGGAGAAGGCTCTGTCAGAGAAGACCGCCGAACTCTCCGGCTTAAAGCGCCAAGTGTCCCAGATGGTTGCCGCAATCTTCGGTAAGTCATTTCACCAGCTTTCATCAAGTTTAGAATCTTTATATCTCATAACTCATCCTTGCCGGCGGCTTATCTTATTCTGTTAAACAGGTCCCAGAAGCGCCAACCTCAACCAAAGTGTGGTAACCAAGCTGAAGGCCGTGTACACCCTGGTGGAGCAACTCTACACCGGGTCACAACGTGCTCTGGCTGTGGTGGCCCTATCCAACGAGGTGCCGACTCACCTGGCGGAAGTTCTTCGCCGGCTTGCCGTTCTTCCTCAACGCATCCAAGAGCTGCGACGGGCCTCTGCAAGAGCCGGAGCCATAGCGGCTCTAAGCCGGGCTAAGGCGTTCCTTCCAGAGCTAGACCCGGCGGACATCGCTCTGGGCTACCCCAGTTTGAAGGAAGACGGCACCGCCTTCGACCAAAAGGACTTCGTAGCTTGCGTGAAGATAGTATGCCCGGTGGCCACTCTGATTGGCAATGATACAGATCTGACTAAGTACCAGCCGGGTTACGATGCAGAGAATCAGAGGATCCCCACTCCGCGCTATGAAGCCCTCAGCTTAATCCCGCCGACTCGCAAGCACACCTTCGCCCCGGAGATTGACCCGGCGGGGTTAATTGACGAGGAAGCTCAATTTGAAGCTCTGAGCGGCATCGACTGGAAGTCGTCGACTTTCCAGGCCTTGGGAACAGCCGGAGGAGAGGAGAGGGATGAGCCGGAGACTTCAACCCAGCAAGCGTCGTAACTCTGTAGGCGGCTTATGTGAAACAATGCTTCACCCTTTTGGACTCAATGAGTCTTGTAATAGAATAGGACCAACACTTTAATTTTGCCGTGCCATCGTGCACGCGTTGAATGCTGAAGTCCATTGAAGTTGTTTCCTTTGTATTTCTCCGGGTCATAACCGATCATTCATTTTCCTTAAACTCAAAATAATTGCCCTTAACTATCCTGCATAAAAGGACAAATCACAAGTCTCTAGGCGGCTTACCGCACTGAGAAGCATAGTTTTAAACATATAACCCGGAATATGAATCAAAAAAGACTGGTCCTCAGTTATGTCCTTGATATAACCGTAACAACACACTTACCAGCCTGCAAGCACACTTCCGTCTTAGATAACCCGGGCAATAAGATTGGTACCGCAATTCCGGTTTACCAGTCTCAATGACGCCGGTTGTATTCGATTAGCACTGTAAATCAAAGTTAAGCCGGCAAAGTGAGACCCGGCCGCACACACTTTGAAATAATCAGAAGAAACTTGCTATAAATCAGAAGAACTTAGGGGCTTCCAGTTCGAATACGACCAGAGACCCGTCCCAAAGGGGTTATGCTAGGATTCGAATGCGATCATATAGCTCCTAGTGGGTGTGGCGATGCCAATCAAGAGGGTACCGACAGCTATGTTCTCTTTGGTTCGAATACGACCCATGTTTGAACAGGAAGCCCCCAAGTGATTTTAAGAATTGTTTAACAACGCTGATTCGAATACGATCCACGTCGGTTCCCAAAGGGGTTAAACTAAGATTCAAATATGATCAAAGAAAACTCCCCAATGAGCTCGGCACTTTGCCAATCAAATGGGTATCGACAGCTATGTTCTCTTTGGTTCGAATACGACCTATGTTTGAACAGGAAGCCCCCAAGTGACCTTATTGCCTACGGCTAGATTCGAATACGATCATAAGCCGGATCCTCCTTCAAGTTATCATGTAATCTTGCAATGAAAACAACACGTGCACATTTGGAGGAGAAAAAAGGACAGAGGTCCTGCTTTATTGCTTATCATAATATATACATGGCTTAGAGAAATATGTACATTATGAGAGCCGGTGGCTCAAGTGTAGTAAGGCCGAAGCTGAGCTATGTTCCACGGCCGACGGGTCTCTTCCTCCGACTTACGTGAATCTTTGTGCTCCCGAATGTCAATGAGGTAATATGACCCGTTGTGCAAATTCTTGCTGACCACAAAGGGCCCTTCCCAAGGCGGGGATAGCTTGTGCGCATCTGTTTGATCTTGGATGAGCCGGAGCACCAGATCGCCTTCCTGGAAGACCCGGGATTTAACCCGGCGACTATGATAACGGCGCAGGTCTTGTTGGTAAATCGCTGAGCGAGCTGCTGCCACATCACGCTGTTCGTCCAACAAGTCAAGAGCATCTTGGCGCGCCTGTTCATTATCCGCCTCAACATAAGCCGCCACTCGAGGCGAGTCATGACGGATGTCACTGGGGAGGACTGCTTCTGCCCCATAAACCATGAAGAAAGGCGTGAAACCTGTAGACCTGTTAGGAGTAGTGTTGATGCTCCATAACACGGAGGGCAACTCCTCCACCCAACAACCCGGCGTCCGTTGCAAAGGGACCAAAAGCCGGGGCTTGATGCCCTTCAGAATCTCCTGATTAGCTCTCTCAGCTTGACCATTGGATTGAGGATGAGCCACTGATGAAACATCAAGTCGGATATGCTCTCGTTGACAAAACTCTTCCATGGCGCCTTTGGATAGATTGGTGCCATTGTCAGTTATAATGCTGTGCGGAAAGCCAAAGCGAAAAATCACCTTTTTCATAAATTTAACCGCCGTGGCTGCATCACACTTGCTAACTGGCTCCGCTTCAACCCACTTGGTAAATTTGTCAACTGCCACCAAGAGGTGGGTCTTCTTATCCTTGGACCTTTTAAAAGGCCCAACCATATCAAGCCCCCAGACCGCAAAGGGCCAAGTAATTGGGATCATCCTCAGCTCCTGAGCCGGCACATGAGCCCGTCGCGAGAACCTTTGGCAACCATCACATTTACTGACCAAGTCCTCCGCATCAGCATGAGCCGTCAGCCAATAAAAACCATGACGAAAAGCCTTGGCCACAAGAGACTTTGAGCCGGCGTGATGGCCACAATCCCCTTCATGAATCTCACGCAAGATCTCTTGACCTTCCTCAGGGGAGACACAACGCTGGAACGCTCCCGTAACACTGCGGCGATGCAACTCACCATTGATAACAATCATTGACTTAGACCGCCGGGTTATTTGTCTGGCCAACGTTTCATCCTCAGGCAACTCTCCCCGGGTCATGTAAGCCAAATAGGGCACTGTCCAGTCCGGTATGATGTGGAGAGCCGCCACCAGTCGTGCCTCCGGGTCAGGGACAGCCAAGTCTTCCTCTGTAGGCAACTTAACAGAAGGGTTATACAGGACGTCCAGGAAAGTATTAGGCGGCACCGGCTTTCGCTGAGAGCCCAGCCGGCTTAAAGCATCAGCCGCCTCGTTCTTCCTGCGATCAATGTGCTCTACTTGGTAACCCTGAAAGTGCCCAGCAATGGCATCAACTTCGCGGCGATAAGCCGCCATGAGAGGGTCCTTAGAGTCCCACTTGCCTGATACTTGTTGAGCCACCAAGTCTGAGTCACCGAAACACCTTACCCGGCTCAAGCTCATCTCCTTAGCCATCCGAAGACCGTGGAGCAAGGCCTCGTACTCAGCTGCGTTGTTGGTACAAGGAAACATCAATTGTAGCACATAATGGAACTTATCACCCTTAGGGGAAGCCAATACGACTCCAGCCCCCGAGCCCTCCAACTGCCTGGACCCATCAAAGTGAATAGTCCAATATGTGTTATCCGGCTTTTGCTCGGGCACTTGTGACTCTGTCCAATCATTGATGAAATCCACCAAGGCCTGAGATTTAACAGCAGTGCGTGGCACGTATTTCAGACCATGAGGTCCGAGCTCTATGGCCCACTTAGCCACTCTTCCTGTGGCCTCTCTGTTTTGAATGATATCACCAAGAGGGGCAGAACTGACCACAGTGATGGGATGACCCTGGAAATAATGCTTAAGCTTCCGGCTCGCCATGAACACACCATAAACAAGCTTCTGCCAATGTGGATACCGCTGTTTGGACTCGATGAGCACTTCGCTGACATAATAAACCGGCCGCTGAACCGGATGCTCCTTACCCTCTTCCTTGCGCTCCACCACCACAGCCACACTGACGGCTCGTGTGTTCGCCGCCACATACAGTAATAAGGGCTCCTTATCAACCGGAGCAGCAAGGACTGGGGGCTCTGCCAGCTGCTTCTTCAAATCCTCAAAAGCAGTATTAGCTGCATCATTCCAGACAAAGTTATCAGTTTTCTTCATCAACTGATATAATGGCATGGCCTTCTCACCCAAACGGCTTATAAACCGGCTTAAAGCAGCGATGCGACCCGCCAAGCGCTGAACGTCATTTATACACGCCGGCTTAGCCAGGGAGGTGATGGCCTTGATCTTCTCCGGGTTAGCTTCAATGCCTCTGTCAGAAACCAAGAAACCCAAGAGTTTGCCTGCAGGAACACCAAAAACACACTTGGCCGGGTTAAGCATCATCTTGTAAACCCGGAGATTATCAAAGGTTTCCCTCAAATCATCTATCAGGGTTTCCTCCTTTTTGGATTTAACCACAATATCGTCCACATAAGCATGAACATTGCGCCCAATCTGGTTATGAAGACAGTTCTGCACGCAACGCTGATAAGTCGCCTGTGCACACTTGAGTCCAAAGGGCATAGACACATAGCAGAAGGCTCCAAAGGGAGTGATGAACGCCGTCTTCTCCTGGTCCTTAACTGCCATTTTAATCTGATGATATCCAGAATAAGCATCCAAGAAACTTAAGCGCGCACAACCTGCCGTAGCATCAATAATTTGATCAATACGGGGAAGGGCAAAAGGATCAGCCGGACACGCCTTGTTTAAGTCCGTGTAGTCCACACACATCCGCCAAGTGCCATTCTTCTTGAGTACGAGAACCGGGTTAGCTAACCACTCTGGGTGAAAGACTTCAACAATAAACCCGGCCGCCAAGAGCCGGGCCACCTCTTCACCAATAGCTTTCCGCCTCTCTTCATTAAACCGCCGAAGGAACTGCCTGACCGGCTTAAATTTCGGATCAACATTGAGAGTGTGCTCAGCGAGTTCTCTAGGTACACCTGGCATGTCAGAACGTTTCCATGCGGAGATGTCCCTATTCTCACGGATGAACTCGATGAGCGCGCTTTCCTATTTTGGATCCAGATTGGCACTGATGCTAAACTGCTGAGATGAATCTCCTGGAACGAAATCAACAAGTTTAGTCTCATCAGCCGACTTAAATTTCATTGCCGGCTCATGCTCCGTAGTCGGCTTTTTCAAAGAGGTCATATCTGTTGGGTCAACGTTGTCTTTGTAAAACTTCAACTCCTCTATTGCACAAACAGATTCTGCATAAGCTGCATCGCCTTCCTCACACTCCAGGGCCACCTTCCGGCTGCCGTGAACCGTAATGGTCCCATTATGACCCGGCATCTTGAGCTGTAAATACACGTAACACGGCCGTGCCATGAACTTGGCGTAAGCCGGCCGCCCAAATATGGCATGGTACGGACTTCTTATCTTGACCACCTCAAAGGTCAATTTTTCCACCCTGTAGTTGTGCTCATCTCCAAAGGCCACTTCCAACTCGATCTTGCCGACTGGATAAGCCGACTTACCAGGTACCACACCGTGGAAAATAGTGTTTGACTGGCTGAGGTTCTTATCAATCAACCCCATACGACGGAACGTCTCATAATAGAGGATGTTGATGCTGCTGCCTCCATCCATGAGCACCTTAGTGAACTTATATCCTCCCACCTGAGGAGCCACCACCAAGGCCAAGTGACCCGGATTATCCACCCGGGGAGGGTGATCCTCCCTACTCCACACTATAGGCTGCTCAGACCACCGCAAGTAGCGTGGAACCGCCGGCTCAACAGCATTCACAGCCCTCTTATGAAGCTTCTGATCTCGCTTACACAGACTGGTGGTAAACACATGATACTGTCCACCGCTAAGCTGCTTTGGATTGGTCTGATAACCCCCCTGCTGCTGTTGATGACCCTGGCCAGACTGCTGATTAAAGCCCCCTTGACCGTTCTGAGGATTGGAATTTGAGCCGCTGCCCGGGCCATGAGAACCACCGGCGCCTGAGCCGCCGCCCGGGCCATTGTAATTCTTAAAGGCCTTCATGATTGCACAATCCTTCCATAGATGGGTAGCTGGCTTCTCTCTAGAGCCATGCCTTGGACAAGGCTCATTCAACAGCTGCTCCAGCGTCGGGCCTGACCCGCCGGCTCGGGGAGGGGGCCTCCCCTTGCGTCGCTGGTTATTACCCTGTGAGCTGGCGTTGGCTACGAACTCTAGGCTGCCATCGGCCTTGCGTTTGCCACCTCCTTGGTTCCCCGGGTTATGCTGAAGACCCTTGCCGTTGCCGTTCTTCTTTCCCTTCCCTGTCCTTTCATCATCTGAAGCGGGGTCCTTGGTACCATCAGAATCGGCGTACTTGACAAGAGCCGCCATCAGTGTACCCATATCATTGCAGTCGCGCTTAAGCCGCCCGAGTTTCATCTTCAGGGGCACAAAACGACAATTCTGTTCCAACATTAAGACTGCAGAGCCGGCGTCCATCTTATCCGAGGAATGTATTATCTCCTTAACCCGGCGAACCCAATGTGTCGTAGACTCACCCTCCTGCTGCTTGCAGTTAGTCAAATCCACAATTGACATAGACTGCCTACAGGTATCCTTGAAGTTTTGGATGAACCGGGCCTTCAGCTCAGCCCAAGACCCGATGGAATTCGGTGGTAGCCCTTTCAACCAAGTGCGGGCAGTCCCATCCAACATCATGGTGAAGTACTTGGCCATTGCCGCTTCACTGACCTCCAGCAGTTCCATGGCCATCTCGTAACTCTCGATCCAGGCTGCGGGTTGTAAGTCGGCCGTGTAATTAGGCACCTTCCTAGGGCCTTTGAAGTCCTTGGGTAGACGTTCATTGCGGATAGCTGGCACTAAACAAGGGACACCCCCAGTCCTGGTAGGGATACCCACGTCGACGGAAGTCGTCGGATAAGCCGGGGGAGTCTGGTAAGCCGTCAACTGAGGCACCTGCTCCGCCTCTTGCCGCGCTCTGTCTTGGTCTGCTGCGTGAAAGGCTCCGTTATGAGCCGGGCCATGGCCAGGGGGCGGGTCATGGCGTCGGACGTTACTTGAGCCGGTCGCTGAGACCATGTGTCTGCTGTAACTCGGGCTCCGGCCTGGACGAGGGGTCGAGTGGATCCTGTCCCGGCTGTAGGAGTACGCCTCTTGCTGCGCCAGTGCTGTCTGAAGGAGTTCCCTGACCCGGCGGGTTTCAATAGCCGTCGGAGAGTCGCCGTCAATTGGGAGAGCCGCCAGCCGTGCTGCCGCGGCGACCATGTTCTCCAGTGGGTTAGCATAATGACCCGGCGGTATTGGCACGTACTGAGGCGGGGCAGGGGCACCTGGGGAGGCCCCATCACTTGTGGCTGAATAGGGGTCCCAGACCCGGGCACTATGACCCCTGGCGGGTTACTAGACCCTGCACCTGGCGTGTTGAAGAGGTTTCGTGGATCGTAAACCGGAGGGAGTCGAGATTGGGCCTTTTGATGCCTCCTTCTCATGACCTCATTGGACGCGTTCTGATCCATCGTGAGCCGGAAGGACTGCGCCTGGATCAACTGAGTTTGGGCGTCGAGAGCCGCCCTCTCCGCAGCCATCCTGATCCCTTCCGCTGCCAGATCCTCCTTAGCTTTCACTAGATCTAACTTTAATTGCGCCACCTCCGCATCATGCTGAGCTTGATCCGCCGGGTCAACCGCGGCGGTTAACAGGGCCGTCATCTTGTCCGTGAGATCCATCAGCACCTGAGCCGGCGAGGGCACCGGGTTTCCCGCTCCAGCAGCAGGGTTCTGAACAGGCTGCGCACCGGCCATGAAGATTCCAACCCGGCTTGGCGGCTCAAACGGGTCCGGAATACTGTCACCATCGGAACAACCCATGAGCCTGCCATCTTGAAGTTGATACAACGAGTTTGACTCATCGGTGGACGACTCGCCGTCAGAGCCGGCGGCCGTCTCATCACCAGATCCAGATCGATCAGAGAGCCCTCCATGGATACATCCCGCAAAAGCATGCTTTAAGGCAGGCCGGGCCTGGGCGGGTCGTGCACGCTGAGCCGTCTCGATGAGATCGGCGCAGAGATCCGGCTCAGGGCCCGGCTCACCAATCTTGCCAATGAAAACATGAATTCCGCCGAAGGGGACCCGGTACCCGTACTCAATTGAGCCGGCGTCGGGGCCCCAGTTTGCATCGTTGATGTAGAGCTTGCCGCGACGACTCTTGGTCATCCGGCCCACAGCGTATCCCTTGAGCCCTTCGAAGCTGCCTTCAAGAACTCAAATCCACCGTGCGCTGGCCCCACGGTGGGCGCCAACTGTCGTGGAATTGTCACGACAGATGTCCTCAGGCTAGGACTTAGTCGTGGAGCCATCGCCGCTAGGAAGCTTGAAGGGGTTAACGGGACAAGGAACATGAGGGTTTATACTGGTTCGGCCCCTTACGGTGAAGGTAAAAGCCTACGTCCAGTTGAGGTGGTATTGATTAGGGTTTCGATGACCAGGGAGCTTAACTGCTATGCCTGGCTCTCGATGAGATCTTTCTTGTCCCTAAACTGCTGCCGAGTCGTCCCTTTATATAGGGAGGCTGACGCCCCGGCTGCTCTCAGAGTCCCGGCCGGCTTATAAGAGTGTCCGGCTCGGACTCTCAACTATTCTTGCCTTACACTACAAGTTCTACCATGATAATGATTGTAACTACGGGCCTTAAGCCATATCCGGGTCTTAAGCCCATCTCTGGCCCACCGTCTTCAAGCTTGGCACCGGGCTTCTGGCGGTGACCATTATGAGTAACCCGGCCCCTTCTGGCGGGTGACTCCAAGGTCTATATCGTCAACACATGGCTTAATCCACTGATATAAATCGATAGTTTCATCAAAACAGGCAAACTATGCATCAAAAACAGAATCTGTTTTAAACAGGACAGTCTGTAATAATCTGAACATTCAGCATACTTTTGGTACTCCAAAAATTATGCCAAAATTTTTAAAAATAAACAATTTGTATAGAAAGACAGTGCAAAAAGTTTCAGAACCACTTGACGTTCCAGTAAAAAATGTAAAATTGTGCACTACAGCCAAAGTTTCTGTCCTGCACCGCACAAACCAACAAGTAGTCTAAAACATCCTAAAGGCAAACCTTGGCACATTATTTTTATTATACAAACTTTATAAAAGCACACAACAGAAATAATTCACTCCCTAAAACTTCCGGGTTGTCTCCCTGGCAGCGCTTTCTTTAAAGCCATTAAGCTAGGCATATAGTGCTCAAGTAATGGATCCACTTGGATCCCAAGGTATGTCAAAGCCAATTTTAATTAGCAATGATTTGGCATTTAGTAGTGAGCACAAAGTAACATATATCAAGCAATGACGAAGTCTAACTCTCTTCCTATGCATCGGCATGTCATAAAAGAACAATTCATGCACACATAGTAAAGGCCAATGCATAGTATAAACTGTTTCTTGCATTTTTTCCATGTGGGAAACATAGAGAGGTGGAGATATAGTTCCTCTCTCATAATAGTTGCAAGTAGGAGCAGCAAGCACATGCATATTATATTCATCAAAATCATCATGTGCAACGGTAAAAGGCAACCCATCAATATAATCCTTAATAAGTGCAAACTTCTCCGATATAGTGTAGTCGGGAGAATTCAAAAAGATAATAGGACTATCATGCATGGGTGCAATAGCAAAAATTTCATGTTTAACATAAGGAACTATAGCAAGTTCATCTCCATAAGCATAATTCATATTGGCATCTTGGCCACAAGCATAGCAAGCATCATCAAAAAGGGATATTTCAAAAGAATCAACGGGATCATAACAATCATCATAGCATTCATCCTTCGGTAAGCACGAAGGGAAATTAAACAATGTATGAGTTCAAGAGTTACTCTCATTAGAAGGTGGGCGCGGGTGATCAATCCGCTCTTCCTCCTTTTGTCTTCGCTCTCCTCATCATCTTTTTCATCCAATGAGCTCACAGTTTCATCAATTTCTTCTTCCATAGACTCCTGCAAAACATTAATCTCTTCTTGGACAGCGGAGGAGTCCTCAATATATGGTTTAACATAGGCATTAGAAGCATAATTATCATAACAATATTCAAGTATGGCAAAAATTTCAGATTTGTAAAGAGTAGCATCATACTTTTCAATCAAAGAAGCAATTTCATAAGCACCCTTAAAAGCAACAAATTCTTCAATTTCTTGAATATCATAGTAATTATAAACACCCTTAGCATACGAATATACGATTCCATTATCACTAAACTCACATTGGTAGGGAAGGTGTTTCTTAGGGTTTTCAGAACAACAAGTAACATCATATATTTCACATAAATTCCAAGCATAGCACTGCAAACGATGAATTTGATCCAGTAAAAGTTTCCCTTTTTGAGATAAGCGGTGTCGCACATAACAAGCATGCTCATCTAAAGATTTGCCCTCAACTAAGCTAGTTGGGGTTTCAGCACGAGCACATAGGGATCAAAGATGATCCAAGTAAAAAGCTTCAGGAGTGTGCTAGATGTTGAGTGGTTCTTCAACCATTGGTGTAGTAGGTACAACTAATTTTTTTGGTATTTTGCGTTTCCTACCCATAACTAAAGATAGAAAACAACTAAGAACAGTAAATAAAAATTACTTAGTGATAAAGCAAACAAGCACACATGAGAATATTCACCCCACGCTATAACTCCCCGGCAACGGCACCAGAAAAAGGTCTTGATAACCCACAAGTATAGGGGATCAATTGTAGCCTCTTTTGATAAGTAAGAGTGTCGAACCCAACGAGGAGCTAAAGGTAGAACAAATATTCCCTCAAGTTCTATCGACCACCGATACAACTCTACGCACGCTTGACGTTCGCTTTACCTAGAACAAGTATAAAACTAGAAGTACTTGTAGGTGTTGTTGATAGGTTGGCAAGAATATAAAGAGCACGTAAATAAAAAGGTAGGGGCTGTTTAGATGAAGACACAATAAAGTTAGTATAGCGAGTGTGGAAAAGTGGTGGTAGGAGTTGAGAAATTGTCCCTAATCAATTGACTACTTTACTGGACCGATAGCAAGTTTTATGTAGGAAAGGCCACTGCTAGCATGTTATCCCTGACTAGGAATTTTATGCACTTATGATTGGAACTATTAGCAAGCATCTGCAACTACTAACGTTCATTAAGGTAAACCCAACCATAGCATTAAGATATATTGGTCCCCCTTCAATCCCGTATGCATCAATTTTATGCTAGGTTGAAGCTTCTCTCACTCTTGCCTCCAATACATAGTCCTATCAACATACAACTAACCCTATGGTGTGATCCACGCACGCCCTCATATGATGGGCACCAAAGGACAGCAACATAACCACAAGCAAATGAAACCAATCATAGCAATTCATCAATTACCGATAGGACAACAAAAATCTACTCAGACATCATAGGATGGCAAAACATCATTGGATAATAATATGAAGCATAAAGCACCATGTTCAAGTAGAGGGTACATCGGGTTGCGGGAGAGTGGACTGCTGTAGGTAGATGGGGGAAGGTGTTGGGGAACGTAGTAATAATTCAAAATTTTCCTACGTGTCACCAAGATCAATCTAGGAGATGCTAGCAACAAGAGAGAAAGGGAGTGCATCTTCATACCCTTGAAGATCGCTAAGCGGAAGCGTTACAAGAACGCGGTTGATGGAGTCGTACTCGCAGCGATTCAAATCGCAGAAGATCCGATCTAGCGCCGAACGGACGGCGCCTCCGCGTTCAACACACGTACAACCCGGGGACATCTCCTCCTTCTTGATCTAGCAAGGGGAGAGGAGAAGTTGAGGGAGAACTCCAGCAGCACGACGGCGTGGTGGCAATGGAGCTCGTGGTTCTGCGGCGGAGCTTCGCTAAGCACTACGGAGGAGCAGGAGGAGTTGGAGGAGGAGAGGGCTGCGCCAGGCAAGGGGTGTGGCTGCCCTCCCACCCCCTCACTATATATGGGGGGAAGGGGAGAGGGGGCCGGCCCCCTCTAGATGGATCTAGAGGAGGAGGCGGCGGCCAGGGGAAACCCTAGATGGGTTTGGGCGCCCCACCCCCTAGGAAACTTGCCCCCAAGCCGGGAGGGGCGGCTGCCCTAGGGGTGGCGCCCCCACCTCTCCTGGTTACGTGAGAGGGGTTGGGAGGGGCGCACAGCCCCTTAGTGGGCTGTTTGCCCTTCCCCTTGGCCCATAAGGCCCCCAAACGCTTGCCGGGGCCTCCGAAACCCTTTTCGGACATGCTGGCCATAGCCTGGTACCCCCGGAACAATTCCGGACTCCAATACCCTTCGTCCAATATACCGATCTTCACCTCCGGACCATTCCAGAGCTCCTCGTCATGCCCGGGATCTCATCCGAGACTCCGAACAACCTTCGGTAACCACATACTAGTTCGCATAACAACTCTAGTGTCACCGAACCTTAAGTGTGTAGACCCTACGGGTTCGGGAACCATGCAGACATGACCGAGACACCTCTCCGGCCAATAACCAACAGCGGGATCTGGATACCCATGTTGGCTCCCACATGTTCCATGATGATCTCATCGGATGAACCACGATGTCGGGGATTCAATCAATCCCATATACAATTCCCTTTGTCTATCGGTATGTTACTTGCCCGAGATTCGATCGTCGGTATCCCAATACCTCGTTCAATCTCGTTACCGGCAAGTCTCTTTACTCGTTCCGTAACGCATGATCCCGTGCCTAACTCATTAGTCACATTGAGCTCATTATGATGATGCATTACCGAGTGGGCCCAGAGATACCTCTCCGTCATACGGAGTGACAAATCCCAGACTCGATTCGTGCCAACCCAACAGACACTTTCGGAGATACCTGTAGTGCACCTTTATAGCCACCCAGTTACGTTGTGACGTTTGGTACACCCAAAGCATTCCTACGGTATCCGGGAGTTGCACAATCTCATGGTCTAAGGAAACGATACTTGACATTAGAAAAGCTCTTAGCAAACGAACTACACGATCTTGTGCTATGCTTAGGATTGGGTCTTGTCCATCACATCATTCTCCTAATGATGTGATCCCGTTATCAATGACATCCAATGTCCATGGTCAGGAAACCATAACCATCTATTGATCAACGAGCTAGTCAACTAGAGGCTTACTAGGGACATGTTGTGGTCTATGTATTCACACATGTATTACGGTTTCCAGTTAATACAATTATAGCATGAACAATAGACAATTATCATGAACAAGGAAATACAGTAATAACCATTTTATTATTGGCTCTAGGGCATATTTCCAACAGTCTCCCACTTGCACTAGAGTCAATAATCTAGTTCACATCACTATGTGATTGTAATGAATCCAACACCCATGGGGTTTTTCATATCTCGCTTGTGAGAGAGGTTATTAGTCAACGGGTCTGAACCTTTCAGATCCGTGTGTGCTTTCAAATCTCTATGTCATCTTGTAGATGCAGCTACCACGCGGTACTTGGAGCTATTCCAAATAACTGCTCTACTATACGAATCCATTTCACTACTCAGAGTCATCCGGATTAGTGTCAAAGTTTGCATCGACGTAACCCCTTACGACGAACTCTTTTACCACCTCCATAATCGAGAAAATTCCTTAGTCCACTAGTTACTAAGGATAAGTTCGACCGCTGTCATGTGATCCATTCCTGGATCACTATTGTACCCCTTGACTAACTCATGGCAAGGCACACTTCAGGTGCGGTACACATCATAGCATACTGTAGAGCCTACGTCTAAAGCATAGGGGACGACCTTCGTCCTTTCTCTCTCTTCTGCCGTGGTCAGGTCTTGAGTCTTACTCAATACTCACACCTTGTAACACAGCCAAGAACTCCTTCTTTGCTGATCTATTTTGAACTCCTTCAAAATCTTGTCACGGTATGTATTCATTTGAAAGTATTATTAAGCGTTTTTGATCTATCCTTATAGATCTTGATGCTCAATGTTCAAGTAGCTTAATCCAGGTTTTCCATTGAAAAACACTTTTCAAATAACCCTGTATGCTTTCCAGAAATTCTACATCATTTCTGATCAACAATATGTTAACAACATATACTCATCAAAAATTCTATAGTGCTCCCACTCACTTCTTTGGAAATACAAGTTTCTCATAAACTTTGTATAAACCCAAAATCTTTGATCATCTCATCAAAGCGTACATTCCAACTCCGAGATGCTTACTCCAGTCCTTAGAAGGATTGCTGGAGCTTTGCATACTTGTTAGCATCTTTCAGGATTGACAAAACCTTCTGGTTGTATCACATACAACCTTTCCTCAAGAAAATCGTCGAGGAAACAATGTTTTGACATCCTATCTGCAAGATTTCATAAATAATGCAGTAACTGCTAATATAATTCCAACAGACTCTTAGCATCGCTATGAGTGAGAAAGTCTCATCGCAGTCAACTCCTTGAACTTGTCGGAAAACATCTTAACGACAAGTCGAGCTTTCTTAATGGTGACACTTACCATCATTGTCCGTCTTCCTTTTAAAATCCATCTGCACCCAACAGCCTTACGACCATCAAGTAGTTCTTCCAAAGTCCATACTTTGTTTTTATACATGGATCCTCTCTCGGATTTTATGGCCTCGAGCCATTAGTCGGAATCCGGGCTCACCATCGCTTCTCCATAGCTCGTAGGTTCATTGTTGTCTAGCAACATGACTTCCAAGACAGGATTACGTACCACTCTGACGTAGTACGCATCCTTGTCGTCCTACGAGGTTTGGTAGTGACTTGATCCGAAGTTTCATGATCACTATCATAAGCTTCCACTTCAATTGGTGTAGGTGCCACAGGAACAACTTCTTGTGCCCTGCTACACACTAATTGAAGTGACAGTTCAATAACCTCATCAAGTCTCCACCATCATCCCACTCAATTCTTTCGAGAGAAACTTTTCCTCGAGAAAGGACCTGTTTCTAGAAAAAATCACTTTGCTTCCGGATCTGAAATAGGAGGTATACCCAACTGTTTTGGGTATTCTATGAAGATGCATTTATCCGCTTTGGGTTCGAGCTTATCAGCCAAAAACTTTTTCACATAAGCGTCACAGCCCCAAACTTTTAAGAAACGACAGCTTAGGTTTCTCTAAACCATAGTTCATACGGTGTCGTCTCAACGGAATTGCGTGGTGCCCTATTTAAAGTGAATGCGTTTGTCTCTAATGCCTAACCCATAAACGATAGTGGTAATTCGATAAGAGACATCATGGTATGCACCATATCCAATAGGGTGCAGTTATGATGTTCGGACACACCATCACACTATGGTGTTCCAGGCGGTATTAGTTGTGAAACAATTTCCACAATGTCTTAATTGTGTGCCAAACTCGTAACTCAGATATTCATCTCTATGATCATATCACAGACATTTTATCCTCTTGTCACGACGATCTTCAACTTCACTCTGAAATTACTTGAACCTTTCAATAATTCAGACTTGTTTTTCATCAAGTAAATATACTCAACATCTACTCAAATCATCTGTGAAGTAAGAACATAACGATATCCACTGCATGCCTCAGCTCTCATTGGACTGCGCACATCAAAATGTATTACTTCCAACAAGTTGCTTTCTTGTTCCATGTTACTGAAAACGAGGCCTTTCAGTCATCTTGCCCATGTGTTATGATTTGCATGTCTCAAGTGATTCAAAATCAACTGAGTCCAAATGATCCATCTGTATGGAGTTTCTTCATGCATATCTACCAATAGACATGGTTCGCATGTCTCAATCTTTTCAAAAACGAGTGAGTCCAAAGATCCATCAACACGGAGCTTCTTCATGCGTTTTATACCAATATGACTCAAATGGCAGTGCCACAAGTATGTGGTACTATCATTACTATCTTATATCTTTTGGCATGAACATGTGTATCACTACGATCGAGATTCAATAAACCATTCATTTTAGGTGCAAGACCATTGAAGGTATTATTCAAATAGACAGAGTAACCATTATTCTCCTTAAATGAATAACCGTATTGCGATAAACATAATCCAATCATGTCTATGCTCAACGCAAACACCAAATAACAATTATTTAGGTTTAACACCAATCTCGATGGTAGAGGGAGCATGCGATGCTTGATCACATCAACCTTGGAAACACTTCCAACACATATCGTCATTTCACCTTTAGCTAGTCTCCGTTTATTCCGTAGCCTTTTATTTCGAGTTACCAACACTTAGCAACCGAACCGGTATCTAATACCCTGGTGCTACTAGGAGTACTAGTAAAGTACACATTAATATAATGTATATCCAATATACTTCTGTCGACCTTGCCAGCCTTCTCATCTACCAAGTATCTAGGGTAGTTCTGCTTCAGTGACCGTTCCCCTCATTTCAGAAGCACTTAGTCTCGAGTTTGGGTTCAACCTTGGGTTTCTTCACTAGAGCAGCAACTGATTTGCCATTTCATGAAGTATCCCTTTCTTGCCCTTGCCCTTTTTAAAACTAGTGGTTTTACTAACCATCAACAATTGATGCTCCCACTTGATTTCTACTTTCGCGGTGTCAAACATCGCGAATAGCTCAAGGATCATCATATCTATCCCTGATATGTTATAGTTCATCACGAAGCTCTAGTAGCTTGGTGGCAGTGACTTTGGAGTACCATCACTATCTCATCTGGAAGATTAACTCCCACTCGATTCAAGCGATTGTAGTACTCAGACAATTTGAGCACATGCTCAACGATTGAGCTTTTCTCCTTAGTTTGCAGGCTTAAGAAACTTGTCAGAGGTCTCATACCTCTTGACGTGGGCACTAGTCTGAAATCCCAATTTCAGTCTTTGGAACATCTCATATGTTCTACGACGTTTCAAAAACGTCTTTGGCGCCTCAATTCTAAACCGTTAGCATTACACACTGAACTATCACGTAGTCATGAAAACGTGTATGTCAGATGTTCGCAACATCCACAGACGACGCTCGAGGTTCAGCACACCGAGCGGTGCATTAAGGACATAAGCCTTCTGCGCAGCAATGAGGATAATCCTCAGTTTACGGACCCAGTCCGCATAATTTCTACTGTCAACTTTCAACTAAATTTTCTCTAGGAACATATCTTAACAGTAGAACCAAAGCGTAAGCTATGACATAATTTGCAAAGACCTTTTGACTATGTTCATGATAATTAAGTTCATCTGATTATTTAATGAACTCCCACTTAGATAGACATCCCTCTAGTCATCTAAGTGATACATGATCCGAATCGACTAGACCGTGTCCGATCATCACGTGAGACGGACTAGTCATCAACGGTGAACATCTCCATGTTGATCGTATCTACTATACGACTCATGTTCGACCTTTCGGTCTCTTGTGTTCCGAGGCCATGTCTGTACATGCTAGGCTCGTCAAGTCAACCTAAGTGTTTCGCATGTGTAAATCTGGCTTACACCCGTTGTATGCGAACGTTAGAATCTATCACACCCGATCATCACGTGGTGCTTCGAAACAACGAACCTTCGCAACGGTGCACAGTTAGGGGGAACACATCTCTTGAAATTTTAGTGAGGGATCATCTTATTTATGCTACCGTCGTTCTAAGCAAATAAGATGTAAACATGACAAACATCACATGCAAATCATAAAGTGACATGATATGGCCAATATCATCTTGCGCCTTTTGATCTCCATCTTCGAGGCGCGGCATGATCACCTTCGTCACCGGCATGACACCATGATCCATCCATGATCCATCATCGTGTCTTCATGAAGTTGTCTCGCCAACTATTACTTCTACTACTATGGCTAACGGTTAGCAATAAAGTAAAGTAATTACATGGCGTTTTTCATTGACACGCAGGTCATACAATAAATTAAGACAACTCCTATGGCTCCTGCCGGTTGTCATACTCATCGACATGCAAGTCGTGATTCCTATTACAAGAACATGATCAATCTCATACATCACATATATATAATTCATCACATCCTTTTGGCCATATCACATCACATAGCATACCGTGCAAAAACAAGTTAGACGTCCTCTAATTGTTGTTGCATGTTTTACGTGGCTGCTATGGGTTTCTAGCAAGAACATTTCTTACCTACGCAAAAGCCACAACGGTGATATGCCAATTGCTATTTACCCTTTATAAGGACCCTCTTCATCGAATCCGATCCGACTAAAGTGGGAGAGACAGACACCCGCTAGCCACCTTATGCATCAACTGCATGTCAGTCGGTGGAACCTGTCTCACGTAAGAGTACGTGTAAGGTCGGTCCGGGCCGCGTCATCCCACAATGCCGCCGAATCAAGATAAGACTAGTAACGGCAAGCAAATTGAAAAAATCATCGCCCACAACTACTTTGTGTTCTACTCGTGCATAGAATCTACGCATAGACCTAGCTCATGATGCCACTGTTGGGGAACGTAGTAATAATTCAAAATTTTCCTACGTGTCACCAAGATCAATCTAGGAGATGCTAGCAATGAGAGAGAGGGAGTGCATCTTCATACCCTTGAAGATCGCTAAGCGGAAGCGTTACAAGAACGCGGTTGATGGAGTCGTACTCGCAGTGATTCAAATCGCAGAAGATCCGATCTAGCGCCGAACGGACGGCGCCTCCGCGTTCAACACACGTACAGCCCGGGGACGTCTCCTCCTTCTTGATCCAGCAAGGGGAGAGGAGAAGTTGAGGGAGAACTCTAGCAGCACGACGGCGTGGTGGCAATGGAGCTCGTGGTTCTGCGGCAGAGCTTCGCTAAGCACTACGGAGGAGCAGGAGGAGTTGGAGGAGGAGAGGGCAGCGCCAGGCAAGGGGTGTGGCTGCCCTCCCACCCCCTCACTATATATGGGGGGAAGGGGAGAGGGGGCCGACCCCTCTAGATGGATCTAGAGGAGGAGGCGGCGGCCAGGGGAAACCCTAGATGGGTTTGGGCGCCCCCACCCCCTAGGAAACTTGCCCCCCAAGCCGGGAGGGGCGGCTGCCCTAGGGGTGGCGCCCCACTCTCCTGGTTACGTGAGGGGTTGGGAGGGGCGCACAGCCCCTTAGTGGGTGGGTGCCCTTCCCTTGGCATCAAGGCCCCCAAACGCTATGCGGGGCCTCCGAAACCCTTTCGGACATGCTGGCCATAGCCTGGTACCCTCGGAACAATTCCGGACTCCAATACCTTCGTCCAATATACCGATCTTCACCTCCGGACCATTCCGGAGCTCCTCGTCATGTCCGGGATCTCAATCCGGGACTCCGAACAACCTTCGTAACCACATACTAGTGTCCCATAACAACTCTAAGCGTCACCGAACCTTAAGTGTGTAGACCTACGGGTTCGGGAACCATGCAGACAATGACCGAGACACCTCTCCGCCAATAACCAACAGCGGGATCTGGATACCATTGTTGGTCCACATGTTCCATGATGATCTCATAGATGAACCACAATGTCGGGGATTCAATCAATCCCGTATACAATTCCCTTTGTCTATCGGTATGTTACTTGCCCGAGATTCGATCGTCGGTATCCGAATACCTCGTTCAATCTCGTTACCGGCAAGTCTCTTTACTCGTTCCGTAACGCATGATCCCGTGCCTAACTCATTAGTCACATTGAGCTCATTATGATGATGCATTACCGAGTGGGCCCAGAGATATCTCTCCGTCATACGGAGTGACAAATCCCAGTCTCGATTCGTGCCAACCCAACAGACACTTTCAGAGATACCTGTAGTGCACCTTTATAGCCACCCAGTTTCGTTGTGACGTTTGGTACACCCAAAGCATTCCTACAGTATCCGGGAGTTGCACAATCTCATGGCCTAAGGAAACGATACTTGACATTAGAAAAGCTCTTAGCAAACGAACTACACGATCTTATGCTATGCTTAGGATTGGGTCTTGTCCATCACATCATTCTCCTAATGATGTGATCCCGTTATCAATGACACCAATGTCGATGGTCAGGAAACCATAACCATCTATTGATCAACGAGCTAGTTAACTAGAGGCTTACTAGGGACATGTTGTGGTCTATGTATTCACACATGTATTACGGTTTCCAGTTAATACAATTATAGCATTAACAATAGACAATTATCATGAACAAGGAAATACAATAATAACCATTTTATTATTGCCTCTAGGGCATATTTCCAACAGAAGGTTATGGAGATGTTGGTGAAGATGGCGGAGGTGTTGGTGTAGATTGCGGTGATGATGATGGCCCCCGGTGGCACTCCGGCGCCACCGGAAGCGAGGGGGAGAGAGCCCCCCTTCTGCTTATTCTTCCTTGACCTTCTCCCTAGATCGGAGAAGGGTTTCCCCTCTTGTAGGCAGGGGGGCACCTCTAGACACAACAATTGATCTCTTGATCTCTTAGCCGTGTGCGGTGCCCCCACCACCATAATCCACCTCGATAATATAGTAGCAGTGCTTAGGCGAAGCCCTGCGTCGGTAGAACATCATCATCGTCAGCACGCCGTCGTGCTGATGGAACTCTCCCTCAAAGCTCAGCTGGATCGGAGTTCGAGGGACGTCGTCGAGCTGAACGTGTGCTGAACTCGGAGGTGCCGTACGTTCGGTAGTTGATCGGTCGGATCGTGAAGACGTACGACTACATCAACCGCGTTGTGCTAATGCTTCCGCTTTCGGTCTACGAGGGTACGTGGACACACTCTCCCTTCTCGTTGCTATGCATCACCATGATCTTGCGTGTGCGTAGGAATTTTTTTGAAATTACTACGTTCTCCAACAGTGGCATCCGAGCCTGGTTTTATGCGTAGATGTTATATGCACGAGTAGAACACAAATGAGTTGTGGGCGATATAAGTCATACTGCTTACCAGCATGTCATACTTTGGTTCGGCGGTATTGTTGGATGAAGCGGCCCGGACCGACATTACGCGTACGCTTACGCGAGACTGGTTCTACCGACGTGCTTTGCACACAGGTGGCTGGTGGGTGTCAATTTCTCCAACTTTAGTTGAACCGAGTGTGGCTACGCCCAGACCTTGAGAAGGTTAAAACAACACTAAGTTGACAAACTATCGTTGTGGTTTTGATGCATAGGTAAGAACGGTTCTTGCTCAGCCCGTAGCAGCCACGTAAAACTTGCAACAACAAAGTAGAGGACGTCTAACTTGTTTTTGCAGGGCATGTTGTGATGTGATATGGTAAAGGCATGATGCTATATTTTATTGTATGCGATGATCATGTTTTGTAACCGAGTTATCGGCAACTGGCAGGAGCCATATGGTTGTCGCTTTATTGTATGAAATGCAATCGCCCTGTAATTGCTTTACTTTATCACTAAGCGGTAGCGATAGTCGTAGAAGCAATAGTTGGCGAGACGACAACGATGCTACGATGGAGATCAAGGTGTCGCGCTGGTGACGATGGTGATCATGACGGTGCTTCGGAGATGGAGATCACAAGCACAAGATGATGATGGCCATATCATATCACTTATATTGATTGCATGTGATGTTTATCTTTTATGCGTCTTATTTTGCTTAGATCGACGGTAGCATTATAAGATGATCTCTCACTAAATTTCAAGGTATAAGTGTTCTCCCTGAGTATGCACCGTTGCGAAAGTTCTTCGTGCTGAGACACCACGTGATGATCGGGTGTGATAGGCTCTACGTTCAAATACAACAGGTGCAAAACAGTTGCACACGCGGAATACTCAGGTTAAACTTGACGAGCCTAGCATATGCAGATATGGCCTCGGAACACTGGAGACCGAAAGGTCGAGCGTGAATCATATAGAAGATATGATCAACATAGTGATGTTCACCATTGAAAACTACTCCATCTCACGTGATAATCGGACATGGTTTAGTTGATTTGGATCATGTGATTACTTAGATGTTTAGAGGGATGTCTATCTAAGTGGGAGTTCTTAAGTAATATGATTAATTGAACTTTAATTTATCATGAACTTAGTCCTGGTAGTATTAGCATATCTATGTTGTAGATTAATTGCTCGCGTTTAGCTCCCCTGTTTTATTTTTGATATGTTCCTAGAGAAAACTAAGTTGAAAGATGTTAGTAGCAATGATACGGATTAAATCCGTGATCTGAGGATTATCCTCATTGCTGCACAGAAGAATTATGTCCGTGATGCACCAGTAGGTGACAGACCGATTGCAGGAGCAACTGCAGACGTTATGAATGTTTGGCAAGCTTGATATGATGACTACTTGATAGTTTAGTGCACCATGCTTTACGGCTTAGAATCGGGGCTTCAAAGACGTTTTTTGAAATGCCACGGAGCATATGAGATGTTCCAAGAGTTGGATCAGTATTTCATACTCATGCCCGTGTCGAGAGGTATGAGACCTCTGACAGTACTTTGCCTACAAGATGGAGGAGAATTGCTCAGCTAGTGAGCATGTGCTCAGAATGTTTGAGTACTACAATCACTTGAATCAAGTGGGAGTTAATCTTCCAGATAAGATAGTGATTGGCAGAGTTCTCTAGTCACTATCACCAAGTTACTAGAACTTCGTGATGAACTATAATATGCAAGGGATAACGAAAACGATTCCCAAGCTCTTCGTGATGATGAAATCGACGAAGGTACAAATCAAGAAAAACATCAAGTGTTGATGGTTGACAAGACCACTAGTTTCAAGAAAAGGGCAAAGGGAAGAAGGGAAACTTCAAGAAGAATGGCAAGAGAGTTGCTGCTCAAGTGAACAAGCCCAAGTCTGGACCTAAGCCTGAGACTAAGTGCTTCTACTGCAAAGGGACTGGTCACTAGAAGTGGAACTGCCCTAGATACTTGGCGGATAAGAAGGATGGCATAGTGAACAAAGGTATATTTGATATACATGTTATTAATGTGTACTTTACTAGTGTTCATAGCAACCCCTTAGTATTTGATACTAGTTCAGTTGCTAAGATTAGTAACTCGAAACGAGAGTTGCAGAATGAACAGAGACTAGTTAAGAGTGAAGTGACGCTGTGTGTTGGAAGTGGTTCCAAGATTGATATGATCATCATCGCACACTCCCTATACTTTCGGGATTAGCATGAATATGATTTTATCATGTTTATTGCAATACGGTTATTCATTTAAAGTCAGAGAATAATTGTTGTTCTGTTTACATGAATAAAACCTTCGATGGTCATACACCCAATAAAAATAGTTTGTTGGATCTTGATCGTAGTGATACACATATTCAATAATATTGAATCCAAAAGATGCAAAGTTAATAATGATAGTGCAACTTATTTGTGGCACTGCCGTTTAGGTCATATTGGTGTAAAGCGCACGAAGAAAATCCATGCTGATGGGCTTTTGGAATCACTTGATTATGAATCAATTGATGCTTGTGAACCATGCCTCATGGGCAAGATGAGTAAGACTCCATTCTCTAGAACAATGGAGCGAGCAACAGACTTGTTGGAAATAATACATACTGATGTATGCAGTCCGATGAGTGTTGAGGCCCGCGGCAGGTATCGTTATTTTCTGACCTTCACACGTGATTTGAGCAGATATGGGTATATCTACTTGATGAAACACAAGTCTGAAACACTTGAAAAGTTCAAAGATTTTCAGAGTGAAGTAGAGAATCATCGTAACAAGAAAATAAAGTTTCTACGATCTAATCGTAGAGGCAAATATTTGAGTTACGAGTTTGGCCTTCAATTAAAACAATGTGGAATAGTTTCACAAACTCATGCCACCTGGAACACCACAGCATAATGGTGTGTCCGAACATCATAACCGTACTTTATTGGATATAGTGCAATCTATGATGTCTCTTACCGATTTACCACTATCATTCTGGGGTTATGCATTAGAGACAACTGCATTCACATTAAATAGAGCACCGTCCAATCCGTTGAGACGACACCGTATGAGCTATGGTTTAGCAAGAAACCTAAGCTGTCGTTTATTAAAGTTTGGTGATACGATGCTTATGTGAAAAAGTTTCAACCTGGTAAGCTCGAACCCAAATCGGAGAAGTGCGTCTTTATAGGATACCCGAAAGAAAATGTTGGGTACACCTTCTATCACAGATCCGAAGGCAAGACATTCGTTGCTAAGAATGGATCCTTTCTAGAGAAGGAGTTTCTCTCGAAAGAAGTGAGTGGGGGAAAGTAGAACTTGATGAGGTAACTGTACCTGCTCCCTTATTGGAAAGTAGTTCCTCACAGAAATCTGTTCCTATGACTCCTACACCAATTAGTGAGGAAGCTAATGATGATGATCATGTAACTTCAGATCAAGTTACTACCGAACCTCGTAGGTCAACCAGAGTGAGATCCGCACCAGAGTGGTACGGTAATCCTGTTCTGGAGGTCATGTTACTTGACCATGATGACCTTACAAACTATGAGGAAGCGATGATGAGCCCAGATTCCGCGAAATGGTTTGAGGCCATGAAATCTGAGATGGGATCCATGTTTGAGAACAAAGTATGGACTTTGGTTGACTTGCCCGATGATCGGCAAGCCATAGAAAATAAATGGATCTTCCAGAGGAAGACGGACGCTGATAGTAGTGTTACTATCTACAAAGCTAGACTTGTCAAAAAAGGTTTTTGACAAAGTTCAAGGTGTTGACTACGATGCGATTTTGTCACTCGTCGCGATGCTTAAGTCTGTCCGAATCATGTTAACAAATTGCCAAATTTTATGAAATCTGGCAAATGGTTATCAAAACTACATTCCTTAATGGATTTCTTAAAGAAGAGTTGTATATGATGCAACCAGAAGGTTTTGTCGATCCTAAAGGTGCTAACAAAATGTGCAAGCTCCAGCGATCCATCTATGGACTGGTGCAAGCATCTCGGAGTTGGAATATACGCTTTGATGAGTTGATCAAAGCATATAGTTTTATACAGACTTGTGGTGAAGCCTGTATTTACAAGAAAGTGAGTGGGAGCACTACAGCCTTTCTGATAAGTATATGTGAATGACATATTGTCGATCGGAAATGATGTAGAATTTTCTGTAAAGCATAAAGGAGTGTTTGAAATGAGTTTTTCAAAGAAAGACCTCGATGAAGCTGCTTACATATTAAGCATCAAGATCTATAGAGATAGATCAAGACGCTTGATAATATTTTTTTCAATGAGTACATACCTTGACAAGTTTTTAAAGTAGTTCAAAATGGAACAGTCAAAGAAAGAGTTCTTGCCTGTGTTGCAAGGTGTGAAGTTGAGTAAGACTCAAAACCCGACCACAACAGAAGATAGAGAGAGAATGAAAGTCATTCCCTATGCCTCAACCATAGGTTCTATAAAGTATGCCATGCTATGTACCAGACCTATTGTATACCCTGCCCTGAGTTTGGCAAGGGAGTACAATAGTGATCTAGGAGTAGATCACTGGACATTGGTCAAAATTATCCTTACTGGAATAAGGATATGCTTCTCGGTTATGGAGGTGACAAAAAGTTCATTGTAAAGGGTTACGTCGATGCAAGTTTTGGCACTGATCCGGATGACTCTGTCTCAATCTGGATACATATTGAAAGTGGGAGTAATTAGCTAGATTAGCTCCGTGCAGAGCATTGTTGACATAGAAATTTGCAAAATACATACGGATCTGAATTTGGCAGACCCGTTGACTAAACTTCTCTCACAAGCAAAACATGATCACACCTTTGTACTCTTTGGGTGTTAATCACATGGCGATGTGAACTAGATTGCTGACTCTAGTAAACCCTTTGGCTGTTAGCACATGACGATGTGAACTATGGGTGTTAATGACATGGTGATGTGAACTATTGATGTTAAATCACATGGTTTAGTATTCTTCTATGGCTTTCTTCATGACTTATACATGTTCCTATGACTATGAGATTATGCAACTCCCGTTTACCGGAGGAACACTTTGTGTGCTACCAAACGTCACAACGTAACTGGGTGATTATAAAGGTGCTCTAGAGGTGTCTCCGAAGGTACTTGTTGGGTTGGCGTATTTCGAGATTAGGATTTGTCACTCCGATTGTCGGAGAGGTATCTCTGGGCCCACTCGGTAATGCACATCACTATAAGCATTGCAACTAATGAGTTAGTTGCGGGATGATGTATTATGGAACGAGTAAAGAGACTGAACTAGGTATTGAACTAGGTAACGAGATTGAACTAGGTATTGAGATACCGACGATTGAATCTCGGGCAAGTAACATACCGATGACAAAGGGAACAACATATGTTGTTATGCGGTTTGATCGATAAAGATCTTCGTAGAATATGTAGGAGCCAATATGAGCATCCAGGTTCCGCTATTGGTTATTGACCGGAGACGTGTCTCGGTCATGTCTACATAGTTCTCGAACCCGTAGGGTCCGCACGCTTAAAGTTCGATGACGGTTATATTATGAGTTTATGTGTTTTGATGTACCGAAGGTAGTTCAGAGTCCCAGATGTGATCACGGACATGACGAGGAGTCTCGAAATGGTCAAGACATAAAGATTGATATATTGGAAGCCTATATTTGGATATCGGAAGTGTTTTGGGTGAAATCGGGATTTTACCGGAGTACCGGGGGTTGCCGGAACCCCCCCGGGGGGTTTAATGGGCCAAGATGGGCCTTAGTGGAGAAGATGAGGGGCGGCCAGGGCAGGCTGCGCGCCCCCTCCCCCTCTAGTCTGAATTGGACAAGGAGGGGGGGCGGCGCCCCCCTTTCCTTCCTCTCTCCCTCCTCCTTCCCCCTTCTCCTACTCCAACTAGGAAAGGAGGGAGTCCTACTCCCGGTGGGAGTAGGACTCCTCCCTGGCGCGCCTCCTCCTGGCCGGCCGCCTCTCCCCCCTTGCTCCTTTATATACGGGGGTAGGGGGGCACCTCTAGACACAACAATTGATCTCTTGATCTCTTAGACGTGTGCGGTGCCCCCCTCCACCATAATCCACCTCGATAATATTGTAGCAGTGCTTAGGTGAAGCCCTGCGTCGGTAAAACATCATCATCGTCACCATGCCGTCGTGCTGACGGAACTCTCCCTCAAAGCTCGGCTGCATCGGAGTTCGAGGGACGTCATCGAGCTGAACGTGTGCTGAACTCAGAGGTGCCGTACGTTCGGTATTTGATCAGTCGGATCGTGAAGACGTACGACTACATCAACCGCATTGTGCTAACGCTTCCGCTTTTGGTCTACGAGGGTACGTGGACACACTCTCCCCTCTCGTTGCTATGCATCACCATGATCTTGCGTGTGCGTAGGAATTTTTTTGAAATTACTACGTTCCCCAACACTACCATAGCGAGAGGGCGCGCCGGTGCTTCGACGGTGGCGACGAGGGTCTCCGCCCGACAGCGCGCCCCTCCTTCCCAAGAGCTCGTGGCGGCGGAGCCAGCCACGAGGGGGAGGGGGAGGGGCGACGCCGAGGTCGCCGTGGTGCCCAAGGGAGAGGAGGACGTGGCGGCGCATCGGCCTCGCCTCCGCCGGCGGTACCTCCTGATACGTCCATTTTGCATCATGCTTTTATATCGATATTTATTGCATTATGGGATGTTATTACACATTATGTCACAATACTTATGCCTATTCTCTCTTATTTTACAAGGTTAACATAAAGAGGAAGAATGCCGGCAGCTGGAATTCTAGGCTGGAAAAGGAGCAAATATTAGAGACCTATTCTGCACAACTCCAAAAGTCCTGAAACTCCACGGAAGTTATTTTTGGCAATAATAAAAAATACTGAGTGAAGAAAATACCAGAGGGGGCCCACACCCTAGCCACGAGGGTGGGGGGCGCGCCCTACCCCCTGGGCGCGCCCCCTACCTCGTGGGCCCCCTGGTGGCCCTCCGGTGCCCATCTTCTGCTATATGAAGTCTTTCGTCCGAGGAAAAATCATAAGCAAGCTTTCGGGACGAGACTCCGCTGCCACGAGGCGGAACCTTGGCGGAACCAATCTAGGGCTCCGGCGGAGCTGTTCTGCTGGGGACACTTCCCTCCGGGAGGGGGAAATCATCGCCATCGTCATCACCAACGCTCCTCCCATTGGGAGGGGGCCAATCTCCATCAACATCTTCACCAGCACCATCTCCTCTCAAACCCTAGTTCATCTCTTGTATCCAATTCTTGTCTCTAAGTCTGAGATTGGTACTTGTAGGTTGCTAGTAGTGTTGATTACTCCTTGTAGTTGATGCTAGTTGGTTTATTTGGTGGAAGATCATATGTTCAGATCCTTTATGCATATTAATACTCCTCTGATTATGAACATGAATATGCTTTGTGAGTAGTTACGTTTGTTCCTGAGGACATGGGAGAAGTCTTGCTATTAGTAGTCATGTGAATTTGGTATTCGTTTGATATTTTGATGAGATGTATGTTGTCTCTCCTCTAGTGGTTTTATGTGAACGTCGACTAGATGACACTTCACCATTATTTGGGCCTAGAGGAAGGCATTGGGAAGTAATAACTAGATGATGGGTTGCTAGAGTGACAGAAGCATAAACCTTAGTTTATGTGTTGCTTCGTAAGGGGCTGATTTGGATCCATATGTTTCGTGCTATGGTTAGGTTTACCTTAATTCTTCTTTTGTAGTTGCGGATGCTTGCGATAGGGGTTAATCATAAGTGGGATGCTTGTCCAAGTAAGGACAACACCCAAGCACCGGTCCACCCACATATCAAATTATCAAAGTACCGAACGCGAAACATATGAACGTGATGAAAACTAGCTTGACGATAATTCCCATGTGTCCTCGGGAGCGCTTTTCATTATATAAGAGTTTGTCCAGGCTTGTCCTTTAACAAAAAGGTTTGGGCCAACTTGCTGCACCGAATTACTTTTGTTACTTGTTGCTCGTTACAAATTATCTTATCACAAAACTATCTGTTACCGATAATTTCAGAGTGCTTGCAGAGAATACCTTGCTGAAAATCGCTTATCATTTGCTTCTGCTCCTCGTTGGACTCGACACTCTTACTTATCGAAAGGACTACGATAGATCCCCTATACTTGTGGGTCATCAAGACTCTTTTCTGGCGCCGTTGCCGGGGAGTGAAGTGCCTTTGGTAGGTGGAATTTGGTAAGGAAGAATTTATATAGTGTGCTCAAATTTACTGTCACTTGTTACTATGGAAAGTAATCCTCTGAGGGGCTTGTTCGGGGTATCTTCACCTCGACCAGTAGAGCAAAGAGTTGCTCCTCAACCTACTGAAAATGAAAATGTCTACATTGAAATTCCTTCGGGTATGATAGAAAAACTGTTAGCTAATCCTTTTGCAGGAGACGGAACATTACATCCTTATGAGCACCTAATCTATGTGGATGAAGTTTGTGGATTATTTAAGCTTGCAGGTATGCCCGATGAAGTTATCAAGAAGAAGGTATTCCCTTTATATTTGAAGGGAGATGCATTGACATGGTATAGGCAATGTGATGATATGGGATCATGGAACTACAAACGATTGAAATTGGAATTTCATCAGAAGTTTTATCCTATGCATCTTGTTCATCGTGATCGTAATTATATATATAATTTTTGGCCTCGCGAAGGAGAAAGCATCGCTCAAGCTTGGGGGAGGCTGAAGTCAATGTTATATTCATGCCCCAATCATGAGCTCTCAAGAGAAATGATTATTCAAAAAATTTATGCTCGGCTTTCTGACAACAATCGCACCATGCTCGATACTTCTTGTAGTGGTTCTTTTATAATGAAGACTATTGAATTCAAATGGAATTTATTGGAAAGAATTTAATGCAACTCTGAAGATTGGGACCTCGACGAAGGTAAGGAGTCAGGTATAACACCTAAGTTTGATTGTGTTAAATCTTTTATGGATACTGATGTTTTCCGTAAATTTAGCACTAAATATGGACTTGACTCTGAGATAGTAGCTTCTTTTTGTGAATCTTTTGCTGCTCACGTTGATCTCCCTAAGGAGAAGTGGTTTAAATATCATCCTCCCATAGAAGTAAAAGTAGTTGAACCTATTAAAGTTGAAGAAAAGACTATCACTTATAATGATCCTATTGTTCCTACTGCCTATGTTGAGAAACCACCTTTCCATGTTAGGATAAAGGATCATGCTAAAGCTTCAACTGTGGTTCGTAAAAGTAATATTAGAACTTATACACCTCCTGAGCAAGTCAAAGTTGAACCCAATATTGCAATTGTTAAAGATCTCTTGGCTGATAATATTGATGGGCATGTTATTTATTTCCGTGATAAGACTGCTAGAATAGCTAAACCTAGTGCTAAAGATAAACATAGACCTGTAGTAGGCATGCCTGTTATTTCTGTTAAAATAGGAGATCATTGCTATCATGGCTTGTGTGATATGGGTGCTAGTGCTAGTGCAATACCTATTGACTTATACAAAGAAATTATGCATGATATTACTGAGTTAGAAGATATTGATGTCACAATTAAGCTTGCCAATAGAGATACTATTTCACCAATGGGAATTGTTAGAGATGTTGAAGTCTTGCATGGGAAAACTAAATATCCTGCTGATTTTCTTGTTCTTGGTTCCCCACAAGATAGCATTTGTCCCATTATATTTGGTAGATCCTTCTTGAACACTGTTAATGCTAAGATAGACTGCGAAAAGGATGTTGTTACTATTGGTTTAGGTGATATGTCTCATGAGTTTAATTTCTCTAAATTTCATAGACAACACCGTAAAGAAGAATTGCCTAGTAAAGATGAAATTATTGGTCTTGCTTCTATTGCCGTACCTCCCAGTGATCCTTTAGAACAATATTTGCTAGACCATAAAAATGATATGTTTATGAATGAAAGAAGGGAAATAGATGAAGTATTCTTTAAACAAGGACCTATTCTGAAACACAATTTGCCTGTTGAAATCCTAGGGGATCCTCCTCCACCCAAGGGTGATCTCGTGTTTGAGCTTAAACCATTTCCTGATACTCTTAAATATGCTTATCTTGATGAAAATAAGATATATCATGTTATTATTAGTGCTAACCTTTCAGAGAAGGAGGAAAAAAAATATTGAAAACACTGAAGAAGCACCGTGCTGCTATTGGATATACTCTTGATGATCTTAAGGGCATTAGTCCCACTCTATGCCAACACAAAATAAATTTGGAGAAAGATGCCAAACCAGTTATTGACCATCAACGACGGTTGAATCCTAAGATGAAAGAAGTGGTAAGAAAGGAAATACTAAACCTCCTTGAGGCAGGTATAATTTATCCCGTTGTTGATAGTCAGTGGGTAAGTCATGTCCATTGTGTCCCTAAGAAGGGAGGCATTACTGTCGTTCCTAATGATAAAGATGAATTGATTCCGCAAAGAATTATTACAGGTTATAGGATGGTAATTGATTTCCGCAAATTAAATAAGGCTACTAAAAAAGATCATTACCCCTTACATTTTATTGATCAAATGCTAGAAAGATTATCCAAACATACACATTTTTGCTTTCTAGATGGTTACTCTGGTTTCTCTCAAATACCTATGTCAGCTGATGATCAAGCAAAGACCACTTTTACTTGCCCTTTTGGTACTTTTGCTTATAGACGTATGCCTTTTGGTTTATGTAATGCACCTGCTAACTTTCAAAGATGCATGATGGCTATATTCTCTTATTTTTGTGAAAAGATTTGTGAGGTTTTCATGGACGATTTCTCCGTTTATGGCTCCTCTTTTGATGATTGCTTGAGCAACCTTGATCGAGTTTTGCAGAGATGTGAAGAAACTAACCTTGTCTTGAATTGGGAGAAGTGCCACTTTATGGTTAATGAAGGCATTGTCTTGGGGCATAAAATTTCTGAAAGAGGTATTGAAGTTGATAGAGCTAAAGTTGATGCTATTGAAAAGATGCCGTGTCCTAAGGACATCAAAGGTATAAGAAGTTTCCTTGGTCATGCTGGTTTTATAGGAGGTTCATTAAGGACTTCTCAAAAATTTCTCGGCCTCTGACTAATCTCTTACAAAAAGATATACCTTTCGTTTTTGATGATGATTGTGTAGAAGCATTTGAAATACTTAAGAAAGCATTAATCACTGCACCTATTGTTCAGCCACCTGATTGGAATTTACCCTTTGAAATTATGTGTGATGCTAGTGATTATGTTGTAGGTGATGTTCTAGGGCAAAGAGTTGATAAGAAATTAAATGTTATTCAATATGCTAGTAAAAACTCAAGACAGTGCCCAGAGAAATTATGCTACTACTGAAAAAGAATTCCTAGCAGTTGTATTTGCTTGTGATAAGTTCAGACCTTATATTGTTGATTCTAAAGTAACTATTCACACTGATCATGCTGCTATTAAATATCTTATGGAAAAGAAAGATGCTAAACCTAGACTTATTAGATGGGTTCTCTTGCTACAAGAATTTGATTTACATATTATTGATAGAAAGGGAGCTGAGAACCCCGTTGCAGACAACTTGTCTAGGTTAGAAAATGTTCTTGATGACCCACTACCTATTGATGATAGCTTTCCTGATGAACAACTAAATGTCATAAATGCTTCTCGTACTACTCCGTGGTATGCTGATTATGCTAATTACATTGTTGCTAAATTTATACCACCTAGTTTCACATACCAGCAAAAGAAAACGTTTTTCTATGATTTCAGACATTACTTTTGGGATGACCCACATCTTTATAAAGAAGGAGTAGATGGTGTCATTAGACGTTGTGTACCTGAGCATGAACAGGAACATATCCTACGCAAGTGTCACTCCGAGGCTTATGGAGGACACCACGCTGGAGATAGAACTACACATAAGGTACTGCAATCCGGTTTTTATTGGCCTACTCTCTTCAAGGATGCCCGTAAGTTTGTCTTATCTTGTGATGAATGTCAAAGAATTGGTAATATTAGTAGACGTCAAGAAATGCCTATGAATTATTCACTTGTTATTGAACCATTTGATGTTTGGGGCTTTGATTATATGGGACTGTTTCCTGCCTCTAATGGATATACACATATTTTAGTTGCTATTGATTACGTTACTAAGTGGGTAGAAGCTATTCCAACTAGTAGTGCTGTTCATAACACATCTATTAAGATGCTTAAAGAAGTTATTTTTCCGAGGTTTGGAGTCCCTAGATATTTAATGACTGATGGTGGTTCACATTTTATTCATGGTGCTTTTCGTAAAATGCTTGCTAAGTATGATGTTAATCATAGAATTGCATCTCCTTATCACCCACAGTCTAGTGGTCAAGAAGAATTGAGCAACAGAGAGCTTAAATTAATTTTGCAAAAGACTTTTAATAGATCTAGAAAGAATTGGTCCAAGAAACTTGATGATGCATTATGGGCCTATAGAACTGCATATAAAAATACTATGGGTATGTCTCCGTATAAAATGGTTTATGGAAAAGCATGTCACTTACCTCTCGAACTAGAACATATGGCATATTCGGCCATTAAAGAGCTCAACTATGATTTCAAACATGCCGGTGAGAAGAGGTTATTTGACATTAGCTCACTTGATGAATGTTGAACCCAAGCTTATGAGAATGCCAAACTGTTTAAAGAAAAGGTTAAAAGATGGCATGACAAAAGAATACGAAAGCGTGAGTTTAATGTAGGTGATTATGTGTTGCTATACAACTCTCGTTTAAGATTTTTTGCAGGAAAACTTCTCTCTAAATGGGAAGGCCCTTACATTATCGAGGAGGTCTATCGTTCCGGTGCTATAAAAATCAACAACTTCGAAGGCACAAATCCGAAGGTGGTGAACGGTCAAAGAATGAAACACTATATCTCAGGTAATCCTATAAATGTTGAAACCAATGTTATTGAAACCTTAACCCAGGAGGAATACATAAGGGACACTTTCTAGAACGTTTCAGACTCCGAAAAGGAATAGGTATGTGGTACGTTAAGTAAACCGACTCCAAAATAGTTCTAATGGGAATTTTTCTTCGTTTTGGAATATTTAGAAAAATAGAAAAATAAGAAGAAGTCCGGGAAGGACACGAGGGCTCCACAAGGGTGGAGGGCGCGCCCTACCCCCCTGGGCGCGCGCCCCTGCCTCGTGGGCACCTCGTGCGCTCTCCGGACTCCGTTTTCTTGCACGTTACGTATTTTGGTCGGTAAAAATTCATTATATAATCTCCCGAAGCTTTTGACTCTTGTATCATGCAAATATCCTCTGTTCTTGCTTCGAGCTGCTTCTGTGGCAGATTAGAGCAAGATGTCTTCTCAAGAGTCAGTCGGGGAGAGCCGGGTGTCTCATCCGGCATTGAGATCAAGGACAAATAGCAATGCTGACCACTTCGGGCCAGCAACGGAGGAAGAGATGGAGGCTGAGTTGAAGAGGATAGATGCCATGGAGGACGATCAAGAAGTCACTTCTCGCTTCCGAGCTGGATTCACGATGGGGGAACTACAGAGGTCGGCTATTCCAAACTCGGTTATCCCTTCCAATGTTAGATTTCTTTCTTACGAGAATATGAAAAAGAGTGTTACTTGTTCCCCCGCAGCTATGCAACATCCATGGGTGCAAGGAGCTTTAACCGTCACGGGTAAGCTCCGTAAGGAGATAATGGATCTCCAACAGCAACTAAATAAGCTCGAGGAAGAGAATCGTATCCTGAGGAGTATCATCGCCAAGAATATCACACCACCACCAATGAAGAAATAAACATAAACACATGGGTATGGGCACTCCCCTTAGCAACCGCCAAGCTTGGGGGAGGTGCCCCAATATCGTATCACCATCACACTCCTATCTTTACTGTTTTTCTTAGTTCGATCCTTTTGGTAATATCTTGATCTAGTAGAATAAAGTTTTAGTATGATCTAGTTTTGAGTTTTGCTATATGATCCCTCTATGTAATCGAGTCCATGAGCTATATATAATAAAGATTAGTGTTGAGTCAAGGCCTTGATTATTTTGCTATGATCTTGAGGGAATAAAAGAAAAGAAAGAATAAAAAGAAATAAAGAGATCATATTGATCTTATGGAGAGTAATGTCTTCACATAGAAAGAGTATGATGATTAAAAGTTGTTGAGAGTTGACAAACATAGCTTTGGTCATCGTTGCAATTAATAGGAAGTAATAAAAAAGAGAGGTTTCACATACAAACATACTATCTTGGACATCTTTTATGATTGTGAGCACTCATTAAAATATGACATGCTAAAGAGGTTATGTTGGACAAGGAAGACAACGTAATGGGTTATGTTTTCTTATATCTGAAATAAAGTATATTGTCATGGATCATCCAATATGTTGAGCTTGCCTTTCCGCCTCATGCTAGCCAAATTCTTTGCACTAAGTAGAGATACTACTTGTGCTTCCAAATACCCTTAAACCCGGTTTTGCCATGAGAGTCCACCATACCTACCTATGGATTGAGTAAGATCCTTCAAGTAAGTTGTCATCGGTGCAAGCAATTAAATTGCTCTCTAAATATGTATGATTCATCAGTGTGGAGGAAATAAGCTTTATACGATCTTGTGATGTGGAAGAAATAAAAGTGACGGATTGCATAATAAAGGTCCATATCACAAGTGGCAATATAAAGTGACATTCTTTCGCATTAAGATTTTGTGCATCAACCCTGAAAGCGCATGGCAACCTCTGCTTCCCTCTGCGAAGGGCCTATCTTTTACTTTTATCTTCTACCCTATGCAAGAGTCATGATGATCTTCACCTTTCCTTTTTACATTTTATCCTTCGCCAAGCACAGTGTGTTGGAAAGATCCTTATATATATCTAATTGGATGTAAGTTAGCATGAGTTATTATTGTTGACATTACCCTTGAGGTAAAAGGTTGGGAGGCGAAACTATAAGCCCCTATCTTCCTCTGTGTCCGATTAAAACTCCATAACCACAAGTATTGCGTGAGTGTTAGCAATTGTGAAAGACTAAATGATAGTTGAGTATGTGGGCTCGCTGAAAAGCTCTGACATAGACTCTTTCTGATGTTATGATAAATTGTGATTGCTTCAATGACTGAGATTATAGTTTGTTAGTTCTCAATGAAGTTTCTGATTCATACTTTGCATTGTGAATAGATTATTACTTGAGCATAAGAAATCATATGACAATATCCATATATGTTGCTGTTTTAAGAATGATCATGATGCCCTCATGTCTGTATTTTATTTTATCGACACCTCTATCTCTAAACATGTGGACATATTTATCGTTATCGGCTTCCGCCTGAGGACAAGCGAGGTCTAAGCTTGGGGGAGTTGATACGTTCATTTTGCATCATGCTTTTATATCAATATTTATTGCATTATGGGCTCTTATTACACATTATGTCACAATACTTACGCCTATTCTCTCTTATTTTACAAGGTTTACATAAAGAGGGAGAATGCCGGCAGCTGGAATTCTGGGCTGGAAAAGGAGCAAATATTAGAGATCTATTCTGCACAACTCCAAAAGTCATGAAATTCCACGGAAGTTATTTTTGGAAATAATAAAAAATACTAAGCGAAGAAAGTACCAGAGGGGGCCCACACCCTAGCCACGAGGGTGGGGGCGCGCCCCCTGCCTCGTGGGCCCCCTGGTGGCCCTCTGGTGCCCATCTTCTGCTATATGAAGTCTTTCGTCCGAGGAAAAATCATAAGCAAGCTTTCGGGACGAGACTCCACCGCCACGAGGCGGAACCTTGGCGGAACCAATCTAGGGCTCCGGCGGAGCTGTTCTGCCGGGAACACTTCCCTCCGGGAGGGGGCAATCATCGCCATCGTCATCACCAATGCTCCTCTCATCGGGAGGGGGCCAATCTCCATCAACATCTTCACCAGCACCATCTCCTCTCAAACCCTAATTCATCTCTTGTATCCAATTCTTGTCTCTAAGCCTGAGATTGGTACTTGTAGGTTGCTAGTAGTGTTGATTACTCCTTGTAGTTGATGCTAGTTGGTTTATTTGGTGGAAGATCATATGTTCAGATCCTTTATGCATATTAATACTCCTCTGATTGTGAACATGAATATGATTTGTGAGTAGTTACGTTTGTTCCTGAGGACATGGGAGAAGTTTTGCTATTAGTAGTCATGTGAATTTGGTATTCGTTCGATATTTCGATGAGATGTATTTTGTATCTCCTCTAGTGGTGTTATGTGAATGTCGACTACATGACACTTCACCATTATTTGGGCCTAGAGGAAGGCATTGGGAAGTAATAAGTAGATGATGGGTTGCTAGAGTGACAGAAGCTTAAACCCTAGTTTATGCGTTGCTTCGTAAGGGGCTGATTTGGATCCATATGTTTCATGCTATGGTTAGGTTTACCTTAATACTTCTTTTGTACTTGCGGATGCTTGCAATAGGGGTTAATCATAAGTGGGATGCTTGTCCAAGTAAGGATAGCACCCAAGCACCGGTCCACCCACATATCAAATTATCAAAGTACCGAACACGAATCATATGAACGTGATGAAAACTAGCTTGACGATAATTCCCATGTGTCCTCGGGAGCGCTTTTCATTATATAAGAGTTTGTCCAGGCTTGTCCTTTGCTACAAAAAGGATTGGGCCAACTTTCTGCACCTTATTACTTTTGTTACTTGTTGCTCGTTACAATTTATCTTACTGCAGAGAATACCTTGCTGAAAACCGCTTATCATTTCCTTCTGCTCCTCGTTGGGTTCGACACTCTTACTTATCGAAAGGACTACAATAGATCCCCTATACTTGTGGGTGATCACCTCCCCCAATGGAGGGCCACGTCGGGGATCAGCCCCGCGAGTTCTTCATCAGGCTGCATCGGCCAGCGCGCCGTCGTCTTTGTCTCCCTACTCCATTCGCCCGGGAGATGGAGCTCGACCCACCACAAACTATGAGGTTGCACATGAGGGGTTGCGGGAATGGAGGCACACGGGTTGATGTCGATTTTCCCGCCCCTCACATAATGTATCTTTGCCGCGGATGGAAGACCTTCGCTCGCATCCATAGCCTGACGGCGGGGCTCGTCCTCTATTTCAAATTAATGAAGAACGGCCTGCTCTCCGTCAAGGTCTTTGGAGACTTTGGAACTTGCCTAAAGTGCTGCGTGGAGAGCTCCTCCGACGATGAAGACTCTTCCTCAAGCAGGAGTGACGAGGAGAACAGCGACAGCGACGACGAGGGCGCTAGGCGGGGGGACGCCGACTCTGACTCCGACTGATCGCGTCGCCCCTCCCTCGGCCACGTGCCCTGCCCAGGGCCTTCCTCGTCAAGCTCTCCATCGGCGTGTTCCCCATCGCCCCCTTTCTGCCTTCACCTGCTGCACCTGGGAGGAAAAGGGCAAGAACGGGAATCACGGGGCACTTATCTTTTTTCAGTTTGTAAGCCTACGGGCCTTAGTGGAATTTGGACCTTGTAACCCCCTTGCTCATGTATGCATTCCATACAAATTGTACTTGTTGGCAACGTATTAATGAAGAGAAGGGTGTTTGCCGGGTTCTGTTTGCGCGTGGGCGAGGGCCACACCAAGGAGAGAGTCCTCGTTATCTTAAGATAAACACTGTACCCCGGCAACAAGCCTTGCCGTCCTGCCTTTATAGCCCGACCACACTCACGCCTTTGGCAGAGGTAGGGCCTAAGTGGGATTAGGCCCTTCGCCCGTCCCCTTCCCATCGCACTACAACCATGTTCCGGCCCAAAGTAAGGCTTTCGGGCACGGGACAGAGGGAGCAAGATGGTATGAGAGCGGGCGACGTCTCATACGTTCAAGTTTCATACGGAGGCACAGAGTGGGGGAGAAAAACTTATCTGATGTCGCAGCCCCCGGCAACCTTGGCTTGTCGGGGTCCGGGCGTTGGCCTATCCTCTTTTCTTCTAAAATAGCTCAGCAGAAATGTCCATGCATCCTGCGAACCCAAAAAGGACGGAAAGGAACAGAGAGATGCATACTCGACCCCTATGCTAAGGGTTAGTCGCCACCAAGCACTATCAACCCTAACACAGAGAGGGACTCAACCTAGCATGCATGCTAAAACTTAGGGCGCCAGCGCTTCATTTATTTATGCTCAGGGTCTGCGCCTGGCTTTGTACAAAGGGTTACATGCCTCGCCGGCAAGGCTTGTACAAAAGGTGTTTTGCCGGGGGGCCCGGCAACTGCGCCTTATGGGTAAAACTTGCGAAGATGTTCGATGTTACAAGAGTTGCTCACTGGAATACCATCTTCGGTCTCCAGGCAGACTGCGCCGGGCCTGGCGACTCGTGTTACCCGATAAGGGCCTTCCCATTTTGGCGTCAACTTGTTGGAATTCTTGGCCGACTGAATGTGTCGAAGAACAAGGTCACCTTCCTCAAAGCTTCGGGCATGAACCTTGCGGCTATGATAGCGGCGTAAGGCTTGCTCGTAGCGTACTGCTCGCATAGCCGCCCGAAGACGATCTTCCTCAAGGAGCGTTGCGTCATCTTGCCGCAACTGCTCTTGCTCAAGGTCATCGTAAGCGAGCACTCGAGGTGGCCCATATGTGAGTTCCGTGGGGAGTACTGCTTCTGCCCCGTAAACGAGGGAGAAGGGTGTCTGGCTGGTGGCTCAATTTGGTGTCATTCTGATTGACCAAAGAACCGCCGGTAATTCATCAATCCAGCGCCGTCCGCACCTGCATAGCCTGTCAAAAGTCCTTGTCCGGAGGCCTCGCAACACTTCATCATTTGCCCTCTCAGCCTAGCCATTGCTCTGTGGATGTGCAACCAAAGCAAAGCAGACCTTGCTGCCGAGGTCCTAGATGTACTGCATGAAGGCGTGGCTCGTGAACTGCGTGCCATTGTCGGTGATGACCCTATTTGGCACACCAAAACAATAGACTAGCCCCTTGAAGAACTTCACAGCTGATTGTGCTGTCACCTTTCTCACTGCCTCCACCTCCGGCTACTTCGTGAACTTGTCGATTGCAACGTACAAGTACTCAAAGCCCCCGACAGTACGGGGAAAGGGGCCCAGTATGTCGAGCCCCCAAACCGAGAATGGCCAGGAAAGAGGGATTGTTTGGAGAGCTTGAGTTGGTTGATGAAGCTTCTTTGAATGAAACTAGCATGCTTCACACTTGGTTACTAGCGCCGTTGCATCCTGGAGGGCAGTGGGCCAGAAGAAACCTTGCCGGAATGCCTTGCTGGCAAGGGCCCCCGACCCTATGTGGGAGCCACATATGCCTCCGTGTGTCTCTGCCAACAGCTCCAGTCCTTCCTCCCGGGGAATGCACTTCAATTTCACACCGTTTGGTCTTTTTCTATACAGAACATCGTTAACGAACTGATACATAGCAGACCGACGGGCTACTTTCTCCGCTTCTTCCTACTCCTCAGGGAGTTCCCCTGTTTGGAGGAATCAGACGGTATGCTGTGCCCATGCCGGAGCCTGGGGCTCGACGGCAAGGACCAAAGGCATTTTCTCTGTCATGGGAGCGGCTGTCTCTACGGCTAGGGTTTGACGCCCTGCCGGAGTCTGTCGCCCCGTGGCACGCTCGGCGTCCACGGCAACACCCTCGTCGGCGGCTCCTGGGAGCTCGGCGGGAAAGTACTTGTCGGGGCCTGATTTCCTCCGCATGTTCTGCTCTGTCAATGGTTCAACGGATGGTTGAGTTAACTGAAGCACAAATGTACCTGGTTCCGCATGTAGTTTGAGTGCAGCGCGCTTCGACAGGTAATCGGCAGTGTCGTTCTCCACTCGGGGAAAATGCTCCGCTTGTATACTATCAAAGCACTCCTCCAGCTTCCTCACCTCATTCACGTAGGCCTCCATCAATGGGCTTTGATAATCTTTGTTAACTTGCTTGACGACGAGCTGTGAATCACCCCTGCGATAAGCTTCTTGATCCCGAGCTCTGCCGTGATCCTGAGACCGGCAAGCAACCCCTCGTACTCAGCAGTGTTGTTTGTTGACATCTCCCTGGGAAATTGCATCTGGACTACATACTTGAGGTGCTCTCCGGTGGGTGCAATGAGTAGCACACCGGCACCGGCGCCTTCCAGCGAGAAAGCCCTGTCAAAATACATAACCCAGTTGCGACTTGTTTCCTTGCCGGGGAGAGTGGTCTCCTGGATCTCTTCGTCGGGCGTTGAAGTCCATTCAGCAATGAACTCTGCCAAGACTCTACTCTGGATTGTCGAGGTACTTTCAAACTTCAAAACAAAGCTTGACAGTTCCAAAGCCCATTCCACAAACCTCCCAGTTGCGTCTGGGTTATGCAATATCCATTGCAACGGGAGGCGGGTGACGACGATGATTTCGTGGCCTTGGAAGTAATGACGCAGCTTCCTCGAGGCCATAAGGAGGCCGAAGAGCAATTTCTGCATGTCGGAGTACCTTGATCTAGCCCCCTGTAATAGGGAGCTGACAAAGTAAACCGGGTGCTGCATCATCTTCTTCTTCTGCACCATTCCATTCGGTTGCACCGGCCCTGTCCCGCCGGCGTCAGACTCTGCTGGGGGCCTCGCCTCGCCGGCACCAGGTCCTGCCGGGGGAAGCTCTGGCTCGTCATCCGCCCGTCCTGCCATTGCCGCCGCCTCTTCGTCGACCTCCCTCTGTGCCACTAGCGCGGCACTAACCACTTGGTTCGTTGCTGCAAGATACAGCAGCAACGGCTCTTGTGGTTTAGGCACAACCAGTGTTGGTGTAGAGGAGAGGTATTTCTTCAAATCCTGCAGTGCTTCTTCGGCCTCTCGGGTCCAGTCCATTGGGCCCACCTTCTTCAAGATTTTGAAGAAGGGGAGGGCACGCTCGGCAGACTTAGAAATGAACCTGCTCATGGCGGCAACGCAGCCAGTGAGCCGGCGCACATCCTTGATCCGCTTAGGCGCCTCAATTTGCTCAATGGCCTTGATCTTATCTGGATTCGCCTCAATCCCGCGCTGTGACACAAAGAACCCGAGAAGTTTGCCGGACGGAACACCGAAGACACACTTCTCAAGGTTCAACTTGAGGTTGATCTTGCGCAAATTTGCAAACGTCTCTTCTAAATCTTGCGTGAGTGTCGCCTTGTCCTTGGTTTTGACCACTATGTCATCCATATAAGCTTCCATATTCCTATGTAGCTGGGGCTCAAAACCAATTTGGACTGCTCTTGCAAACGTTGAGCCAGCACTCTTCAAGCCGAAAGGCATTCGCAAAAAGCAATATGTACCACATGGGGTGATGAATGCTATATTCTCTTCATCTTCTCTCGTCATGAAGATCTGGTGGTATCCTGAGTAGGCGTCGAGGAACGATAACAAGTCGCACCTGGCCGTGGAGTCAACAATCTGGTCAATGCACGGCAACGGGAAAGGGTCCTTTGGACAAGCCTTATTGGTATCCGTGTAATCAATACACAGCCTCCACTTCCCATTCGCCTTGCGCGCCACCACTGGATTGGCCAACCACGTCGGATGGAGTACTCCCCTCACCAAGCCTGCTGCTTCTAACTTCCTGATCTCCTCCGTGATGAACTCATGCCGCTCGAAAGCTTGCTTCCTGACCTTCTGCTTGACGGGTCGCGCATGAGGACAGACGGCAAGGTGGTGCTCAATCACCTCCCTGGGAACACCGGGGATGTCGGATGCTTGCCATGCAAACACATCGACATTCACCTGCGGTAAGGTGATGAGCGTGCTTTCCTATTTGCTGTCAAGGGAGGAGCTTATGGTGAAAGCCCCTCCCGTGCCATCCTCCTTGACGGACACCTTCTTGGTCTCTGGTGGCGCGGCTCTGTATTTCTTGCTCTTGCCGGTGGAGCTCTCTAGCACGTCCTCGACGGGAGCACAACACTCCAAAGAGGTGCGCTTGCCGGAGTGGGTGAGAGAGGTCTTGCCGGTCTTCTTTCCTTCCGGGGCTTCCGCGGCAGGAGCAAGTGCCTTAGAGGTAGTCGCTGCAACTGCCTCCCAGTAGAGTTGGTCAGCGCAGATCAGCGCAACCTTCTTCTCGGAGGGGACGGTGATGATGGTCATCGGCCCAAGCATCTTCAGCGTGTTGTAGGCGTAATGTGACGCCGCCATAAACTTGGCTAGTGCCGGGCGGCTGAGGATCCCGTTGCAGGGCAAGGGGATCTCGGCTACATCGAAAACAATCTTCTTTGTCCGGTAGTTCAACTCACCTCCAAACGTCACAGGCAGCGTGACCTTACCCTTCGGCTGACTCCTTCCCGGGTTGACCCCTTGAAAAGTACCCGTCTCTTCGAGGTTTCCATCGGGAATCTGTATCCTTTTGATCACAACAGGCGAGATCAAGTTCAGACTGGACCCGCCGTCAACTAGCATTTTTGTCACCTTGAGGTTGCATATTGTTGGCGAAACCAACAACGGCAAGCACCCGGCCGCAGTTGTGCAATTAGGGTGGTCCTCGGCGTAAAAAATGATAGGCGTGCTAGACAACTTCAGTAGCTTTTGAGCATCGAGTGATGGTTTCGCTGCTGTGATCTCACGCGCCCACTGCTTGAGCTGGCGATGAGAAGTGTGCAGCGAGGCGCCACCGTCGACGCACATGGCCTCCGTAGCTTTCTAGAACTCTTGCTTGCCGGACTCGTTGTCCTCGTCATGACCGTCGTCTTCCTGCTTCTTGTCGCGGCCCCGAGCGGGCCTCTCTTGCTGGCTATCCTTGCCGCGGCGACCCCCTTGGCCACCACACTTCCTGCCGGACCCTTCGGCACCATCCTGACCCTTCTCCTTGTCCTGCCTCTCATACTCAGCTTTTTTCTTCTCAGCAAGTAGCTCAACCTGTCGGCAGGTCTGGAGGTCGTGGCCCTTGGTGCGGTGGATCTTGCAGTACTGCTTGTCGGAGCCCCCTGGCTTGTCGGCAGCCACCAAGGCCCGGCAAGCGGCGCACCCGGCAATTTCCTTGCCGGGTGATGTCTACTATGCAACCTTCTTCTTGTAGATGTTGTTGGGCCTCCAAGTGCACATGTTTGAAGGACAGTAGCAAATTTCCCTCAAGTGGATGACCTAAGGTTTATCAATCCGTGGGAGGCGTAGGTTGAAGATGGCCTCTCTCAAACAATCCTACAACCAAATAACAAAGAGTCTCTTGTGTCCCCAACACACCCAATACAATGGTAAATTGTATAGGTGCACTAGTTCGGCGAAGAGATGGTGATACAAGTGCAATATGGATGGTAGATATAGGTTTTTGTAATCTGAAAATATAAAAACAGCAAGGTAACTAATGATAAAAGTGAGCACAAACGGTATTGCAATGCGTTGAAACAAGGCCTAGGGTTCATACTTTCACTAGTGCAAGTTCTCTCAACAATAATAACATAACTAGATCATAGAACTATCCCTTAACATGCAACAAAGAGTCAATCCAAAGTCACTAATAGCGGAGAACAAATGAAGAGATTATTGTCGGGTACGAGACCACCTCAAAGTTATCCTTTGTGATCGATCTATTCAAGAGTCCGTAGTAAAATAACATGAAGCTATTCTTTCCGTTCGATCTATCATAGAGTTTGTACTAGAATAACACCTTAAGACACAAATCAACCAAAACCCTAATGTCACCTAGATACTCCAATGTCACCTCAAGTATCCGTGCGTATGATTATATGATATGCATCAAACAATCTCAGATTCATCTATTCAACCAACACAAAGAACTTCAAAGAGCACCCCGAAGTTTCTACCGGAGAGTCAAGACGAAAACGTGTGCCAACCCCTATGCATAAGTTCACAAGGTCACTAAACCCGCAAGTTGATCAACCAAACATACATCAAGTAGGTCACGTGAATATCCCATTGTCACCATAGATAAGCACATGCAAGACATACATCAAGTGTTCTCAAATCCTTAAAGACTCAATCCGATAAGATAACTTCAAAGGGAAAACTCAATCCATTACAAGAGAGTAGAGGGGGAGAAACATCATAAGATCCAACTATAATAGCAAAGCTCGCGATACATCAAGAGCGTACCACCTCAAGAACACAAGAGAGAGAGAGAGAGAGAGATCAAACACATAGCTACTGGTACATACCCTCAGCCCCGAGGGTGAACTACTCCCTCCTCGTCATGGAGAGCGCCGGGATGATGAAGATGGCCACCGGTGAAGGATCCCCCCTCCGGCAGGGTGCCGGAACAGGGTCCCGATTGGTTTTTGGTGGCTACACAGGCTTGCGGCGGCAGAACTCCCGATCTATTCTGCTTTCTGGAGGTTTCAGTATTTATAGGATTTTTTGGCGTTGGTCTGACGTCAGGGGGGGTCTTCGGGTTGTCCACGAGGCAGGGGTCCACGCCCAGGGGGGTGGGCGTGCCCCCCACCCTCATGGGCAGCCCGAGACTCTCCTGGCCCAACTCTTTTACTCCGGGGGCTTCTTTTGGTCCAGAAAAAATCATCAAAAATTGGCACATCAATTGGACTACGTTTGGTATTCCTTTTCTATAAAACTCAAAAACAAGGAAAAAACAGAAACTGGCACTGGGCTCTAGGTTAATAGTTTAGTCCCAAAAATCATATAAAATAGCATATAAATGCATATAAAACATCCTAGATGGATAATATAATAGCATGAATACTTCATAAATTATATCTACGTTGGAGACGTATTAGCATCCCCAAGCTTAATTCCTGCTCGTCCTCAAGTAGGTAAATGATAAAAGAAATAATTCATGAAGTGTGAATGCTAGCAGGTGCACAAGTTTGATCAATGATAATTTCAATCACCTTTTGTAGCATCATTATATGTCATAACAGTAGCTCATATCATAAAGCTTCTCATGATCAAGTAACAAGCTATTCACATGTTAAAGTGTAGATCATAAACTTTGTTGAAAACTAACAAACAGTTCTCAGTCATCAAACAATTGCAATTCATCTTATTTTCAGGAAGGGTCTATGTAAGAGCTTTGATTTAGCAAATCCCACATACTCAACTATCATATAGTCTTCCATGATTGCTACCACTCAAAGCATATTTTTAGAGCAAATAGCATTCATCGAACACAGAGAAAGATAGGGGCTTAATGTTTCGCCTCCCAACCTTTTACCTCAAGGGTAATGTCAACAATAATAATTCATGATCAAATATATTTCAATGGCCATATATGCTTAGATCTTTCCCCAACACATGATGCTTGCCAACTAAAGAGTAGGTTGGAATGAGAAGGAATACTACTGACTCTTGCATAAAAGTAAAAGATAGGCCCTTCACAGAGGGAAGCAGGGATTTGCAGAGGTGCCAGAGCTCGAAGCTAAAACAGAGATGAAAATAATTTTGAGACGTATGCTTTCATTGTCAACATAACGACCAAGAGTTCCCAATATCTTCCATACTAGATACATTAGAGGCAGTTCCCAATAGAAAGGTAAAGATTTTACTCCCCCTCCACCAACAATCACACTCCACGGCTTGTCCGAAACAACGGGTGCCATCCAACTATCAACAATCCTGGGGGAGTTTTGTTTAAATTATTTGCGAATTTGTTTTTGATCTTTTGATCATAGGACTGGGCATCCCAGTTACCAGCCATTTTCTCGTGAATGATGAGCGGAGTCCACTCATCGTGAGAATAACCCACCTAGCATGGAAGATACTGACAGCCCCTAGTCGCTACATGAGCGATTCGGACATACAAAACAGATTGTTATTTGAAGGTTTAGAGTTTGGCACATGCAAATTTACTTGGAACGGCAGGTAAATACCGCATATAGGTAGATATGGTGGACACTCATGGAAGAAACTTGGTTCAAGGAATTTGGATGCACAAGCAGTATTCCCGCTTAGTACAGATATTTTGGCTAGCAAAGGATTCTAAATATCAAGCACCACATGTTAGAGGATCCATAACAATATAACTTCTATACAAATATACCCAAGCATAACTCATTATGTTGTCTTCCTTTTCCAACTTCAACTAATTTGCTCAGGTTTGAAAATAATTAATGGGGCTCACAATCATAGAAGATGTCCAAGATAGTATATTTATATGTGAAATCTCTCTTCCTTCAATATTCTTTCATGAATTGTTCAAGTGACCAATACAATGTTTGCTAACCTTCAATAAATTTACCACCTCTACTTCTTATATGTGAAGGAATTACTCCCCATGGGAAAGGCATATGAAACATATATAAATTCAGATTTATGACATTCAAATCATTCAACCATTTACTCATAGGATATAAGTGAAGCACACGAGTAAATGACAAACTACTCCAAAAGGATATAAGTGAAGATCAATGAGTAGTCGAATAATTATGTAACTATGTGAAGACTCTCTACCATTTTAAGAATTTCAGATCTTGATACTTTATTCAAATAGCAAGCAAAAAAAATGACATGACGCTCCAAGCAAAACACATATCATGTGGTGAATAAAAATATAGCTCCAAGTAAAGTTACCGATGAACGAAGACGAAAGAGGGGATGCCTTCCGGGGCATCCTCAAGCTTAGACGCTTGGTTATCCTTGAATATTACCTTGGGGTGCCTTGGGCATCCCCAAGCTTAGGCTCTTGCCACTCCTTATTCCATAGTCCATCGAATCTTTACCCAAAACTTGAAAACTTCACAACACAAAACTTAACAGAAAACTCGTAAGCTCCGTTAGTATAAGAAAATAAATCACCACTTAGGTGCTGTTGTGAAATCATTATAAATTCATGTTGGTGTAATATCTAATGTATTCCAACTTCTCTATGGTTCATACCCTCCGATATCACTCATAGATTCATCAAAATAAGCAAACAACACATAGAAAACAGAATCTGTCAAAAACAGAATAGTCTGTAGTAATCTGTATCAAACGTATACTTCTGGAACTCCAAAAATTATAAAATAAATTGGTGGACCTGAGGAATTTTTCTAGTAATCATCTGCAGAAATAATAAACTAAATAGCGCTCTCCAGTAAAAAGTTTTAGCTAATCTCGTGAGCGCTAAAGTTTCTGTTTTTTACAGCATGATCATAAAGACTTCACCCAAGTCTTCCCAAAGGTTCTACTTGGCACAAACACTAATTAAAACACAAAACCACATCTAAACGGAAGCTAGATGGATTATTTATTCCTAAACAGAACCAAAAAGCAAGAAACTAAAATAAAATTGGGTTGCCTCCCAACAAGCGCTAACGTTTAACGCCCCTAGCTAGGCATGATGATTTCAATGATGCTCACATAAAAGATAAGAATTGAAACATAAAGAGAGCATCATGAAGAATACGACTAGCACATTTAAGTCTAACCCACTTCCTATGCATAGGGATTTTGTGAGCAAACAACTTATGGGAACAATAATCAACTAGTATAGGAAGGCAAAACAAGCATAACTTCAAGATTTTCAACACATAGAGAGGAAACTTGATATTATTGCAATTCCTACAAGTATATATTCCTCCCTCGTAATAATTTTCAGCAGCATCATGAATGAATTCAACAATATAACCATCACATAAAGCATTCTTTTCATGATCTACAAGCATAGAATTTTTATTACTCTCCACATAAGCAAATTTATTCTTATGAATAGTAGTGGGAGCAAACTCAACAAAATAACTATCATATGAGTGAGAATTAAGATCAAGATGACAACTTTCATGGTTATCATTATTCTTTAAAGCATACGTGTCATCACAATAATCATCATAGATAGGAGGCATGCTTTCATCATAGTAAATTTGCTCATCAAAGCTTGGGGGACAAAAAATATCATCTTCATCAAACATAGCTTCCCCAAGCTTGTGGCTTTGCATATCATTAGCATCATGGGTATTCAAGGAATTCATACTAACAACATTAATCATGCTCATCATTCAAAGATTTAGTGCCAAACATTTTATAGACTTCTTCTTCTAGCACTTGAGCACAATTTTCCTTTCCATCATTCTCACGAAAGATATTAAAAAGATGAAGCGTATGAGGCAAACTTAATTCCATTTTTTTGTAGTTTTCTTTTATAAACTAAACTAGTGATAAAACAAGAAACTAAAAGATTCGATTGCAAGATCTAAAGATATACCTTCAAGCACTCACCTCCCCGGCAACGGCGCCAGAAAAGAGCTTAGTTGACGGGGTGTGAGTGCCGCTTACCTAGCCTCCCCGGCAACGGCGCCAGAAAAGAGCTTGATGTCTACTACGCAACCTTCTTCTTGTAGACGTTGTTGGGCCTCCAAGTGCAGAGGTTTGTAGGACAGTAGCAAATTTCCCTCAAGTGGATGACCTCAGGTTTATCAATCCGTGGGAGGCGTAGGTTGAAGATGGTCTCTCTCAAACAACCCTGCAACAAAATAACAAAGAGTCTCTTGTGTCCCCAACACACCCAATACAATGGTAAATTGTATAGGTGCACTAGTTCGGCGAAGAGATGGTGATACAAGTGCAATATGGAGGGTAGATATAGGTTTTTCTAATCTGAAAATATAAAAACAGCAAGGTAACTAATGATAAAAGTGAGCACAAACGGTATTGCAATGCGTTGAAACAAGGCCTAGGGTTCACACTTTCACTAGTGCAAGTTCTCTCAACAATAATAACATAACTAGATCATATAACTATCCCTCAACATGCAACAAAGAGTCACTCCAAAGTCACTAATAGCGGAGAACAAACGAAGAGATTATTGTAGGGTACGAGACCACCTCAAAGTTATCCTTTCTGATCGATCTATTCAAGAGTCCGTAGTAAAATAACATGAAGCTATTCTTTTCGTTCGATCTATCATAGAGTTCGTACTAGAATAACACCTTAAGACACAAATCAACCAAAACCCTAATGTCACCTAGATACTCCAATGTCACCTCAAGTATCCGTGGGTATGATTATATGATATGCATCAAACGATCTCAGATTCATCTATTCAACCAACACAAAGAACTTCAAAGAGCGCCCCAAAGTTTCTACCGGAGAGTCAAGACGAAAACGTGTGCCAACCCCTATGCATAAGTTCACAAGGTCACTGAACCCGCAAGTTGATCACCAAAACATACATCAAGTAGATCACGTGAATATCCCATTGTCACCATAGATAAGCACATGCAAGACATACATCAAGTGTTCTCAAATCCTTAAAGACTCAATCCGATAAGATAACTTCAAAGGGAAAACTCAATCCATTACAAGAGAGTAGAGGGGGAGAAACATCATAAGATCCAACTATAATAGCAAAGCTCGCGATACATCAAGATCGTACCACCTCAAGAACATGAGAGAGGGAGAGATCAAACACATAGCTACTGGTACATACCCTCAGCCCCGAGGGTGAACTACCTCCTCATCACGGAGACCGCAAGGATGATGAAGATGGCCACCGGTGAAGGATCCCCCCTCTGGCAGGGTGTCGGAACAGGGTCCCGATTGGTTTTTGGTGGCTACACAGGCTTGCGGCGGCGGAACTCCCGATCTATTCTGCTTTCTGGAGGTTTCAGTATTTATAGGATTTTTTGGCGTTGGTCTCACGTCAGGGGGGTCTCCGGGTTGTCCACGTGACATGAGCCCACACCCAGGGGGGTGGGCGCGCCCCCACCCTCGTGGGGAGCTCGAGACTCTCCTGGCCCAACTCTTTTACTCCGGGGGCTTCTTTTGGTCCAGAAAAAATCATCAAAAATTGGCACATCAATTGGACTCCGTTTGGTATTCCTTTTCTGTAAAACTCAAAAACAAGGAAAAACATAAACTGGCACTGGGCTCTAGGTTAATAGTTTAGTCCCAAAAATCATATAAAATAGCATATAAATGCATATAAAACATCCTAGATGGATAATATAATAGCATGAATACTTCATAAATTATAGATACGTTGGAGACGTATCACCGAGGTCGTCTGCCTTGGCCTTCTTGGCAGCGCCGGTATCCTCGGATCCCTCGACGGCAAGCACGGACTTGCCCTTGCGCTTCCTATTGTGGCGCCAGCCCTTCTTGGACGGGGTAGCTGTGTCTTCGCCTGTGGAGTCGGTTTCCGCACCGGCGTCCTCGCCGGGGTACTTCCTCCTCTCTTCATCTCGAGTGCACCTATCGGCCAAAATATAAAGTTCGGCCACATCTTTGACCTTGTTCATCGCCGAGCATCTTGCGGTTGCGCACATTCTGGTGGAATGCGCTGATCACGGCGGCGGGATGGATATCTGGGATGTTGTACTGCACCCGGCTAAATCTCTGTATGTACTTGCACAGGGTTTCACCTTCTTTCTGGGGGATGATATGCAAATCGCTTGCCTGGCCATGAGCTTGGTGGACCCCCATAAAGGCGCCAACAAACTCATGGCACAAATCCGACCAAGAAGAAATAGAATCCACTGGCAAGTGCATCAACCATGACATGACATTGGGTTTAAGTGCCAACGGGAAGTAAATGGCAAGCACCCTGTCATCGTGAGCCCCAGCAGCTTGCATGGCGATGATGTAGATGCTGAGGAACTCCGACGGATGGGTCTTGCCGTTGTACTTCTCGCTGACGTCAGGCTTGAACGTGCGGTGGGAGGGCCACTGGAACTGCCGCAGCTCACGGGTAAAGGCTGGGCAACCCACCTCGTAAGGTAGGCCGCCAGGGCCTCCTGGTGCTGGGTGGTCCATAGTGGGCCCCGCCCGCCTAGCTGACTGGTGGCGTGCATCGCGCCGGCGCTCGATGGTGGTTCGAGCATCTTCATGGGCTCGCTCCCAAAGAACTTGGCGCTGATCGCGGTGGGTCCGTGGGTCGGACGACGCCATGGAAATGTTATCACGACGGATCGACACCCGCGATGGCTGGCGTGGAGGAGGAGAGTGCACCATGGCTGCAGCACCCTCGGTCCTTCCACCGCTGGCATGCGGTGGTTCGACGGAGCGCCGGCCTGAGGGCCCTGCTGGTCGTGGCTCATCTTTGTTGGCAACGCCGACGAGGCTCCGGATGGTGGCTCTCCACTCGTCGAGTTTTTCCGCAGCGGGAGGAAAGTCGAGGAGCAACTGCGCGCGCGCCAAAGCTTCTGCTGGCGTGGGCAGCGGCGAAAGCTGCGTGGACCGTGACGCGCTCTGACTTCTAACCGCGTTAGAAGGAGCTCTATCACAGCCTGGCGGCTATGCGCCATTCTTGCCAGCGTCTCGGCGGGCATGCTCGCCTTCTATGTCCCGCGAATGAAGCGCAGGACTCTTCCCACGGCGGCGCCCAGGGTCACCAGCATGGTGACGCTGCTCGTCGCGCACAACCTGGGAGTAGCGCGTCGTGGGCGCCTGCGTAGGCGTCTTGGAAGCCACCGCGCCGCCCGTGGGTGGCACGACACCGCCCCTGGAGGGCCCCGCGCCGCCTGCGGGGGGCCCGGCTCCGTCTTTGGATTTGGAGGCGTGCAGCCCGTTGTCCCGCGCACGAACGACGCCGCTCGCCAGGCTTTGACTGCCAGAGCGATGTGGGTGTGCGCGGGTCGCGCCTCGGCTCCCGTCCGCGACCGCCCCACCACTCACCCGCACTGGTACGGGCCGTTCGGCTCCCGATGAACCGATCACCATGATCATCTTCTTCTTGGGAGCCATGGTGATGAAGAACTGCTAAACTAACTACTAGACCGGATTTTCACAACTGCCCTCCCCTACCTGGCGCACCAAAGATGTCGATGGGAACGACACCTATGGGATCACTATCCCTTCTACGGTTGGCGGGCGCGGGGTTGTGCAAAGAGCGGGTCTGGCGGTTAGCACAAGGATCGTTTACCCAGGTTCGGGCCGCAAAGATGCGTAATACCCTAGTCCTGCTTTGGTGTATGTATTTGAGTGTTCTTGAGTTCTTGAGCTAGCTACGGTGCGTGTGTAGCCCAAAAGATCCGAATCCTCCTCCTGGACGCCTCGGGCCTCCTTTTATAGACAAAAGGGGTCACCACAGTGGCACACAGGAGGTGGAAAGGCGTACAGTGCGCAAGCTTATCTCATGTCATTATGGGACAAGACGCATTAAATGCGCCCCCTTAGGTGTCCCGTTGCTTTATTGGGGATGGCAACGAGGCCCGTCCCGTCCGTCGCTGCCCCTCCTTGCTCCGACACGCGTCCAGGCCAATGATGCATGCAGCGCCATGTAGGCTGGCAGGCTGCTGAGATGGCGTGGTGGTAGGATCTTCACGAAGATCTGCACTCCACCACGCAGGTGCTTGCTGAGCTGGCCTGGAAGCCGCACGTTGCCACGCAGGTGCCTACCCAGCTGGTTTGGCTGGCAGCTGTATGGGAATGGCGGTGGAGTCTTGGCAGACGCGGGTCTGGTTGTGGCCTCGCAGGTGCCCCCGGCAAGGGTATTGCCGCGGCATCGCAGTCGTCCCCGGCAAGGATGTTGTCGGGGGTCTCGTCGATTTCCTCGGCAAGGATCTTGCCGAGGATCGTCGTCTTCTGGTCCTCATCTGATCTTGAGTGCTTATGATCTTCACAAAGATCTGCATGCCACCATGGAGGTGCCTCCCAAGCCTAGGTTCCAATGTGGTTGTTGGTGGTGTTGGAACCCTTGGGCTCAAGCGTGGCGCGCTCTGCTGGCGTCGGGCAAGTTGCCCCGGCAAGGCTCTTGCCGGGGCTGTGGAGGCCGCCCCGGCAAGGGTCTTGCCGGGGGAGTCCACCTCGCCCTCCTGCTCTTTGTGTCTCTTGGTCTTGGCGTTGCTTTGCCCATCTCGTGCTTTTGGCCGGAGCGCTTTCTGGTGCTCTTGAGCTTCTGCTCCCTCCCCTTGCCCTGCTAAGTGTGGCCGCAGGCGTGGCTCTGACTGCCCGTGCACAAGTAGAGGGGTAAAAAAGGAGAGCCCCTACTTTCGTACACCGACCCTAGAGCATTTGAGGAAGCCCATTGTTGGATATACAAGCAAGTTCTATAATGAAAAATTCCCACTAGTATATGAAAGCGACTAAACAAGAGACTCTCTATCATAAAGATCATGGTGCTACTTTGAAGCACAAGTGTGGAAAAAAAGGATAGTAGCATCGTCCCTTTTTATTTTTTTTATTTTTTTTGGGCCTTTCTTCTTTTTTTGGCCTTTCTTGTTTTATTTTTTTATTTGGCCTTTTTTTGGAACAATGCTCTATTAATGATGGTCATCACACTTCTATTTATTTACAACTCAATTATTACAACTCGATACTAGAACAAAATATGACTCTACATGGATGCCTCCGGTAGTGTACCGGGATGGGCAATGAATCAAGGGTGACATGTATGATGAATTATGCATGGTGGCTTTGCTACAAATACGATGTCAACTACATGATCATGCAAGGCAATATGACAATGATGAAGCGTGTCATAATAAATGAAACGGTGAAAAGTTGCATGGCAATATATCTCGGAATGGCTATGGAAATGCCATAATAGGTAGGTATGGTGGCTGTTTTGAGGAAGATATAAGGAGGTTTATGTGTGATAGAGCGTATCATATCATGGGGTTTGGATGCACCGGCGAAGTTTGCACCAACTCTCAAGGTGAGAAAGGGCAATGCACGGTACCGAAGAGGCTAGCAATGATGGAAAGGTGAGAGTGCGTATAATCCATGGACTCAACATTAGTCATAAAGAACTCACATACTTATTGCAAAAATCTACAAGTCATCAAAAACCAAGCACTGCGCGCATGCTCCTAGGGGGATAGATTGGTAGGAAAAGACCATCGCTCGTCCCCGACCGCCACTCATAAGGATGACAATCAAAGAACACCTCATGTTTCAAATTTGTTACATAACGGTTACCATACGTGCATGCTACGGGACTTGCAAACTTCAACACAAGTATTTCTCAAATTCACAACTACTCAAGTAGCACGACTCTAATATTACCATCTTCACATCTCAAAACAATGATCAAGTATCAAACTTCTCATAGTATTGAATGCACTTTTTTATGAAATTTTTATTATACCCATCTTGGATGCCTATCATATTAGGACTAATTTTATAGCCAAAGCAAATTATCATGCTGTTCTAAAGGACTCTCAAAATAATATAAGTGAAGCATGGGAGATCAATAATTTCTATAAAATAAAACCTCCACCGTGCTCTGAAAGATATAAGTGAAGCACTAGAGCAAAACTATCTAGCTCAAAAGATATAAGTGAAGAACATAAAGTATTCTAATAAATTCCGATTTATGTGTGTCTCTCCAAAAGGTGTGTACAGAAAGGATGATTGTGGTAAACTAAAAAGCAAAGACTCAAATCATACAAGACGCTCCAAGCAAAACACATATCATGTGGTGAATAAAAATATAGCATCAAGTAAAGTTACCGATGGACGAAGACGAAAGAGGGGATGCCTTCCGGGGCATCCCCAAGCTTAGGATTTTGGTTGTCCTTGAATTTTACCTTGGGGTGCCTTGGGCATCCCCAAGCTTAGGCTCTTGCCACTCCTTATTCCATAATCCATAAAATCTTTACCCAAAACTTGAAAACTTCACAACACAAAGCTCAACAGAAAATCTCATGAGCTCCGTTAGTATAAGAAAACAAATCACCACTTTAAGGTACTGTAATGAACTCATCTTTATTTATATTTGTGTTAAACCTACTGTATTCCAACTTCTGTATGGTTCATACCCCCCGATACTAGCCATAGATTCATCAAAATAAGCAAACAACACACGAAAAACAGAATCTGTCAAAAACAGAACAGTCTGTAGCAATCAGATTTGTTCGAATACTTATGGAACTCCAAAATTTCTGAAAAACTAGGACAACCTGGACAATTTCTATATTGATCTACTGCAAAAAGAATTCGTATTTTATCACGTTCTGGTGAATTTTAACAATTATTTTTATGAACGCAAAGTTTCTGTCTTTTTCAGCAAGATCAAACAATTATCACCCAAGAAGATCCTATTGGTTCTACTTGGCACAAACACTAATTAAAACATAAAAACACATCTAAACAGAGGCTAGATGAATTATTTATTACTAAACAGAACCAAAAAGCAAGAAACAAAAATAAAATTGGGTTGCCTCCCAACAAGCGCTATCGTTTAACGCCCCTAGCTAGGCATAAAAACGAGAAAATATCTAGGTATTATCATCTTTGGTATGCAATCCATAAGTGGCTCTCATAATAAATTCATAAGGTAATTTAATTTTCTTTCTAGGAAAGTGTTCCATGCCTTTCCTTAACGGAAATTGGAATCTAATATTCCCTTCTTTCATATCAATAATTGCACCAATCGTTCTAAGGAAAGGTCTACCAAGAATAATAGGACATGTAGGATTGCAATCTATATCAAGAACAATGAAATCTACGGGAACATAATTCCTATTTGCAACAATAAGAACATTAATTATTCCCATAGGTTTCTTAATGGTGGAATCCGCAAGATGCATGTTTAAAGAACAATCATCAAATTCACGGAAACCTAACACATCACACAAAGTTTTTGGAATCATGGAAACACTAGCACCCAAATCACACAAAGCATAGCATTCATGATCCTTAATTTTAATTTTAATTGTAGGTTCCCATTCATCATAAAGTTTTCTAGGGAAAGAAACTTCTAATTCAAGTTTTTCTTCATAAGATTGCATTAAAGCATCAACGATATGTTGGGTAAAAGCTTTATTTTGACTATAAGCATGAGGAGAATTTAACACGGATTACAACAAGGAAATACAATCTATCAAAGAACAATTATCATAATTAAATTCCTTGAAACCCAAAATAGTGGGTTCATTCCTATGTAAAGTTTTGACCTCTTCAATCCCACTTTTACCAATTTTTGCATCAACATCTAAAAATTCTGAATCATTGGGATGCCTTTTAACTAAAGTTGACTCATCTCCAATCCCATCATTATCAAGATTCATATTGCAAAACAAAGATTTAATAGGAGACACATCAATCACTTTTAGATTTTCATCCCTATTATCATGAAAACTAGAAGAACACGCTTTTACAAAGCAATCTTTCTTAGCACGCATCCTAGCGGTTCTTTCCTTGCACTCATCAATGGAAATTCTCATAGATTTGAGAGACGCATTGATATCATGCGTAGGTAGAATAGATCTAAGTTTCAAAGAATCAACATCAAGAGAAATTTTATCCACGTTCCTGGCCAATTCATCAATCTTAGGCAAATTTTCTTCAAGCAAAGCATTGAAATTCTTTTGAGAAATCATAAATTCGTTAACACTAGTCTCAAAATCCGAGGGCAACTTATTAAAATTTCCATAAGAGTTGTTGTAGGAATTACCATAATTATTAGAGGAATTACTAGGATACGACCTAGGATTAAAGTTTCCTCTATACGCGTTGTTACCAAAATTGTTCCTACCAACAAAATTCACATCCATAGATTCATTATTATTCTCAATCAAAGTAGACAAAGGCATATCATTAGGATCAGAAGAAACACTCTTATTAACAAACAACTTCATAAGTTCATCCATCTTTCCACTCAAAACATTAATCTCTTCTGTCACATGAACCTTTTTACTAGTAGATCTTTCGGTGTGCCATTGAGAATAATTAACCATAATATTATCTAGGAGTTTAGTAGCTTCTCGTAAAGTGATTTCCATAAAAGTGCCTCCCGCGGACGAATCTAAAAGATTTCTAGAAGCAAAATTCAATCCAGCATAAAAAAATTGTATGATCATCCATAAATTTAATCCATGTGTAGGGCAATTACGTATCATTAATTTCATCCTCTCCCAAGCTTGTGCAACATGCTCATGATCACGTTGCTTAAAATTCATAATATCGTTTCTAAGAGAGATGATCTTAGCTGGAGGAAAATACTTAGAGATAAAAGCATCTTTGCACTTATTCCATGAATCAATACTATTTTTGGGCAAAGACGAAAACCAAGTTTTAGCACGATCTCTAAGCGAAAACGGAAATAGCTTCAATTTAACAATATCATTATCCACGTCTTTCTTCTTTAGCATATCACACAAATCAACAAAGTTGTTTAGATGGGTAGCGGCATCTTCACTAGGAAGGCCACAGAATTGATCTTTCATGACAAGATTCAGCAAAGCAGCATTAATTTCACAAGATTCAGCATCGGTAATGGGAGCAATCGGAGTGCTAAGAAAATCATTGTTGTTGGTATTGGAAAAGTCACCAATTTAGTATTGTCTTGAGCCACTGTGCCAAACAATCCAACACACAAGCAAACAGGAAGCAAACGAAAAGAGGCGAACGAAAAAGAGGGCGAATAAAACGGCAAGGGTGAAGTGGGGGAGAGGAAAACGAGAGGCAAATGGCAAATAATGTAATATGAGGGATAAGAGTTTGTGATGGGTACTTGGTATGTCTTGACTTGTGCGTAGACTCCTCGGCAACGGCGCCAGAAATGGCTAGTTGCTGGGAGATCAAATCTTGACATGACTTGGCGTAAGCCTCCCCGGCAACGGCGTTAGAAATCCTTCTTGCTACCTCCCGAGTACTGCGTTGGTTTTCCCTTGAAGAGGAAAGGGTGATGCAGCAAAGTAGCGTAAGTATTTCCCTCAGTTTTTGAGAACCAAGGTATCAATCCAGTAGGAGACTACACGCAAGTCGCCTTGTACCTACACAAACAAATAAGAACCTTGCAACCAATGCGATAAAGGGGTTGTCAATCCCTTCGCGGCCACTTGCAAAAGTGAGATCTGATAGAGATAATAAGGTAAATATTTTTGGTATTTTTATGATATAGATTGAAAGTAAAGATTGCAAAGTAAAATAGATTGGAAACTTATATGATGGAAAATAGACCCGGGGGCCATAGGTTTCACTAGTGGATTCTCTCAAGATAGCATAATTTACGGTGGGTGAACGAATTACTGTCAAGCAATTGATAGAAAATCGCATAGTTATGAGAATATCTAGGCATGATCATGTATATAGGCATCACGTCCGCGACAAGTAGACCGAAACGATTCTGCATTTACTACTATTACTCCACACATCGACCGCTATCCAGCATGCATCTAGAGTATTAAGGTCATAAGAACAGAGTAACGCATTAGGCAAGATGACATGATGTAGAGGGATAAACTCAAGCAATATGATATAAACCCCATCTTTTTATCCTCGATGGCAACAATACAATACATGCCTTGCTGCCCCTGCTGTCACTGGGAAAGGACACCGCAAGATTGAACCCAAAGCTAAGCACTTCTCCCATTGCAAGAAAGATCAATCTAGTAGGCCAAACCAAACTGATAATTCGAAGAGACTTGCAAAGATAACAAATCATACATATAAGAATTCAGAGAAGAACCAAATATTGTTCATAGATAGTCTTGATCATAAACCCACAATTCATCGGATCTCGACAAACACACCGCAAAAAGAATTACATCGAATAGATCTCTAAGAATATCGAGGAGAACTTTGTATTGAGATCCAAAGAGAGAAAAGAAGCCATCTAGCTAATAACTATGGACCCGAAGGTCTGTGGTAAACTACTCACACATCATTGGAGAGGCTATGGTGTTGATGTAGAAGCCCTCCGTGATCGATTCCCCCTCCGGCGGAGCGCCGGAAAAGGCCCTAAGATTGGCTCTCACGGGTACAGAAGGTTGCGGCGGTGGAAATAGGGTTTCGTGGTGCCCTCGGATGTTTTCGGGGTATATGAGTATATATAGGCGAAAGAAGTCGGTCAGGGGAGCCACGAGGGGCCCCCGAGGGTGGGGGGCGCGCCTCCCTGCCTCGTGGCTTCCTCGTTGCTTCCTTGACGTCCACTCCAAGTCTCCTGGATTGCGTTTGTTCCAAAAATCACTCTCCTGAAGGTTTCATTCCATTTGGATTCCGTTTGATATTCCTTTTCTGCGAAACACTGAAATAGGGAAAAAACAGCAATTTGCACTGGGCCTTTGGTTAGTAGGTTAGTCCCAAAAATAATATAAAAGTGTATAATAAAGCCCATTAAACATCCAAAATAGATAATATAATGGCATGGAACAATCAAAAATTATAGATACGTTGGAGACGTACCAGGCATTCTCGTCCATAAGTTTCTCGACGATGATGCCGGTCCTCTTCAACAAGGCAGTGGTCTCCTCCTGCTGCTCCGCACTTCCGACGATCTTCGCCCTCAGCAGGTCATGCTCGGCCCGGAGCTTCGCATTGCTCTAATTTAGTTGCCGGATGATGCCGGTAGCCTCTTCAAAAGAGGCTTTCATGTCGTCCTACAACCTCGCCTAGCCGGAGATCTGATCCATCTGGCTATGGATGATCGCATGCATGCGCCTGTAAGAGTCCTCGCCTGCCCGCGAGACATTTTCCCAGGCTGCCGCGGCGCGGGAGGACATCTCTGTTGCATTCGTGACGTGGTGGGACATCTCTTCTGCTTCCGCGGCGCGGCCGGACCAGTGTGCCGCATCGACAGTGCGATGGGACCTGCGTGCTGCTTCGGCCGCACGGCGGGACCTCTGTGCTACTACGGCTGCGCGGCGGGACATGCCGGCTGCGTTCGTGGCGAGGCGGGACATCTCTCGCGCTTCCGCTTCCATGCTCGCATCTCCCTTGTGGCAATCTCTCGACCTAGAACTCACGCTAGCCACGGCAGACGCTAGGGAACGATGATGAATGACTTGTTTGTTTTTGTGGATGAGGAGTTGAGGAGGAATGTGCAGTCATCTTGGAGTAGTAGTATTTATAACCGAGTAGTAATACGCTCCTAAGTGGGAAACCGTTTAGGTTTTGATCGGTGTGAACAGGTTTGCAATTTGGAATGTGACGAGACGCATACTCAAAATTTACTGACGGTTATAAGTGCGGCACTATTCCCGGAAGGCGTAACATGGGCACGTACGCCTTCTCGGCCGCGTATGTGGCGTTTGCACCATAGGGTGCACCGCAATAGGCAATGTCAACACACGTCTTGTTCCAACAACCGTGCACGCTCGTTATTACCATCGCGCACGCTTCTTTTAATTAGAATGTGTGTGCCCGTCTAGCGCACACACGTTGATCTATCTAACTGTTTCAGTTTGTTGTGGCTAATCGCAAACAGTTCATCCGTGTGAAGTGTATGCCATCAATCGCAGACACTTTGACCAGGCTGACCCGTTTCTGTTCTGTTGCCTAATCGCAAATAGTTAATCCTTCTGAAGCGTATGCCCTCAATCGCACACACCTTTATCTAGCTGCCCGTTTCTATTGTTCCTCCTCATCACAAACAGTTCATCCAAGTGAACCGTATGTTGTATATCGCACATGCCTTCATCAGGTGATACGTCCATTTTGCATCATGCTTTTATATCAACATTTATTGCATTATGGGCTGTTATTACACATTATGTCCCAATACTTATGTCTATTCTCTCTTATTTTGCAAGGTTTACATAAAGAGGGAGAATGCCGGCAGCTGGAATTCTGGGCTGGAAAAGGAGCAAATATTAGAGACCTATTCTGCACAACTCCAAAAGTCCTGAAACTCCACGGAAGTTATTTTTGGAAATAATAAAAAATACTGAGCGAAGAAAATACCAGAGGGGGTCCACACCCTGGCCACGAGGGTGGGGGCCGCGCCCTACCCCCTGGGCGCGCCCCCTGCCTCGTGGGCCCCCTAGTGGCCCTCCGGTGCCCATCTTCTGTTATATGAAGTCTTTCGTCCGAAGAAAAATCATAAGCAAGCTTTCGGGACGAGACTCCGCCGCCACGAGGCGGAACCTTGGCGGAACCAATCTAGGCTCCGGCAGAGCTGTTCTGCCGGGGACACTTCCCTCCGGGAGGGGGAAATCATCGCCATCGTCACCAACAATCCTCTCATCAGGAGGGGGTCAATATCCATCAACATATTCACCAGCACCATCTCCTCTCGAACCCTAGTTCATCTCTTGTATCCAATTCTTGTCTCTAAGTCTGAGATTGGTACTTGTAGGTTGCTAGTAGTGTTGATTACTCCTTGTAGTTGATGCTAGTTGGTTTATTTGTTGGAAGATCATATGTTCAGATCCATTATGCATATTAATACCCCTCTGATTATGAACATGAATATTATTTGTGAGTAGTCATGTTTGTTCCTGAGTACATGGGAGAAGTCTTGATATAAGTAGTCATGTGAATTTGGTATTCGTTCGATATTTTGATGAGATGTATGTTGTCTCTCCTCTAGTGGTGTTATGTGAACGTCGACTACATGACACTTCACCGTTATTTGGGCCTAGAGGAAGGCATTGGGAAGTAATAAGTAGATGATGGGTTGCTAGAGTGACAGAAGCTTAAACCCTAGTTTATGCATTGCTTCGTAAGGGCTGATTTGGATCCATATGTTTCATGCTATGGTTAGGTTTACCTTAATACTTCTTTTGTAGTTGCGAATGCTTGCAATAGGGGTTAATCATAAGTGGGATGCTTGTCCAAGTAAGGTAAGCACCCAAGCACTGGTCCACCCACATATCAAATTATCAAAGTACCGAACGCAAATCATATGAACGTGATGAAAACTAGCTTGACGATAATTCCCATGTGTCCTCGGGAGCGCTTTTCATTATATAAGAGTTTGTCCAGGCTTGTCCTTTGCTACAAAAAGGATTGGGCCACCTTGCTGCACTTTATTTACTTTTGTTACTTGTTGCTCGTTACAAATTATCTCACAAAACTATATGTTACTTATAATTTCAGTGCTTGCAGAGAATACCTTGCTGAAAACCGCTTATCATTTCCTTCTGCTCCTCGTTGGGTTCGACACTCTTACTTATCGAAAGGACTACGATAGATCCCCTATACTTGTGGGTCATCAAGACTCTTTTCTGGCGCCGTTGCCGGGGAGTGAAGCCCCTTTGGTAGGTGGAATTTGGTAAGGAAAAAATTTATATAGTGTACTGAAATTTACTGTCACTTGTTACTATGGAAAGTAATCCTCTGAGGGGCTTGTTCGGGGTATCTTCACCCTGACCAGTAGAGCAAAGAGTTGCTCCTCAACCTACTCAACCAACTGAACCTACTGAAAATGAAAATGTTTACTTTGAAATTCCTTCGGGTATGATAGAGAAACTGCTAGCTAATCCTTTTGCAGGAGATGGAACATTACATCCTAATGAGCACCTAATCTATGTGGATGAAGTTTGTGGATTATTTAAGCTTGCAGGTATGCCAGATGATGTTATCAAGAATAAGGTCTTCCCTTTATCTTTGAAGGGAGATGCATTGACATGGTATAGGCTATGTGATTATATGGGATCATGGAACTACAAGCGATTGAAATTGGAATTTCATCAGAAGTTTTATCCTACGCATCTTGTTCATCGTGATCGTAATTATATATATAATTTTTGGCCTCACGAAGGAGAAAGCATCGCTCAAGCTTGGGGGAGGCTTAGGTCAATGTTATATTCATGCCCCAATCATGAGCTCTCAAGAGAAATGATTATTCAAAAAATTTATGCTCGGCTTTCTGACAACAACCGCACCATGCTCGATACTTCTTGTACTGGTTCTTTTATGATGAAAACTATTGAATTCAAATGGAATTTATTGGAAAGAATTAAACGCAACTCTGAAGATTGGGACCTCGACGAAGGTAAGGAGTCAGGTATAACACCTAAGTTTGATTGTGTTAAATCTTTTATGGATACCGATGTTTTCCGTAAATTTAGCACTAAATATGGACTTGACTCTGAGATAGTAGCTTCTTTTGTGAATCTTTTGCTGCTCACGTTGATCTCCCTAAGGAGAAGTGGTTTAAATATCATCCTCCCATAAAAGTAAAAGTAGTTGCACCTATTAAAGTTGAATAAAAGACTATCACTTATAATGATCCTATTGTTCCTACTGCTTATGTTGAGAAACCACCTTTCCCTGTTAGAATAAAGGATCATGCTAAAGCGTCAACGGTGGTTCGTAAAAGTAATATTAGAACCTATACACCTCCTGAACAAGTTAAAGTTGAACCTAATATTGCTATTGTTAAAGATCTCTTGGCTGATAATATTGATGGGCATGTTATTTATTTTTGCGATGAAACTGCTAGAATTGCTAAACCTAGTGCTAAAGATAAACATAGACCTGTGGTAGGCATGCCTATTATTTAAAATAGGAGATTATTGTTATCATGGCTTGTGTGATATGGCTGCTAGTGCTAGTGCAATACCTATTGACTTATACAAAGAAATTATGCATGATATTGCACCTGCTGAGTTAGAAGATATTGATGTCACAATTAAGCTTGCCAATAGAGATACTGTTTCACCAATTGGGATTGTTAGAGATGTTGAAGTCTTGTGTGGGAAAACTAAATACCCTGCTGATTTTCTTGTTCTTGGTTCCTCACAAGATAGCTTTTGTCCCATTATATTTGGTAGACCCTTATTAAACACTGTTAATGCTAAGATAGACTGCAAAATGGATGTTGTTACCATTGGTCTGGGTGATATGTCTCATGAGTTTAATTTCTCTAAATTTCGTAAACAACACCGTGAAGAAGAATTTCCTAGTAAATATGAAATTATTGGTCTTGCTTCTATTGCCATACCTCCTAGTGATCCTTTAGAACAATATTTGCTAGACCATGTAAATGATATGTTTATGAATGAAAGAAGAGAAATAGATGAAGTATTCTTTAAACAGGAACCTATTCTGAAACACAATTTGCCTGTTGAAATCCTAGGGGGTCCTCCTCCACCCAAGGGTGATCCCGTGTTTGAGCTTAAGCCTTTACCTGATACTCTTAAATATGCTTATCTTGATGAAAATAAGATATATCCTGTTATTATTAGTGCTAACCTTTCAGAGAAGGAGGAAGAAAAATTATTGAAAACTCTGAAGAAGCACCGTGCTACTATTGGATATACTCTGGATGATCTTAAGGGCATTAGTCCCACTCTATGTCAACACAAAATAAATTTGGAGAAAGATGCCAAACCAGTTATTGATCATCAACGACGGCTGAATCCTAAGATGAAAGAAGTGGTAAGAAAGGAAATACTAAAGCTCCTTGAGGCAGGTATAATCTATCCCATAGCTGATAGTCAGTGGGTAAGTCATGTCCATTGTGTCCCTAAGAAGGGAGGTATTACTGTCGTTCCTAATGATAAAGATGAATTGATTCCGCAAAGAATTATTACAGGTTATAGGATGGTAATTGATTTTCGCAAATTGAATAAATCTACTAAAAAGATCATTACCCCTTACCTTTTATAGATCAAATGCTAGAAAGATTATCCAAACATACACATTTTTGCTTTCTAGATGGTTATTCTGGCTTCTCTCAAATACCTGTGTCAGCTGATGATCAAGCTAAGACCATGTTTACTTGCCCTTTCGGTACTTTTGCTTATTGACGTATGCCTTTTGGTTTATGTAATGCACCTGCTACCTTTCAAAGATGCATGATGGCTATATTCTCTGATTTTTGTGAAAATATTTGTGAGGTTTTCATGGACGATTTCTCCGTTTATGGATCGTCTTTTGATGATTGCTTAAGCAACCTTGATCGAGTTTTGCAGAGATGTGAAGAAACTAATCTTGTCTTGAATTTGGAGAAGTGCCACTTTATGGTTAATGAAGGTATTGTCTTGGGGCACAAAATTTCTGAAAGAGGTATTGAAGTTGATAAAGCTAAAGTTGATGCTATTGAAAAGATGACATGTCCCAAGGACATCAAAGGTATAAGAAGTTTCCTTGGTCATGCTGGATTTTATAGGAGGTTCATTAAGGACATCTCAAAAATTTCTCGGCCTCTTACTAATTTATTACAAAAAGATATACCATTTGTCTTTGACGATGATTGTGTAGAAGCATTTGAAATACTTAAGAAAGCATTGATTCTGCACCTATTGTTCAACCACCTGATTGGCATTTACCCTATGAAATTATGTGTGATGCTAGCGATTATGCTGTAGGTTCTGTTCTAGGGCAAAGAGTTGATAAGAAATTAAATGTTATTCAATATGCTAGTAAAACTCTAGACAATGCCCAGAGAAATTATGCTACTACTGAAAAAGAATTCCTAGCAGTTGTATTTGCTTGTGATAAGTTCAGACCTTATATTGTTGATTATAAAGTAACTATTCACACTGATCATGCTGATATTAAATATCTTATGGAAAAGAAAGATGCTAAACCTAGACTTATTAGATGGGTTCTCTTGCTACAAGAATTTGATTTGCATATTATTGATAGAAAGGGAGCTGAGAACCCCATTGCAGGCAACTTGTCTAGGTTAGAAAATGTTCTTGATGACCCACTACCTACTAATGATAGCTTTCCTGATGAACAACTAAATGTCATAAATGCTTCTCGTACTACTCCATGGTATGCTGATTATGCTAATTACATTGTTGCTAAGTTTATACCACCTAGTTTCACATACCAACAAAAGAAAAAGTTTTTCTATGATTTGAGACATTACTTCTGGGATGACCCACATCTTTATAAATAAGGAGTAGATGGTGTTATTAGACGTTGTGTACCTGAGCATGAACAGGAACAAATCCTATGCAAGTGTCACTCCGAGGCTTATGGAGGAAACCACGCTGGAGATAGAACTGCACATAAGGTATTGCAATCCGGTTTTTATTGGCCTACTCTCTTCAAGGATGCCTGTAAGTTTGTCTTATCTTGTGATGAATGTCAAAGAATTGGTAATATTAGTAGACGTCAAGAAATGCCTATGAATTATTCACTTGTTATTGAACCATTTGATGTTTGGGGCTTTGATTATATGGGACCATTTCCTGCCTCTAATGGATATACACATATTTTAGTTGCTGTTGATTACGTTACTAAGTGGGTAGAAGTTATTCCAACTAGTAGTGTTGATCATAACACTTCTATTAAGATGCTTAAAGAAGTTATTTTTCCAAGGTTTGGAGTCCCTAGATATTTAATGGCTGATGGTGGTTCACATTTTATTCATGGTGCTTTCCGTAAAATGCTTGCTAAGTATGATGTTAATCATAGAATTGCATCTCCATATCACCCACAGTCTAGTGGTCAAGTAGAATTGAGCAATAGAGAGCTTAAATTAATTTTGCAAAAGACTGTTAATAGATCTAGAAAGAATTGGTCCAAGAAACTTGATGATGCATTATGGGCCTATAGAACTGCATATAAAAATCCTATGGGTATGTCTCCGTATAAAATGGTTTATGGAAAAGCATGTCACTTACCTCTCGAACTAGAACATAAGGCATATTGGGCCATTAAAGAGCTCAACTATGATTTCAAACTTGCCGGTGAGAAGAGGGTATTTGACATTAGCTCACTTGATGAATGGAGAACCCAAGCCTATGAGAATGCCAAATTGTTTAAATAAAAAGTTAAAAGGTGGCATGACAAAAGAATACAAAAGCGTGAGTTTAATGTCGGTGATTATGTATTGCTCTACAACTCTCGTTTAAGATTTTTTGCAGGAAAACTTCTCTCTAAATGGGAAGGTCCTTACGTTATCGAGGAGGTCTATCGTTCCGGTGCCATAAAAATCAACAACTTTGAAGGCACAAATCCGAAGGTGGTGAACGGTCAAAGAATCAAACATTATATCTCAGGTAATCCTATAAATGTTGAAACCAATGTTATTGAAACCGTAACCCCGGAGGAATACATAAGAGACACTTTCCAGAATGTTTCAGACTCCGAAAAGGAATAGGTATGTGGTACGGTAAGTAAACCGACTCCAAAACAGTTCTAATGGTAATTTTTCTTCATTTTGGAATATTTAGAGAATTAGAAAAATAAGAAGCAGTCCGGCAAGGACACGAGGCCTCCACGAAGGTGGAGGGCGTGCCCTACCCCCCTGGGCGCCCCCCCCCTTCCTCGTGGGCACCTCGTGCGCTCTTCGGACTCCGTTTTCTTGCACGATACATATTATGGTCGGTAAAAATTCATTATATAATCTCCCGAATGTTTTGACCACCGTATCACGCAATTATCTTCTGTTTTTGTTTCGAGCTGGTTCTGTAGCAGATTTGGAGCAAGATGTCATCTCAGGATTCCGACGGAGAGAGCTATGTCTCGCACCTCATTGCTGACCCAAAGACCTATGGGGATCTATCCCGTTGTGGTCGAACTACGGATGAGGAGGAGGATGCTCATTTGATGAGGATTAATGATTCAAGTTCGTAGGAGGAGGATGTCCCTCTACCTCAACCTGGGGATATGCACGTGAAGTTCAAGAAATCTAGTCTCCCTAAGAGGGCTAAACTATCTAACAACTGATCTATTCCTTCTCGTTTTCGGCAGAAAAGCAAAGGAGATTTATGTGACAAGATCTTGAAGCTAGAATCGAAGGTCGGTGATTTAAAGGAGGAAATTGCCCTTCTCAATTACAGTATGAAGAAGCTAAAGGCACAACTGTCATCATCGACAACTCCATCATCACCACCTCCGAAGAAGGAAACATAATCACAAGGGTATGGGCACTCCCCTTGGCAACTGCCAAGCTTGGGGGAGGTGCCCCGATATTGTATCACCATCACACTCCTATCTTTACCGTTTTTCTTAGTTCGATCCTTTTAGTAATATCTTGATCTAGTAGAATAAAGTTTTTGGTATGATTTAGTTTTGAGTTTTCCTTTATGATCCCTCTATGTAATCGAGTCCGTGAGTTATATAATAAATATTAGTGTTGAGTCAAGGGCTTGATTATTTTGCTATGATAAAAGAAAAAGAAAAGGAATAAAAAGAAATAAAGAGATCATATTGATCTTATGGAGAGTAATGACTTCACATAGAAAGAGTATGATGATTAAAAGTTGTTGAGAGTTGACAAACATAGTTTTGGTCATCGTTGCAATTAATAGGAAGTAATAAAGAAAGAGAGGTTTCACATATAAATATACTATCTTGGACATCTTTTATGATTGTGAGCACTCATTAAAATATGACATGCTAAAGGGTTGATGTTGGACAAGGAAGACAACGTAATGGGTTATGTTTTCTTATATCTGAAATAAAGTATATTGTCATGGATCATCCAACATGTTGAGCTTGCCTTTCCCCCTCATGCTAGCCAAATTCTTTGCACCAAGTAGAGATACTACTTGTGCTTCCAAATACCCTTAAACCCAGTTTTGCCATGAGAGTCCACCATATCTACCTATGGATTGAGTAAGATCCTTCAAGTAAGTTGTCATCGGTGCAAGCAATAAAAATTGCTCTCTAAATATGTATGATTGATTAGTGTGGAGGAAATAAGCTTTATACGATCTTGAGATATGGAAGAAATAAAAGCGATGGACTGCATAATAAAGGTCCATATCACAAGTGGCAATATAAAGTGACGTTCTTTCGCATTAAGATTTTGTGCATCCAACCCTGAAAGCGCATGACAACCTCTACTTCCCTCTGCGAAGGGCCTATCTTTTACTTTTATCTCTTACCTTTATGCAAGAGTCCTGGTGATCTTCACCTTTCCTTTTTACATTTTATCCTTTGGCAAGCGCAGTGTGTTGGAAAGATCCTCATATGTAAATCTAATTGGATGTAAAGTTAGCATGAGTTATTATTGTTGACATTACCCTTGAGGTAAAAGGTTGGGAGGCAAAACTATAAGCCCCTATCTTCCTCTGTGTCCGATTAAAACTCTGTAACCACAAGTATTGCGTGAGTGTTAGCAATTGTGAAAGACTAAATGATAGTTGAGTATGTGGGCTTGCTGGAAAGCTCTGACATAGACTCTTTCTGATGTTATGGTAAATTGCAATTGCTTCAATGACTGAGATTATAGTTTGTTGGTTCTCAATGAAGTTTCTGATTCATACTTGACATTGTGAATAGATTATTACTTGAGCATAAGAAATCATATGACAATATCCATATATGTTGTTGTTTTAAGAATGATCATGATGCCCTCATGTCCATATTTTATTTTATCGACACCTCTACCTCTAAACATGTGGACATATTTATCGTTATCGGCTTCCGCTTGAGGACAAGCGAGGTCTAAGCTTGGGGGAGTTGATACGTCCATTTTGCATCATGCTTTTATATCGACATTTATTGCATTATGGGATGTTAGTACACATTGTGTCACAATACTTATGCCTATTCTCTCTTATTTTGCAAGGTTTACATAAAGAGGGAGAATGCCGGCAGCTGGAATTCTGGGATGGAAAAGGAGCAAATATTAGAGACCTATTCTGCACAACTCCAAAAGTCTTGAAACTCCACGGAAGTTATTTTTGGAAATAATAAAAAATACTGAGTGAAGAAAATACCAGAGGGGGCCCACACCCTGGCCACGAGGGTGGGGGCGCGCCCTACCCCCTGGGTGCGCCCCCTGCCTCGTGGGCCCCCTGGTGGCCCTCCGGTGCCCATCTTCTGCTATATGAAGTCTTTCGTCCGAAGAAAAATGTAACATCGCAAAATTCTAAATTTTGGAATGTTATAATAAATAGATAGATTTGATTGATTGAATGAAATTGAGTGAAATTCGAAACTTTTTGGAAGTTAAATGAGAGGGAATAAAAGGACTTTCCCAAACTTTCATTTTTGCTTTTATGATCTCCGTGAATTCAAATTCTTTTCACCACAAAACCCTGGAGAGAAGATGACATGACTTCTTCCATTTATTTAAATGACAAGGGGTGTTGAAAATTTTCAATTTCATTTGAAAATATTTCCAATTCTGAAACTTTATGCAACTCAATGATTTTCACGAGAGAAGATAAAATGACTTCTTCAAAACATATGAAATATGAGTTGTAAGTTTAAAAGGATCAAATTTAAAGTCCTTTCGATTTTATTTTCAATTCGGAGTTATTTGGGTTTTATTCAATTTTTTTCCAAAAATAAAATATATGGAAATTAGGGTAACATGATTCCCTACAACAGAAAATTGGAGAGAAATAAATTTGAAATCATTTTGGTATTTTTAAAATGATTTTTATTGGATTTTATTAGAACAGTAGCACTCTTTGCTTTATTTGTGTGGATTTTATTTGACTTTACAAAAATGTTCATCGCGTAGGAAATCTTTTTCTGAAAATTTTGATATATTATATGCCTATAGTATATTTTCATTTTGGTTTATATTTTTTTCTGTCAAAATGGTTTTGTTAAAAAGATAATAAAAAAAAGTGTTCAGCCCCGCCGACCGCGCCAGGCCAGCCGGCCCAGCAAGCGGCCCAGCCAGCCCAGCCTCCAGCCCAGCGCCCGAGCGCCCGCGCCCCGCACCGCCTACCGCTCGCTCGCCCGCTCGCAGCCCCGCTCGCACGCCGCCTCGCCAGCCACCGACAGGGGGGACCCATCTGTCGGGTCCATCCCCGACCTCGCGACTGGAGTCCGTCTCCAGCACGACTCGCCGGCCGCCGCCGTGTCCGAAAGGGACACCGTCCCCTCGCCTTGCCCCTTGCCGAAGCCTCGCCTCCTATAAAGCCCCGACCCCGGCCTCTTTTTCCCTCAAACCGCAGCCGCCCTCACCTCCCCACGTCCCGCACACCCTCGCCGGAGTCCGAGCTCCGACGAGATCCGCCGCCATTGCACCGCACTCCACCGCCGCCTACGCTCGACGCCACCACCACCTTCGGAGTCCCCTCGTCGCGCCGCTTCTCCCTGACCCCTCGGCCATGCCGGAGGACCAGGGCGGTGGACGACGGCGAGGCCTAGGAAGGGAACGACATGGAGGCAGGGAAGACTCGGCAGTTGTTTCCCACGCGGAGGGGAGTACGACTGTACGAGGGTTTACTGGTTCGTCTGCCGTCGCTCGAGAATAACAGCAGGTGTGGGTGAGTAGAGGGATGGCTAGGCCAGCGATGGGAGTACGGTGGGGCGGTGAGGCCTGCACGGCAGCAGAGCCGGCCATGGGGAGGAGGGAGCAGGCAGTCCCGCCGGCGCTTGTTTGAGCGGCTGGAGCAGGAAGAGCAGAGATTGAAGAAGCACGACGGCCGTTGGATGGCCATCCAACGGTCATTGCTTGTGCGTCAACCTTTTTTTAGGAAAGCCTCAAATCTGTGGAAAACAGCATACAACCCATCTGCCATTATTTCTAATAATTTATAGCCCATTTGCTAATTATTAAGTTTTTTTGGAGCCCATATTCTTTTTGTTAGCATTACAGCCCATATTGTGGCCACGGTTAAAAAATTATACGAAATTTTGCATATTTCGGTGCGGTCCGAACTATTTTTAATCCCGAAATTTCGACTCACATTCAAACTGATTTTAAAAATAAATGTATATCAATATAAAATCCAACAAATTCTCCACGCATAAAAATTAATGTAATTTAAAATCTCGAAATGAAAAGAAAGATATTTGAAACTAATTGCCGGTTTGATGTGTTTTAAAAATGTACAGCCCATTTCTCATTACTGATGGGCCATTTTATCGGCCAGCCGAATGAAAGCTCTCCTCGTCTTGAAAGATTTGCAGCCCAATAGGCCTGACAAAGCGACTTACTTGGCAAATCACAAAAAAACTGGACTGTGGCCATGGACCCAGCTGTCAGCCTCTCCACGTACAGTACTCTTCCGATGGAAGTCGTTCCTTGACCACGTTGACCACGCCGCGCGGAGAGCACCACGGCGGTGGACGACGGCGAGGCCTAGGAAGGGGACGACGCGAGCCGGGGAAGACGCGGCAGTGGAAGCCCGCGCGGGAAGGAGTACGAGGGTTCACTGGTTCGGCTGCGGTGTGAGGCTGCCGTCGCCGCAGGGCCTGGCCAGCGGTGGGAATAGTAGGGGCGCTGAGGCCTCCGCGGTAGCACAGCCGGCCATGGGAGGCAGGAGCATGCGGCACGACCGGTGCTGCTTTGGGCGGCTGGAGCAAGAAGACTAGAGGTTGAAGAAGCACTACGGCCGTTGGATGGACATCGTACGGTCACTGGAGCTAGAATCGTTCATATTGACTAAAGTTGACAAAAGCCCCCGTCCCAGTCAACTTAGTAGGCCCACAAGTCAGCCTCCCACCATGGTGGGTCCCAGCTAGCAGGGGGAGTATTCTTTTTTTTATGCGTAATAAGGAGGCACTTCCTTGCGTGCGAAGATATAGCTGGTGGGTCCGAGCTGTCAGCGGCGGTAACGTTTTTTTCGCGAAATACAGAGGCCCTTTCGGTGGGTCCCCGATGTCAGGTGGAGGAATCATTATTTTGCGCGTAATAAGGAGGCATTTCCTTGCGTGCGGCCGTGGACCCAGCTGTCGGCCTCTCCACGTACAGTCCACTTCAGATGCATGTCGGTCGTTGACCACGTTGACCAGGCCGCGGCGAGAGCACCAGGGCGGTGGACGACGGCGAGGCCTACGAAGGGAACGACACAGAGGCAGGGAAGACTCGGCAGTTGTTTCCCACGCGGAGGGGAGTACGACTGTACGAGGGTTTACTGGTTCGTCTGCCGTCACCGGAGAATAACAGCAGGTGTGGGTGAGTAGAGGGATGGCTAGGCCAGCGATGGGAGTACGGTGGGGCGGTGAGGCCTGGGCGGCAGCAGAGCCGGCCGCGGCGAGGAGGGAGCAGGCCTAGACGGGGCAGCCCAAAACCACGTCCAACATTTGCCAAAACTTCGTCCCTCGTTTTCTCTGTGTTTCACACACTCGACATTGTGTGGGCATTTTGACTGTGCATCATATGAAGATGTGCTATGCATGAATGTTGATCAGCACGATGTTAACTGGCTGGTAGTTCCATTTTCAACCATGAATAAAACTTCCAACATGATGTTATCCCTGTTTGAAAAGGCCGTGTTAATATAAATGCTATGCCTCTGAAAGTTGCAGTTTCTTATCTGAAACTGAAACTTGCAGTTTCTTCTCTGAGAATCACATTGTCTGCACTTTTATACTCCTATGAAACTACATTTTTTTAAGTGCTAAAAATAGATCTCTAGAATTCATAAAATACTTCATATGCTCAATACAGCAAATCTGAAATTCAAAAGACATCATATCTGAAAGTACTCTCAAAATACACAACACAAAACACAATTCACAACCTGCAAATACTGACAGCCCTAAGCTCCTCCTGACAATTCACAACCTGCCCGACTATTGGGCTGGGGGGCAGCCCCCTCCTATTCCTCGGCGGCAGACAGCCGCCCCGTGAGACAATGTGAACGGCGAGGGAGACGATGGCGGGGAAGCGTCGTCGGGCCAACTGCTTTTCTCCTCTTGCAGTTGGGTTCGGTCGACGAAGACTCCACCGGCTCGCTCTGGCAGGACACCCTCACAAACGGCACCCTGTAGATGCTCGATCCTTCAATCTCTGGTGGATGCTCCATCTGGGATCGATACTCCCACCACCGCTCCCTCACGATCGGATTCGGTGAATCTGTTTGCTCCATGGCCTAGAGGAGCAGCTCTATGTACTCCGGCGCAACTCCCTCCGGGAGTATCGCCGCCTTTTCGCTCTGTTGCAGATGTTTGGCCATGGATGTCGCCGCTAGTTGGTCCTTGTTGTCCAACCAAGACTATATCTCCAACATCCTAGCTAGCTTCACAGGGTCGCCGTCTGCGATCCTCACGTATCGGTTGTACTCCTCCATCGATCTACTTCTCCACAGCACCTTCACTCGCCGGCGGTGGTTTTTGAATGGAAGAGGAGAGGAGCAGCGCTGGTTTTGGATTAGAACGGGAGAGGAGTGACGCTGGTTTTGGACTGGAACAGGAGAGGAGGGGCGATGGTTTTGAAATGGAAGAGGAGAGGAGCGGCACTGCATTTAGATTGGAACAAGAGAGGAGCGGCGGTGGTTTAAGAGGAGAAGAGGGGAAGAGCGGCGGTGGTTTAAGAGGAGAAGAACATATAACACGAAAAAATGCCACATGACAAGAAATCATAACCTCACTGCCCAAAGGAGACAACATGAATCCCGACGGACAAACTAGACGAGGAACAAAGCTCAAATTAAAGATAAACTCATAGAAAAGGGGTCCATCGATAGATGTCCTAATTAACATAGCCAGCTTGACATAGATGGCAGCCGAGTAGTCACTGTTCGTGCATGTGCCCCCAATGACTAGCCCAACTCAGTTGTCGCTGTTTAACCCTCGCAGTGATCCGAAGCACATGACACCTAATTTTGCGAGATGACAAGAAACCTTTTTTTAGATTTCTCACCACAACTACAGCCATGTACAACACAGCCTGCACGATATGTAGATGATAGCCAATCCAGGCGTGTCTGCTGGAGTCTGGTCACATGCATGGACGAACTGATCTTCCGTGTCTTGCAGGGATCGTCCAGGCACCAACGTAGTACAACACTTCTCTAGTACTATCGCTCGTCTCCCTCTTCTATTAAGTCACCCGACTTGCGGGGCCGGGGAGTGTGCCTATGGTCGGTTCTCAATTGTCGTCCCACATGTGTGTGCAAACGCAATATGACGCGCGTTCCATTCGGAGAGCAGCGTGCCAGACCGACCGACCGTCTGGGGTGCGACGCGAACGCGACGGGCGTGCTGTATACTCCGTACATGTCTACCGCCGTTTTCTAGTCGCTTTGCTCCATGGCGCGGGCGCAATCCATGGATACAAAATTAGTATACTATATACTATTTAAAAGTCGAGGGCGGGGCTTTTCCTGCGCGGTAGGCGGGGCAGTTCCGCCTAGTCGGTTCGACAGAGACGCGAGAAGACGAGGGAGTAGGCTGCTGCAAACGTAGGGCTGTGTGATTTGACAGCGAGTTACTGCTGGACAGGTGGGGCCCCGTGTTTTGACTTGCCATTATCATTTTAACTGCGGCGCTACGACCGGCGTGAGTCTCCCGATTCCTGACCACCTCCATACAGGTGCCTCTCCCAATGCTCCACCATGTAGTAGAGGCTGGCTCTTGCATGAGAGCCCACTTCTCCACTTTTTCCTTGCCTCTCTTTCCTCCACATATGCAAAAATGCCATGTAAAGCGCACTATTGTACTTACTTTTACTTGCTCCTACAGGTTACTTTTACTTGCTCCGGGGTGATGTGGCAAGTTAATCAAGAAAAGAGAGACTAGTTTGGTGACCCAAGGAAGAAACGGTGCTAAGCGCGTGTACCTAGGTGAAAAGACAATTTTGATTCTATAGCTAATTAAATGAAGCAAACTTAGCAACACCATTTCATTGGAAGAGGTCACTCCCTGGCAAATGCAATAAATACTAGTACTCCATGTGTCCCATAATATAAGAACGTTTTTGGCTGTAACGCCCGGATAATCATGCTATAGTAATCCCATGTTAACGCTACCACGTCACCCCGGTTACTGTTGCTAAATCCCACGTTGGTTCAAATCAATCCAAAATTCAGATTTGAAATAGAGGCAAACATCAAAAGTTTTCAAACTTTAAAACTAACATGTTCGGTTTGTGACTAATAAATCGCAAGAAATTGCGGTGAAGAAACCCCACATTTATAAAATGATTAAATACTCTAAGGTGAATAAAACAGTAGCAAAAACCAATATTAAATGCTTTTATAATTAATAAAAAACGAAACTAAATGGTTTTGGGGTAAAACCTTATGGTTGCAGTGGGTTTGTGTTATTACTAATTTAGGGATCATATTAAATATTAGGTAAAAACTAAACAGAAAAGAAAGTATAATTAAAAAAACAATAAATAAAAGGAACAGAACAAAACAGGAAATGAATAAAAGGAAACCCCCCCCCCCCACTGGGCCATACGGCCCAGCCGGCCAGCCCAACTGGCCCCAACCGGCCCGCTGCCCCCTGCTTAACCCCTCCCCCCCAACTCCCACCGAACCCTAGCCCACGTTCCCCACTCCCCCCTCACGGTCCACTCCCTCCCGATCTGGATCGGCGCCGCTCCAGCCGCCGATGTCGCCCCGGCGCCGCCTCGCCGTCGCTGCCCCGTCCTCGACCTCCTCCTCACCAGAGCCACCCCCTCGTCTACCTCCACCTCGTCAGACGCCTCGTCATCATCTCGTCCCCGCCGCCCGAAGCTCCTCCGCCCCGACCCGACACCGTTGACCGTCGTCGCCGGACCACCTCGCCGGACCGCCTCCGTCGCACGTCCCCGACCTCCTCCCCGCGCCCCACTGCCACTCCCCTACACCGTGTGGTGAGACCTCGCGCGCCCGCGTCCTCGCTCCTCTCTGCATGTCGCCGATGCGTCGTCCGCGCTCACCGCGGCCTCGCCCCGCCCGGCGTGCCCCTGTACACTTGCCCGGGCGCGCTCCGATGCCTCGCCTCCCCCGTACGCGCTCACCTCGTGTTGCCGCTACGACACTCGCACCCCTGTCGCCCGGGCCTCCAGCGCCCCCCCCCACCCCCGCGCGCGCTCCGGCCGGCCTCGCCTAAGCATGCCGCGTCCGCCCCTGACCCCGTTGGCCGCGCCCTGCTCCCGCTTCAGCCGCCTCGGCCACTGGCCTGGCCCCGCCGCACTCCCTGCGGGCGAGCGCCCGCCCAGGCGCCCATCGCCCATTAGCCCGCCCCGCTATGGCCCCTAGGGCCAATGACATGTGGGGCCCGGTCCCTGGAACACAAAAAAGGATATAAAAAAGAATTAAAAATAAATAAATAAAACAAATATTAATTAATTAACTAAATTAATTAAGTTAATTAAATCCCGATTAGCTGACTAGTTTAATCTACTTAACCTTCTAATTAAACTAAGTAACTGTTAATTAGTTATCAGTCTATGACAGAATGGACCCACGCGTCAGTTTGACCAAGTCAACTAACTGCTGACATCACCCTGATGTCATGCTGATGTCCTAATGGCATTTCCTAATTAAATTAATTCTGTTAATTCTACAAATGAATTAAAACTTTGAAAAATAATGTAAAATAAACCATAGCTCGGATGGAAAAACTTTGTACATGAAAGTTGCTCAGAACGATGATACGAATCCGGATACGCAGCCCGTTCATCCTCCACACATCCCTAGCATAGCAAACTCGCAACTTTTCCCCTCCGGCCCGTTTGTCCGAAAACGCAAAACGCCGGGAATACTTTCCCGGATGTTTCCCCCCTTCGTCGGTATCACCTAATACCACGTTGTTAATCCTATTCTGCTGCATAGCCTATCATTGTTGCTATAGTTGTTACCCTTACCTGCTATCCTACTGCTTAGTATAGGATGCTAGTGTTCCATTAGTGGCCCTACACTCTTGTCCGTCTGCCATGCTATACTACTGGGCCGTGATCACTTCGGGAGGTGATCACGGGTATATACTATATACTTTATATACATGACACATGTGGTGACTAAAGTCGGGTCAGCTCGTTGAGTACCCGCAAGTGATTCTGATGAGGGGGCTGAAAGGACAGGTGGCTCCATCCCGGTAGAGGTGGGCCTGGGTTCCTGACGGCCCCCGACTGTTACTTTGTGGCGGAGCGACAGGGCAGGTTGAGACCACCTAGGAGAGAGGTGGGCCTGGCCCTGGTCGGCGTTCGCGGATACTTAACACGCTTAACGAGATCTTGGTATTTGATCTGAGTCTGGCCATTTGGTCTATACGCACTAACCAACTACACGGGAACAGTTATGGGCACTCGACGTCGTGGTATCAGCCGAAGCCTTCGTGCAGTCAGCGACGGAGCGGCGTGCGCCGGATTGGACTGGAACGCCTGCTAGGCTAGGTCTGCTTCCGGCCGCATACGCAATGTGCAGGTGTGCAATGGGCGATGGGCCCAGACCCCTGCGCGCATAGGATTTAGACCGGCGTGCTGACCTCTCTATTGAGCCTAGGTGGGGTTGCAACGTATTGATCTTCCGCGGCCGGGCATGACCTAGAAAAGTGTGTCCGGCCAAATGGGATCGAGCGTGTTGGGTTATGTGGTGCACCCCTGCAGGGAAGTTTATCTATTCGAATAGCCGTGTCCCTCAGTAAAAGGACGACCCGGAGTTGTAACTTGACCTTATGACAACTAGAACCGGATACTTAATAAAACACACCCTTCCAAGTGCCAGATACAACCCGGTGATTGCTCTCTAACAGGGCGACGAGGAGGGGATCGCCGGGTAGGATTATGCTATGCGATGCTACTTGGTGAACTTACCATCTACTCTCTTCTACATGCTGCAAGATGGAGGTGGCCAGAAGCGTAGTCTTCGACAAGATTAGCTATCCCCCTCTTATTCTGGCATTCTGCAGTTCAGTCCACCGATATGGCCCTTTACACATATACCCATGCATATGTAGTGTAGCTCCTTGCTTGCGAGTACTTTGGATGAGTACTCATAGTTGCCTTTCTCCCTCTTTTCCCCTTTCCTTTCTACCTGGTTGTCGCAACCAGAAGCTGGAGCCCAGGAGCCAGACGCCACCGTCGACGACGACTCTTACTACACTGGAGGTGCCTACTACTACGTGTAGCCCGCTGACGACGACCAGGAGTAGTTAGGAGGATCCCAGGCTGGAGGCCTGCGCCTCTTTCGATCTGTATCCCCGCTTGTGCTAGCCTTCTTAAGGCAAACTTGTTTAACTTATGTCTGTACTCAGATATTGTTGCTTCCGCTGACTCGTCTATGATCGAGCACTTGTATTCGAGCCCTCGAGGCCCCTGGCTTGTATTATGATGCTTGTATGACTTATTTATGTTTTAGAGTTGTGTTGTGATATCTTCCCGTGAGTCCCTGATCTTGATCGTACATGTTTGCGTGCATGGTTAGTGTACGATTGAATCGGGGGCGTCACAAGTTGGTATCAGAGCCGACTGCCTGTAGGAATCCCCCTTCCACACTCCTTGGCCGAAGTTGAGTCTAGTCAATTGCCAAACTTTTACTAACATGGTTGTGTGGCTTACGGGCCCACGTCGCCATTGGGTGGTATTAGGATCTTTTATTTCTCGACCTATACTCTGGGACTCTGATCTCTCTTCTATTCGGGTTAAATGATTTTACTAAATCTAACTCTAGGTTCTCGTAACTACTTTCTCCCGGAGAGCCCCTTATTACAGATGATCGCCTGCTGCCCCAGGAGATTCCGAAGATACTCTACGATGTTCTCTCAACACTTTGTGCCATCGTTTTAGCAATTCCCTTCCATCGATAAACCCGATGGATAACCACGTACACTTGTCATTCATACAATCATTCCCCGTTGATCTTGTTATTACAAGATACCCCGGCATTCTCTCTATTGCTCCGAGAATCCTTTGTGCCTACTGCCTTGCGGTTTCTTCTAGCTGGAATACACCTACAAATTAATCCTCACACATACCAAGGGTTTGTTTCTCCTCAGTTGTTCGTGTGTTTCACAAAAGTCTTCAAAATACAATTCAATCTTTCGAAAATCCTGTGTAGCCTGTTATTCTTGAAATTCTTGCCTGCTTACATTATGGTTAATTCCATATGACTAGTAGTCCTCGTTAACATCCCTTGTCTTAGTCATTTTGAACCTATTGATTCAATATGTGCGTACGCACGCAGTCATCAGGTTATCCTTTTTAAAATTATCTTTCCGACTCAGACGTCATTCCTGACATGAGTTGGTTCTCGGCAATTCAAACCTTTATTGATTGTCCAACTAAGTGTTTTCAACTTATCCATCCTTGATCAGAGCGTATGCTTCTGATCCTTCATTTTGGAAACAATAATTTCTTTCTATTTAAGAATCAGACTAATCAGGTGATTCTTGAATATGATGCCTCTGCATTCTTACTTCCTCTGAATGAGTACCGATACTCACATCAGCTCCGTTGTGGATCGCCCGATCCATTGTTGGATTTTTTATCCGACAATGTCCTTCTTATTCAATCACCTTGTGAGTTCTTCCCCTGATACATAATGCCTTTGGTAAACTGTATCCTCTACTTGGCCAACCATGCTCTGCTTTCGAGCTTGTGTATTTACTTTTGAAACTTATGGTATATGTTACTAAGATGCCCGATGGGTTGAACCTATGCCTTCCCCTAATCCGTGAGAACCCGAAAGTTTTCACAGGTCATACTCTTTCGGTGTTCTACCAGATAAAATTCCAACACTACAGTTTTATCAAAGAGAGAGGTGAATGAAATGTTATGCATTAAAGAAGTGGGAGTCGACCTTGAACTTTGTGTTCATGCCCATGAAAATGATGTAGACTGCCTCGGAAGCTTCTTGCAAAATGATTATCCAGCTGTATGATTCTTTCGGTATTCTTGAATTGATTCCTAACAGTTATGGTTCCGACCACGCTGTCCTAATCTGATATATTTGATGGGAATTCATTCCAATGCCTCCTCTATTTTTGGCAAGGTTGAAGTATCTGCTATCACCACTACTAGAAAAATGGCTATAGCCAATATCCCTATTAGTGGCGCACCATGGTGGTGGTGCGCCACTGCTATATAGTAGTGGCGCACCAGAAGCAGGTGCGCCATTGTTATTTTTTTAGTAGTGGCACACCTTTAGTCCAATGCGCCATTGCTATTTTTTTCCCGGGTCCACCCCCTTCCCCAGGCTTACCAGTGGCGCACCTTTTCCAGGTGCGCCATTGCTATTTTAGGTAGCAATGGCGCACCTGGCAAAGGTGCGCCATTGGTAAGCCAGGGGAGGTGGGAATTTTTGGCTTGCAATGGCGCACCAGCCCCTGGTGCGCCATTGCTATGTGCTGCACCGACTGGCCCGCCTTTTTCTTTTCTTTTCCCCTCTCACCTATCCACCGCATAGCTCGAGCTCCATCTCACGATTCCTCACCTCCACCAACAGCCGCCGGCCACCACGTTCCCACACCTGCGCCGCCGGCCGGCCACTGCAGCCCTCCTTCCGTTGTCGGCCCTAGACCTCTCCTACCCCATCCGCCTCCCAGTCCTCTCCAGAATCCCCCTTTGTCCCTGAGCTCGCGCGAGACCCAGCCTCGCCCCACCTCTGCCCCGCCGCCTACCAGCCCTCCCGAACCTCCCAGTCCTCTCCCAAATCACCAGCTTGACTTGAAGAAGCTTTAATCTTCAATAATTGGAAGCTCCGACGCCGCCCCCCTGCAGATTCCCTCGCGGACACGCCTCCAATTGAGCCTCAAGCGCGCCGCCATGAAACCCTAGGCCAGCCGGGACCTCGCATCTGGATGTCATGTCCGTGCTGGTGGAGGCGTCCAACGGCGTCGCCGGCGCCGTGATGTCGACCACCGTAGCTTCTGGTCAAGGTATGAGTCGTACCCCAACAGGCAGCCCCCAATCCTCTTCTCCCCCCGCGGGATGCAGTGGTAGCACGACGCAGGTGAGACGAATTCGTCGATCTGCTGCATTGATTTGTAGCTGCAGGATTTTTTTAGGGGAGAAGAAATGTAGTTTCTTGTCACGTTTTGCTGTGCATCGATGGAAATCAGCTCTATAGATGCAACAGTCCTAGTGCATGCACTTTCCTTATCGATTTTCTGATGAGATTGTGATTGACTAGCGAAAGAAATTACTACCTGGGATGATATTTGTTTGCTTCCATAAAGCTAATGCTAAAGCAATTATTTTTCTTCTGTAACACTTTAAAGCACTTCCTTGCATAATATTGAACCTGAAGCTTGTAGTTCTACACTTCTACTGATATATTGTATATCGACTGCCTCAAGGGAGCATAATAATTGGTTCCCATATCTTATTTTCTGCTAAACTTCATTACGTAGTTGTTTGCTAAATGATGCCTGTGATTTACTGAATATTGTTTGGAATTTCAGAGTCATAATTAATCTTTGATCTGACCGTCTCGATTGATTCAGATGTGCATTCTGTGTTCTGCCAAAAAAATTACATGCTAATCTGCGAAAAATATTATGCTGTTAGTGGATCCTTTTAATTTAGGATCTATTCTCCTACTCTCTGAATATTGTTTCCATAAGCTCCATTTTATCTTCAGTTACCTCTCCGACATGCTGCTCAAGCCCTAACTTTTTTTTGTATACACTGGTGGTGCTGGCGTCTCTGGTGCCGCCGTTCGGCGCTGTGGTGCCCACCGTGGCTGGTGTCGTCTGCTAGTGCAGCAGAGGGTTCCGCCATGGATGGTACTATGGTGCTACACCTTCACTGCCTCGCCTCTCCACTGCATCGACGCTCCTTCTGCATCGAGATCTCCAGGTAATCCTCCTTCTTCTCTCTCTGCTCTGCTTCTGCATTCTGTACTGAACTGTCACTAGCCTAGGGTTCAAGCTCTGAATTTTGAGATGTTTAGATCGATTCAGTAGTTGCTTAGGTATATAGGAATCTATGTAGTGCTTAGGATGTCCTAGTTGCAGTAGAACATGTGTAGGTGTTTTACTGAATTTTACTTCTGATTCAAGGTTTCGTGAGTGGCTGAGATACATGTTGAGAGAACATGGAGGTCCCTTATTGGATGCTTTCAGATCAAAATACCCTGAAAGGTATCGCGGCTCCTGTTTTTACTTGCTACTCTTATTCTTCTCATAATTTTGCAACTTTGTTATAGCTTATTACTCCATGTCCTCAGAACCAACAATGTAAATACATATTTTACTATTGGTTAAACAATGTCCTCAGAACTTTGCACGTATCAGTGCTGGTTTCCATCTTTGAACAACTAAAAGAAGTTAGAAATTTGCTGATGTGGTAGGCTGTGAGGGAAGGAAAAATGTTCAGTGGGGATTGACTTTATAGTTATATAGGATTATTACAACTATAGTGTACTTCATGATAATCACATTCTAATGATGTACCGTATGCTTCCTTCATTTGTTTTGTGCAGGGAGGGAGCTTATACTTGCTTTAATCAAACCGTTGGAGCTAAAGAATTCAGTTATGGTTCTAGAATAGATCACATTCTCATTTCAAAATGACACACTGTCGAGATGAGGACCCTACGGCACAGCGAGCCGCACTGGACGGTGGCGCAATGCATGAGGTACAGAACTTAAACTCCTTCATCGTCACATCAATCACAACGTTTATGTCACTAAATAGTTAATTTCTTAGGAATAGAGCATGTCTCCTTGGGTAAAACTGTAACAAAGTTCAGAATATTAAAGTTTAGATTATTAACCTTCACTTTCATTTATCAAAGATCTGCACACTTGTTTTGGATCCACACACCTAGGCTCGTCTAATGTGATCGGATCTAGCCAGATTCCTTTTGATGCATCACCTGTTACTCTTTTCGGTGAATTATGTTAGTAGTAATCTTGATTAGCTAGTTGCATGTGTGTTGTTAGCAGGATTAGTGTGGCCGTAGCTTACGTCAAGCATGTACCTTATGTTTTGTCTCATGTAAAAAACTTAGGACTGTGTTTACTGAATCATTAAGTTCTTCTAACAGGGAACTATGCATCCTGAATGGCATAGACTCTTGGCTTCATGAAATGACCCATGTCTATGATTCAAGGTATCTTAGATCTTCGATGTCGGATGCAAATAATTGCTCAATTTCACTTCTCTGCAATGTTCATTCTCGCATATTTCTATCATTCTTTGCAGGGATAAAGTAAAGAAAAAGAAGAAAAGATTACTCGAAGATTAGTTTTAGAATTTTCTTTTATTTCCTTGTAATTTTTCTTTTATTTGATACTTGTAAAGACATTGTAATATTCTTACTATAATAAAAATTATGATTCTATTTCATTTTTTGTTTTTAAATTATTTTTCCTTATAGGTTGTTTTCTGTAAATTTGGATTTTTTTGTTTTCCAAATACATTACTAGTGGCGCATTTCAGCCCTTATTAGTGGCGCACCTTCCTTTATTACTAGTGGCGCACCTATAAGGCTATTAGTGGCGCACCTAGAGGGAATACCAGTGGAGCGACGAAGGATGGGACAAAAAGCACTTCTCTTGCCTCTTGGGAGCTCGTCTGCCGCCCCAAGGCTATAGGGGGGCTTGGGATTGTGGACCTTAAAATTCAGAATCAAGGCCTTTTGCTCAAGCAGCTATATAAGTTTTACAATAAACTAGATGTGTCGTGGGTGAACCTGATATGGAGTTCATATTACTAGTCGTTGTACCGCATGCCCCGGAACCGTGTGGCTCCTTCTGGTGGCGGGATCTCATGCAGTTATCAGACATCTTCAGAGGAGTGACTGAGATCAAAGTTGGGGATGGTAGTACAGCCTTATTCTGGAAGGATCTTTGGAGTGATCAACCTCTTGAGACCGCATACCCGAGGGCGTTTTCATTTGCGAGAGAGGAGGATGTGTCAATTCAGAAACTGCTGAGGTCTAGCACCATTGGAGAGGCTTTTCACATACCACTCTCTCCCCAGGCAAGAGCGGAAGTTGAAGAGATTCAGGCCTTAACTGTGGGGATTAATCCTGATAGGGACAGAAATGACAAATGGTGCTATGTCTGGGATGCTAGAGGGCTAGGAACTTTCAAATCAAGTGACTACTATAAGTTCTGCTTTAAGGATGTTCTTGTGGATGTAGTTTTTCCTTGGATCTGGGAATCCAAATGCACGAACAAGTGGAAAGTTTTTGCTTGGCTTCTGTTTGCTGATCGTCTGAATACACGAAACATGTTGAGGAGGAGACAATACAAGCTGGAAGGTAATGTGTACACCTGCCTGCTTTGTGACTCGCCCCCGGAGGAAACGGTGACCCACCTGTTCTTCAAATGCCCATTTGCAACTGAGTGTTGGGCTGCGATTGGGATGCACTGGCCTGATTCTCGATGCAGGCTGGATCTCATCCATGGGGGAAAAAGATCCTGGGGGGGACCTTTATTCATAGAAACCTTCATCATAGCAGCTTGGGGGGTATGGAAAGAGAGGAATAATAAACATTTTAGGAATGTGATGCCATCAATGGAGTCCTGGAGGGGCAGGTTCAAAAATGATATGTCCATGATGGTACACCGCACCAGAAACTCTCTCCACCACTTCATCAGAGGATTGGTGGCCGCTATCTGACTTCTACCCCCCCCCCCTAGTCTGATTCTTTCTAGTAGGTTTTTGACACCTCCTTGCTCTGAATAGTCTGTATATTAATACTCAGCTCTCTACCTTGTAATTATGGGGCCACACCTCCCCTGATCCTGGTGTTGCATTAATTTAAAAGTCAGTAGGAGCCTCTCCTACTGTCAGTGAGCTTTCAAAAAAATACCAGTGGAGAACCTAAGGGTTAGTAGTGGCGCACCAGAGGGGCGCCATTACTATCTGGATTACTAATGGCGCACCAGAGGTGCGCCATTACTATTTGTTACTAGTGGCGTGTTAATAGTGGCGCACCTATAGTGCGCCATTACTAACGAAAACAGGTGCGCCACTAATAGGGCTTTTTCTAGTAGTGCACAGGTCAATGACCCGGTTCTACTTGTATCATGTTCTACCTTCGAGTATTACCCCCTGGTATCTCGAAGATGTCTGGCCATTGCACCACATCTTACTAACTTTGTTGAAGTAATGTCTTTCCTTGTCGTAATCACTCTACGGTTTCTGGATTGTTGTCAACCGAGGACACCGACTAGTGAAATTATTCCCCACTACAAATCAAATACCCCTAGTATTTTTACTGGGAAATTCTGAACCCAATCTGGTCATTCCTAGACTATCGGCTGCATCCTGGTCTTCCTATCTTTAACTGTGCTACCTCGTCCTTCTCTGGTGCATGAATTCTTCAGTGTGTGAGCACGACTTACGTCGAGATTTCAACATCATGTTGCTTGTCTTGAAAGGCAACTTTGGTTCCAAGCTTGCATCTTATATATTGATCCTATAACTTGCCACTTCGTCATTTCCTTGCTTGTTGCCGTTGTTGTTTGATTGCATCCTCTTGAAACCTCCCGGCAAATGTGTCGGATCACCTTCAACACTTTGACTTCTTCTGAGATGTCAACTGTGATCATGATGAGAAATACCATCCTTGCCCTCAATGATTTTTATTATCATCGACAACACCCTTGACTTCCTTTCATCGCAAACTTGTCCACCTTATGAATACAACGTGCTCTCCAGCTAGTGTTGTGTTCTGCCTTGAAGAATTACTGTCTTTTCTATCGAGAATGTTGTGGGGATTGCTCCACCTCTTAAGAATTCTTGGTATAGTGATACTTCTCACCATCACCATTCGTTCCTGGTCCTCTTGTTGATTCCAACGGGTACCAACAAGTGAACGGTGTTGTTTGGATTCTGCCCTTCTACCAACCCTATTGCTTTCGAGTTAATGGTCGGCCGTTCATTCTTAGACTATTGGTTATTCGATCACCATTCCGACATTGGTCATGCAACCCAACCCATATTTCGGGCACACCTTTCAACCAATGTTTAATTGTGTATGTTTTTCTCGAGCATACTTCATTATATCATTTGGTCTGACAAATGTTATCTCCTTATCCACATAATTGTGGCGATCCATCTTTTTGGATATTTGTTGAATTATCGCTGAGTCCATCAACCACCTCCTCATCCTCTCCTTGGCTTAATGATGAACCCTTGTTCGGAACTCGCATCCATAGTTCATTTCCCGAGAATCATATAATGTCATCTCGTTAATTTGCGTTGCATCTTTTCTTCTCAGGCATCCCGTGTCTGAGGTATCTTGACACCAATCAGAGCTGAATCTTGGTCAGCTATGATGGTTGGAACATATTTTTAAGAGTTATAACATTGATCCTCATATGACCCGGTAAGGTGATGTCATGCCTAGCACGCCTGACCGGAGGACCTAGTGTTATAGTTTCCTTTTTTAACAAGGTTACCCATTTTTTCCATGAGGAAATTGAATGCCTTGTTTAATAAGTTTATCCTGATGGATCATTTGTGTATCCAAAGTCTGTCCTTTGCTTGAAGACCATGTCAATGCTACTCGAAGCATGTCTGTGGTACTCCGATTTTCAACAAGAACATTTGAAGCCCAATGCTAAATGTTTCCTGCTCAACTATCCAAACACCGTTGTATGGGTAACATCTCGATTAATCCTTGCCTCTTATCTGAATGGTTGGGTACTTGCTCTCCTACCCTGTATGCCATGTTCTGCTTGTACATGGGAAGGATATACTCCTAATAATTGTGTGTAATCACAATTTTCCTTTCCATTGTTCTGTTTAACCTGATAATTTTATTTTCCATTCCATTGTCTTCTTTAACCTTTCTTGTGGTCTATATGAACTAAGCAGTAATATTCTCCTGCTTATGTAAACACCTCGTCGTACAACCTAGTCAGTAAGACCCTGTTACTATTGTTGATGACATTTCGGTAACCACCGATGGACGAGAACTTTGCCTATTGGTCCGCCTCGTTTCAACGAGCAGGAAAATGGTTCTCTTCGTCCCTCGCCCTTGGTACCAACGATGCTGCCAACATAACTGATCGGTTATTCTCTGACATGCCTTGCTTACATGATCGTGCAAGACGTCACCCCTCTTTCTACTTTTAACCCACATGGTGGGCCCATAACCCACAGTTCCACAGGATCGAAACCTGACTCTCCTGTACACCCCTATTCCTAAAGTTATTCCTCATGCTTGGCTTCGTATGAAAGATCACGAGCCACCTTCCTAGTGCTCTATTTTGGTATCAGACGCAATACTTACTCTCGCTGCTCTGGACCCCTTTCTCACTCTGGTTCAGACTTCGAGCAACTATCTATCCACTTGAAACTCCTTATTGTACCTTCAAACTTTACTCTCGATGTGTTTTATTTGTTCAACTCGAGAGGTACTCATAGGCTCATTCATGGGTTAATTCCAGATTATTACCCTTATAGCATTCTGTCGTTGCCGATCTGCCCTGTTACCTATTCGTAAGTACGATGGAACCTCCGAAGAAAGGATGACGACTTCATAATGATGACCTAAAGCAGTGGAATGAAGACATCAATGTAATGGATCGATCTCTTCAAGAAGAGCAGACAATATCGAGAAGATCCGTTAGGTTTTTCGCTACCAGCACCTTCCCCCCTTACTCCCCCGCTTAAAATCTCAGGACGAGATTTCTTGTAGTGGAGGAGATTTGTAACTCCCGGATAATCATGCTACAGTAATCCCACGTTAACGCTACCACGTCACCCCGGTTACTGTTGCTAAATCCCACGTTGGTTCAAATCAATCCAAAATTCAGATTTGAAATAAAGGCAAACATCAAAAGTTTTCAAACTTTAAAACGAACATGTTCGGTTTGTGACTAATAAATCGCAAGTAATTGCGGTGAAGAAACCCCACATTTATAAAATGATTAAATACTCTAAGGTGAATAAAACAGTAGCAAAAACCAATATTAAATGCTTTTATAATTAATAAAAAAACGAAACTAAATGGTTTTGGGGTAAAACCTTTTGGTTGCAGTGGGTTTTGTGTTATTACTAATTTAGGGATCATTTTAAATATTAAGTAAAAACTAAACAGAAAAGAAAGTATAATTAAAAAATAATAAATAAAAGGAACAGAACAAAATAGGAAATGAATAAAAGGAAACCCCCCACTGGGCCATACGGCCCAGCCGGCCAGCCCAACTGGCCCCAATCGGCCCGCTGCCCCCTGCTTAACCCCCCCCCCCAACTCCCACCGAACCCTAGCCCACGTTCCCCACTCCCCCCCTCACGGTCCACTCCCTCCCGATCTGGATCGGCGCCGCGCCAGCCTCCGACGTCGCCCCGGCGCCGCCTCACCGTCGCTGCCCCGTCCTCGACCTCCTCCCACCAGAGCCACCCCCTCGTCTACCTCCACCTCGTCAGACGCCTCGTCATCATCTCGTCCCCGCCGCCCGAAGCTCCTCCGCCCCGACCCGACGCCGTTGTCCGTCGTCGCCGGACCACCTCGCCGGACCGCCTCCGTCGCACGTCCCCGACCTCCTCCCCGCGCCCCACTGCCACTCCCCTACACCGTGTGGTGAGACCTCGCGCGCCCGCGTCCTCGCTCCTCTCTGCATGTCGCCGATGCGTCGTCCGCGCTCACCGCGGCCTCGCCCCGCCCGGCGTGCCCCTGTACACGCGCCCGGGCGCGCTCCGATGCCTCGCCTCCCCCGTACGCGCTCACCTCGTGCTGCCGCTACGGCACTCGCACCACCTGTCGCCCGGGCCTCCAGCGCCCCCCCTGCTCCGGCCGGCCTCCCCTGAGCACGCCGCGTCCGCCCCTGACCCCGTTGGCCGCGCCCTGCTCCCGCTTCAACCGCCCTGGCCACTGGCTTGGCCCCGCCGCACTCCCTGCGGGCGACCGTTCGCCCAGGCGCCCGTCGCCCATTAGCCCGCCCCGCTATGGCCCCTAGGGCCAATGACATGTGGGGCCCAGTCCCTCGAACGCAAAAAAAGGATATAAAAAGAATTAAAAATAAATAAATAAATAAAACAAATATTAATTAATTAATTAACTAAATTAATAAAGTTAATTAAATCCTGATTAGCTGACTAGTTTAATCTACTTAACCTGCTAATTAAACTAAGTAACTGTTAATTAGTTATCAGTCTATGACAGAATGGACCCACGCGTCAGTTTGACCAAGTCAACTAACTGCTGACATCACCCTGATGTCATGCTGACATCATAATGGCATTTCCTAATTAAATTAATTCTGTTAATTCTAAAAATGAATTAAAACTTTGAAAAATAATGTAAAATAAACCGTAGCTCGGATGGAAAAACTTTGTACATGAAAGTTGCTCAGAACGACGAGACGAATCCGGATACGCGACCCGTTCGTCCTCCACACATCCCTAGCATAGCAAACTCGCAACTTTTCCCCTCCGGCCCGTTTGTCCGAAAACGCAAAACGCCGGGAATACTTTCCCGGATGTTTCCCCCCTTCGCCGGTATCACCTAATACCACGTTAGGGCACACCTAGTCCCGCTCATTGCATGTTATGCTTTGTGATGTTTCGATTGATTTGTTATTTATTGTGTTCCCCCTCCATTACTTATTTCCGGTAGACCCCGAGACTGCCGGTGACCCCAGTTCGACTACGGTGTTAACGACCCCTCCTTGCCAGAACTACCAGGCAAGCCCCCCCCCCCCTTGATCACCAGATATCGCCTATTCTTCTCTATATTGCTTGCATTAGAAGAGTGTAGCATGTTACTGCTTTCGGTTAATCCTATTCTGCTGCATAGCCTATCATTGTTGCTATAGTTGTTACCCTTACCTGCTATCCTACTGCTTAGTATAGGATGCTAGTGTTCCATTAGTGGCCCTACACTCTTGTCCGTCTGTCATGCTATACTACTGGGCCGTGATCACTTCGGGAGGTGATCACGGGTATATACTATATACTTTATATACATGACACATGTGGTGACTAAAGTCGGGTCAGCTCGTTGAGTACCCGCAAGTGATTCTGATGAGGGGCTGAAAGGACAGGTGGCTCCATCCCGGTAGAGGTGGGCCTGGGTTCCTGACGGCCCCCGACTGTTACTTTGTGGCGGAGCGACAGGCAGGTTGAGACCACCTAGGAGAGAGGTGGGCCTGGCCCTGGTCGGCGTTCGCGGATACTTAACACGCTTAACGAGATCTTGGTATTTGATCTGAGTCTGGCCATTTGGTCTATACGCACTAACCAACTACGCGGGAACAGTTATGGGCACTCGACGTCGTGGTATCAGCCGAAGCCTTCGTGACGTCAGCGACGGAGCGGCGCGCGCCGGATTGGACTGGAACGCCTGCTAGGCTAGGTCTGCTTCCGGCCGCGTACGCAATGTGCAGGTGTGCAATGGGCGATGGGCCCAGACCCCTGCGCGCATAGGATTTAGACCGGCGTGCTGACCTCTCTGTTGAGCCTAGGTGGGGCTGCGACGTGTTGATCTTCCGCGGCCGGGCATGACCTAGAAAAGTGTGTCCGGCCAAATGGGATCGAGAGTGTTGGGTTATGTGGTGCACCCCTGCAGGGAAGTTTATCTATTCGAATAGCCGTGTCCCTCGGTAAAAGGACGACCCGGAGTTGTACCTTGACCTTATGACAACTAGAACCGGATACTTAATAAAACACACCCTTCCAAGTGCTAGATACAACCCGGTGATCGCTCTCTAATAGGGCGACGAGGAGGGGATCGCCGGGTAGGATTATGCTATGCGATGCTACTTGGTGAACTTACCATCTACTCTCTTCTACATGCTGCAAGATGGAGGTGGCCAGAAGCGTAGTCTTCGACAGGATTAGCTATCCCCCTCTTATTCTGGCATTCTGCAGTTCAGTCCACCGATATGGCCCTTTACACATATACCCATGCATATGTAGTGAGCTCCTTGCTTGCGAGTACTTTGGATGAGTACTCACGGTTGCTTTTCTCCCTCTTTTCCCTCTTTCCTTTCTACCTGGTTGTCGCAACCAGATGCTGGAGCCCAGGAGCCAGACGCCACCGTTGATGACGACTCTTACTACACTGGAGGTGCCTACTACTACATGCAGCCCGCTGACGACGACCAGGAGTAGTTAGGAGGATCCTAGGCAGGAGGCCTGCGCCTCTTTCGATCTGTATCCCCGTTTGTGCTAGCCTTCTTAAGGCAAATTTGTTTAACTTATGTCTGTACTCAGATATTGTTGCTTCCGCTGACTCGTCTATGATCGAGCACTTGTATTCGAGCCCTCGAGGCCCCTGGCTTGTATTATGATGCTTGTATGACTTATTTATGTTTTAGAGTTGTGTTGTGATATCTTCCCGTGAGTCCCTGATCTTGATCGTACACGTTTGCGTGCATGATTAGTGTACGGTTGAATCGGGGGCGTCACATTGGCACTACACTAGTTTCAAAAACGTTCTTATATTATGGGACGGAGGGAGTACGAAGAAAGAGATAGAGATGAGTAAAAAAATTACACTTATAGCCAACCTTGTTGTAGTATGAGTGACTAAGTGATGACTATGTATGACATGCCAACATCAGATAGCCTAACGCACCGTGTTAAATCTCCAAGGGCGCGACCGCACGAGCGACGCGACGGTCGTGGTAGGCGCGACCATGATATGGGCTGCTGGCACCCCTTGGATCTGAGATCAAACGGTCGCATGCTAAGTTGCTGAAAATTTGCAGAATAACCCTCCAGGATAGGATATTCACCCATAGGTCTAGAATCACGCCATGCAACCGTTCGATCTCAGATCCAAGGGCTCTCGGAAGCCCGTATCATGGGAGAATGGAAAGCCACTACCCTGCCGTTCGCACGCTGGCAGTTCGCTCCTACTCGTCCCTGCACGTCCTTAAATACTACGGTGGTTCGCTCCTAGTCGTCCCGTCCATTCACATTACGGCAGTTCCACTAATCCTAACCCTCCTCCCAAATCCATGGCGTCCCAAATCTCCACGATCGGCGGTGAGTACAAGGTTAGAACCATCACCGGCGATGAGTTCGACGTCATCTACACCCGTTCTTCCGCGACGGTGAAAGGATTCCTTTCTCGCTTCATACGCATGTTCGAAGACTCAGATGATGAGTGGGTCGCTGGGCTAGATGTTGAGTACACCACAGTCCTAGGATCAGAGAAGTATCTAAAGGACGAAGAGAGGAAGAAGCCCGTCGTGATCCAGGTTTGTGTGCATGACTTATGCTTGGTCTACCACATATGCCATGCCGACGTTGAGTGCCAGGATTTTAAGGACTTCCTCGAGAGCAACCTAGTCAAATTCGTTACTGTAGACTTTGGTAACGACAAAGAAGTCCTGCGTCGGATAGGCCTCATTGTAGGCAACACCTTCGACCTCCAGAAGAATCGGCTGGTGTCCTCTCATCAGCCTTCAATGCTGACCCTGGCAGGAGCCATGGTTCATCCTTCGTACGGTAAACTGGAGAAACCTCCATACACATTTCATCGTCATGCATGGCAGCGGAATGTACTAGATATAGACCACATCCACTACGCTGCAATGGATGGCTACCTTTGCTTCAATATCTACAAGGGTTGGATGAAGAGCAACAGCCAAGTGTGCGGTTCAAGCAAAGAAGTATCGGCCAAGAGGAAGAGGGACAAGGACGAAGTCGAGGACGTGGACGAGGACTCCGAGTAAGGTGGCAGTGTCATTGCTCATGGTGGTTCTAATGTAGTGTCTACCGGAATAGTTGCAAAGTTTAATTTCAGGTGTGCTTAATTTAATTTGAGGGGTGTGTTGTGCTGAGCCCCTAGCAGAACTATGTTCTGTTTCTTCTCATTACTTTAACTCTTCAGTACGTACATACTAGTATTTCTTACATTTCATCTTTTAGTTGGTATAGTAATACCACTCGTTTCTTCACATTATATACGTACAATATATATGGCCAACATCATATAGCCAGCAGTTTAGTTGTCAAAGAATTTCAGGATGCTTAGTTTTGTCAAAGAATTCCAGGATGCTTAGAGGGTGCTTGGATCCAAGGGACTTATTTTAGTCTGACTAAAAATAGTCTCTTTAAGAGGCTAAAGTTCGAAGCACCCCTGACTAAAGAGGGCTAAAACTAGTCTTGAGACTAAAATCTTTTAGTCAGGGGTACCCCTACTAAAATGTGGATTAGTCCTCTCTCTACTCATTTAACTCATCTCCTTTAACACAGGCGAGTTCTGGATTGGAGGGTTTGGAGGATAATAAATGCTCATTAACTTGATGTTAGCCTTTTTAGTATTTGGATCCAAGCATGGGTGAGGCTAGCATGTTTTAGTCCCACTACTTTTAGTCATGGGACTAAAACGTATCCAAGCACCCTCTTAGTTTTATTTGAGGGGTGGGTTGTGCTGGACACCATTATTGTGACTAGCCTTTTTAATAGTACTATATGCATAATTTGGCGACGAGCGCTCTCTATATGTACCACCTTTTTTTTAATTTCAAGTTTTGCTCCATGGCGCAATCCATCGATACTACTGATGTACAAAAGTATACATTTTTTAAAAGGCTAGAGGGCGGGGCAGTCTAGCTTGGTCAGTTTCACGAGAGGCGAGGGCCTTTGTGATTTGATGGCTCATTATTGCTGGAAGGCGGGGCCTTGTGATTTGACTGCTCGTATAAATGCGCCGACGACCTGATCGAGGAGGAGCAAAGAACCGTGCGGTATACTCAAGTTTTCCACTGGAGTAGTACTGCGACGGAGGAGCACGAAACACGGCAGCCCAGTGCCATATGGCAATAAAAATGATCTAATTTGCTAGTCATCTCATTGTTAGCATTGTTCTATTAATTCCCTCAAAAAAACATTGTTCTATTCATGCCTCGCAGAGAACGTGACACGTGCAGCGAAACACCCGAAGCAAAAGATGAAACACAGGAGCAAAAGAAGAAGGAAGTTATCACCCCAAATGATCTAATTCGCCGCGGAGTCGTAACTGCTTCTTCATCGCCTCCATGACCTCCATCTCCTTGCGCGTCTCCTCCGCCATCTTCTTCATTCTGTCCATGACGCGGGATTTCTCGACGCGAGCCTTCATCATCTGTTCCACGGCCACATTACGTACCTTGACAGCAGTCGGGTGCTCGATGCGGAGCTTCGCCAACTCCTCCTTCTGTTCCATAACGAGGGCCCACAGCATCTTCATCGAGGAACTACTATTCTCATGCAGCTTGTTCCAGCCGGCGTTCTTCTCCTTCAACAGGTCGATCTCGTGGCAGAGCTTCGCCTTGTCCTCCTGAAGTCGCAGGATTTCGCCGGTCGCCTTCTTCTCCGAGGCAATGCTCTTCTTCAGCAGCATCACCAAGCCGGCGGTCAACTCCCCCTGCTGATTGAGCTCAGCGAGCATGTCGTCGAGGCTCTCCTTCAGCAACTCCATCAAGCCTTGGATGAACTCCTTCTGCTTATTGAGCTGATCGGGCATGTCGTCGAGGGATAACGACTCTAGCTCCGCCGGCTTGGCATGTTCGCCTCCGCGGCTAGGGCGCTCCTGGGAGCCATCGCCTGCCCGTGAGAGATCTTTCGAGGTCTCTGCGTGGCGGCGAGCCCTCTCTTTTTTTCTGCAGCCTTGGTTGCCGCTCCCTTGTTACGAGTAGTTCTCGACCTAGAGCTCTGCTCACCGGCCATGGCAACGACGGACAAAGAAGAAGCACTTATGAGGAGGAAAGGTAGAGTAATTTTCGGTTAGGTAGTTCCCCTTTTTATAACCTAAGTACTAGCACTAGTACTAATAGCTGCATAGTGGGAACACGTTCAGGTTTGGTACGTACTAGTAGGTGTGAGCAGGCTTTCGAATGTGATGGGAACAAGGTAAAGATTAATAGATGGTTTTGGTTTCGAGGCCCGAAATGGCTCCCAATGAGTTTAGCGGAACATAAATTTCAAGTACTACACTGCTCAAATGCGTAAATATTATGTTACTGTCAAAAATTGGCACAAAATACGAAGGAGACCAATGGAAGTACTACTAGCAACCCACGATTTAACTACTCGCATGTGCGCAGTGGAGCAATAATGTCTTTCTTCCGCCCTCACGTCCACTCAATTTGCATGCGCTGTATTAATTGACCATCAATGAAGTGAACGACTTTACACGCGTCAAATTATCACATGGGGTGGATCTTGGTACAAAATTGCGTCCGCCCGTGTACCCGTGTGTGCGTGCAAGGGAATGAGTGTGTGCATGGCGTGCGTGCACATCTTCGCTTCGTGCATGTACCGCCAGTATGGCTCAGGGAGGACGAGTACATTCTTCTGGAACCAGCAGCACGTCACTATGATCAATCCACGCAAGGAGGTCGCGACAACGCCTCCACATGTGCCACGTGGCTTCATGAACTGTAAGAGAGACACTGTGTAGCGTCCCATTGGTATTCTAATTTACGTGTTTTGCACATACTCGAAGTACTAGTAAGGTACACGTGCATTGCACGCATCAGATTTTGCAACCAAATTATGAATAAATACCACACTATAGCATGTAAGCTCTGAGTCATATATGCCTGATGTAGCCCTTCGTTTAATTCTTATAGTTCATCTCATTCAAAATCAATTAGTTTTTTTTAAAGCTAAGAACGCGGGAATAGGAAAAACATGGGATTATAGTGGAATGTCGTCTTGAATCCTACAGGATTGTACGAGTGTTTGATTGTGCATAGAAAAAACGCAGAATTCTTTCAAAGAGGTTTGAGTGGATGGGATGTTTCCTATGAAATCTAGTGCAAATGAATCATATGGAAAAATTCCTATGGTTTACAATCCTACGAATCAAACAACCAAGATAGGAAAAATTCCTAATGATTAGAATCCTCCAATATTCCTTTGAGAATCCTTTGAATCAAAGAAGCCCTTAATCTATTTTATGATTCATGGAATTGTGCGTTGTAAAGCATAAAGTAAAAACAAATAATGGCAATTCAACTAGAAAAAAAGTTTGGGCAGTTATGATACGGAAGATTCTAGAACAAAAGAGAACCACTGTTGTTTTGAGGTTTGTGCATTATGCTTAAGTTCAACCATGGAGTCTGCTAGATTGTACATGTGGCAAAATCCGGTGGGGGCTAGAAGATGGTGCGAGGGGCCGAGTGGAGGGAGACTATGAAGGAATGCACAAGTGCGAGATCGATATTTAGAGAGAGGGGGCGAACACGTGCGCTGTTGCGCGCAGTGGCGGAGCCATGAAAAATAAATGAGCTAGGGGGCAAGCATTGTAATCCTTTACGAGGAGGGTCAATTCATGAACTTAAACCATTTTTAGCAGCAATTGTCTAATGATCACATTCATATTAGCCTCGATATATAGTGATGTTAGGGGGGAGGGGGGCAGGGCCCTTACTGCCCCTATCTTCACCATTGTGCACGCGTCTGAGAGATGAAGTGGAAGGCATGGATGATGAGAGGGGGACGTTGGATATATAATTAATGTGGGTGTATTAGCTATATATGTTAATCCTATATAGAGAGGTATAGATTGATCGATGTGGACGTGGGAAAGAGGGTGAGACCTCACTGGATATATCGATTGATCGGTTTGTGTGGAAAACTATGAAAGACCTAGCTATATACACACATACATAGAGGAACATCGATCGTTGCGCATGCACGCGTGAGAGATAAAGAATGTCCGATATGATGGAGAGGGGGATGTGTGTGGGTGTGTGCCTTCATGGGAGACCGACCTGAAGAAAAAGATTGTATGCGTGCGATGGATAATGCCGACTGGTAGTGCGTGTGCATGCATGCACGAGAGAAAGTTAGTGGTACAATTATAAAGAGAAGACTACTGTGTGGGTGTAAAAGAATAGGTGAGGTCATAATCAATGTAAAGTTGAATTCAAATATTTGAATAAGAGATCTTGATGTTTGAAACCCATGCATGCATGAATATAATGGAGATCTGCGCGGTGTGGTTTGGAAACGAGCATGTTGTAATGTATACACATTGAACAAGGTCAGACTGATTTGAATTTGATATATCGATGGCAGATATCATTTGGCCACGTCGCATCCGTGCATGGACACACTATTCCAATTGGAGATGATGGGCGGCTTTCGCATCACATATCTATATCTATACCCCTATATATATATTTTATATTTTATATTTTTTTATTGTGTGCGGGTAACTTTAACTTTGAAAGATGGTCGTTGGATGAGGCGAATCCGATGGTCCAAAGATGGCAAATTTGAGCACTACTGGCCGTTGGATATCATCTAGATTCCACCAGATTTCGCCACATGTATAATCTAGAAGACTCCATGGTTGAACTTAAGCATAATGCACAAACATCAAAACACAAGCACTTCTTACTTGTTCTAGAATCTTCCGTATCAGAATTGCCCAAATGTTTTTCTACATGATTTGCCATTATTTGTTTTTACTTTATGTCTTACGACGCACAATTCCATGAATCTTAAAATAGATTAGCTTTCTTATAAAAACTAGATGATTTTGAATGAAATGAACTATAAGAATTAAACGAACATCTACATCATGCATATATGACTCAAAGCTTGCATGCTATAATGTGGTATTTATTCATAATTTGGTTGCCAAATCTCATGCGTGCAATGCACGTGTACCTTACTCTAGTCTAAATGGTGTTTGTGTGTGTGTTGTGCGTGTTGAGGTGCAAATTGTCTTTTTTTGGGTACACGTTAAGCTTGTTCTTCCGAAATTTCAAGCCGCGCCTTGTTATGCCGAAAATTCAAGCTAGCGTCTCTGTCTATCGTGCTGCGAAACTCCCGCCTCTTCAACCCGCGCCTTGTTAGCCCGAAATATTTAAGATATATCTTTGTCTCGTTATGCTCCGACAACTCCCTCCATCTCAACCCGCGCCTTGCTATTCCCAAATTACAACGCGCGCGAAAACTCCCACCTCCTGTGAAATCCTGACACGCGAAATGCCCGTGGTACCCCTGAACCGAAAGAACCGCCTCAAATCGGTGGGGGTACTTCCGTAACTTACCCCACATTTCAGACAAACGTGTCTCTAAGCCATGGTTCCCCACTGCCATCCCATCCGCCCACCCATTCTTACACCGAGGCCGCGAAAACCCGCGACGAAACCCCACACCCTGCTCCGTTCGCCACCCAGCCGGAGCCTCTTCCCTGACGACGTCGTCCACAGCAACACCTCGACGCCCCTCATCCGTTGTCGATCTCATCATCCCGCCGGTTCAGCCACCCCGTCCTCCACCTCCAAGGAGCTGCCCCGATGTTTCCGTCGTCTTTCGCACCACCTCCATTCCCACACCGACGTCTTCACCTGCACCACCGGAAGAGCATCATCATCACCATTTCCTCAGATGAAGCTGCGGCCTAATCGGTGCCACCAAAGAGGTTGTACACTAATCGCCGCATTTTCTTCTTGATTCTATCTCACGGTGCTGCCAGCGCTCGGTCCCGAGCCGACACGGCGCGGCTCCATCCACGACGGCGTCGCCGGCCACTTCCTCCACGGCGGCGACGTCCACATCAGTAGGAGCTGCTGCTGCTTTAGCTCTCGCTCGCGCTGCTGCTCTGCTCTTGCTCTCGGTCCCCTGCCTGGTCAGCTCTTGCTATTGCTCTTGCTCGCGCTGCTGCTCTCGCTCTTGCTTTTGCTTGCGATGCTGCTCCGATTTAGCTACACTTCAGTCGACTGAATCGACTTTTGGGTCAGTCGATTTTCAGGGGGTGGGGGGCTCGCCGGGGTGAAGGAAGAACCAGCCGCGGCGGGGAGGGGGGCTCGCCGAAGAGGTACCCCACTATCTATCTTAGGGTTCAGGATGGGGGCGGTGGTCGCCGGCGGTGGCGGGCGTTGGCGGGACGGTGGCGTGGGGATCGCCGGAGAAAAAGCTCGGCACGGGGCGGGGGGCTAGAGGGATGGCCGGGGCGGCGGCGGACCGGCGGTGGGGAGTGTTTTCGGGGCGGGCGGGGCGGCGCACCGCCGGCCGCGGGCGGCGGGGGGCTGCTGTTTGGCCGGTGGTGGCTGGCGGCTCAGGGGGGTGGAGGTTGAAGATGAACCGCAGGCCCTTGATTTTGTATCCAACGGCTGCAAAATCGACTGACCAGAGATGAAAAAGTCAGTCGACCGACGTGTAGCCTCACCTTGCTAGTGCATTCAGTTTCGATAGCAAAATTCAGTTTCGACAGTTAAGTTCAGTTTCGACAGTTAAGTTCAGTTTCGACAGTTAAATTCAGTTTCGACAGTTAAGTTCAGAGATGAACGGCTGATGTATTTTACATCTAGCACTTTGTGGTTATGTATTTTACATCATGTATTGGAAATGCTATTAGAATTCCACTCAGGTTAACGTTGTTCGTTGTCTCTCTTGTCCTGCTTTAGCCTCGGCGTCGTACAACTCACCGGAGCTGCTCCAACGACGAAACCCTCCATCACAGTGGAGCAGTACCTCGGGCTCCATCTCCAGACGCCTAAGATCTTCTTCCCCTCCTCCGACAGCCAAGTCAGCCAGAGCATCCTCACCGGCCAACCCAATCATGCTGAGATCGACATGGCTTCGCCAAAGAGGTTGTACACTTGTTGCATCTCTTTTTTACTCTACATGTTATATATATTGTCCACTGAGCACTCGTAGTAACGGGAAATACGATTATTTTATCCTACTATATGACAAGCAGTGAGGTACCAGGCAACTTAGCTATCCGTGATGGACTCTCTTGAACGCCATCATTATTTATCTCTGCGCGTTTGAGCTGTGCATTTGTCGATGGGCCTGGGAGTTGAGCTAGTATGGCAGTGGCCTGGGTCCAAAGTAATAGAAGTAGCACAAAAACATTTTTTAGTGTAGGATTTTCCTTGCTCAAGCCTGCCTACTAGAATCGCCAGTGCTTGAAAGGAAAAGTGAATGAAAAACATCGGAATTGGAAAGTTTCCTATGGTACTACTTTTCATGAATTTGGTGCAAAGGAATGGAGCAAAGGAAAACTGTAGGATTTGTTCCTTTAGTGTCTCCTTGAAAGAAAAACCGTAGGAATTCTAATTTCCACTTCTCCTCCTTTTCATATTCCTATTCATCAAGCACAAGACTAAGAGATAGTAGCATAATAGCATTATAACCGTACATTTTCTTGTGGTTTGACTTAATCTCACCATGCTTTTTTGCATCCTGTGATCTTCCAATTGTTGTGAATCAAACACCCAGATTGGCAGAAATCATGTGTTTTTAAATTCTCTGTTTTGCACGTGCATTCCTATCCTATTCCTGTCTATTTCCTATCCCTGCATTGTTAGAATCCTCAAATTCAAACAAGCCCTTACTCAATTACTTCTGTTACAGATATGTGTCAAAGAAAACCTTGTGTGGTTTGTCCTGCTCCTGCGGCGCTGTGTTCCACCCCAGCTCAGCTGCTCCAATGACGGAAGGGTTCACCACAACAGGGATCCGCTCTCCAGACTGTCTTTCGCCGCCTCAGATCTTCTTCCCCGCCGCCGGCAGCCACAGCAACTGCATTACCATCATCAACTGAGCACATGACCTTGAGGACTACACGGGTCCGCAAGAGAGGTCGCACTCTTCCGTGTCTGCTTATGTTATGCGTCGCTTAATATGATGACATGCTACATTATTGTCGTGTTCACCTATTAGACTCCAAGTCAGGTCAAAACGAATGCTGAAACTTGAGTTTTTAAATGGTTGTGGGGTACATATTGGGGCGGCAATCAGTACTATCTGTCCACTATCTAGTTAATCTCCGGTGTCTACTATGAGTTTCATGTTGGGTGCAAACAAACATTAAAGGAGCCATTATCTGTATTTTTTAACTAAAGCTATTATCTGCCTGCTATCATTGGTTTTGGGTCTATCCATAGTTTGCTGCCATCACTCTGGATTTGTGCATGCACTCCTTACATAATCTCACTATGTTTTATTCCTATGCATGCCAGTTATTGTACACAATGGAACTGATCCATGTAGAGCAAAAGAGACGAGCCTTGCGTGGCAATAAAATTTCATGCAGACGTCGTTCCATGGTGGGCGCAAAGGCAGCCCCCCTCCACCCATTTCGGATCGTAATCAAGAGGAAGATAACTGTTCTGAGGGGGATTCAGAAGGAGAAGACCACTCCTATTTACCCCATGAGGTCTTCGCTCTAACTTGGCATGCTGATGTTGGTAATATCATGCATATGGTGCCTTGCATTGCTTACTGTATACATTAAAGATGTCATCTGCTTAGTTTAGACATGCTTTGTGTCAATGCCATCTGTTTAGTTTCTTTATCGTATATGTGAATCATGCAATGCCATCTTGTCTAGCCAGGCATCATATATGTGAATTTTGCAATGCCACCCTGGTTAGCCAGTCATCTTATATGTGAATTATATCATGCCATCATTTTTTATTACGTGTTAAATTTGTCAACAATTTTAGTACATTCAATTACTCTTCCTGTGCATCAGCCATTCGGCACGGTCATGGAAAAATCTGGAGTGGAAACAAGGTCTTCAGAGCAGACAATGCTATCTGACGAAGCGCATGTCTTGCTGGTTACCGATAGCTCCTCAGAGGAGGATTCAGAGACAGATGACCAGTCATATCCCCCCCCCCCGAGGTGCATGCCCTAACTTGGCAGGGTTATGTTGCTCATATCGTGCGTATGGTATCTTGCATTGCTATGTCATTTGCTTAGTTTAGACATGCTTTGTGTGAATGCCACCTGTTTAGTGTCTAATTACCATATATGTGAATTATGCAATGCCATCTTGTTGCAAGACATTATATATGTGAATTATGCAATGTTATCTTGTTGCAAGGCATTATGTATGTGAATTATGCAATGCCATGCTGTTTAGGCAAGCGTCATATATGTGAATTATATCATGCCGTCCTTTTTTTGTATTTCTCATTGCTTTTGTCGACAATGTTTGTATATTCAACTGCTCTTCCTGTGCATCAGCCATTTGAATTGGTGATGGAGAAATCTGGAGTGAAAACAAGGTCTTCAGAGCAGACAATGCTACCTGCTGAAGCAGATATCTTGCTGGTTACAGATAGCTCTTCAGAGGAGGATTCAGAGGCAGATGACCAGTCCTATTATCCCCCTGAGGTGTATGCTCAAACTTGGCAGGGTTATATTACTCATATAATGCATATGTTGTATTGCAATGCTTAGTTTTTACATCATATACACAATATTGAATGCCATCTCCTTAGTTGACACATCATATATGCGATTGCCCTCTGCTCACTTCCTTAGTATATAAATCATATATTTGAATTATGTCATGCCATGATGTTTACATAGACAGCATGTATCTGAATTATGGCATGCCAACCCATTTTCTAAAGACATAATATAGTTATATCATCTCATCCTGTTTACATAGTCATCATATTTTAAATTATGTCATTCTATCCGTGAATTATATCATGCCATCATGTTTCCATCGACGGCATGTTTGTGATTTATGGCATGCCAACCACTTTAATAGACACATCGTATAGTTATATCATGTCATCCTGTTTACATAGTCATCATATTTTGAAGTATGTCATTCTATCCTGTTTAGTTAGCCATCATACATGTGAAATTGTGTCATGCTATCCTGTTTAATTAGCCATCATATATGTGAAATTATGTCCTGCTATTCTGTTTGCTTAGACAACATAAATGTGAATTATTTCATGCCCTGTTTTCTTCCCTACTATCCATTGCACCTGTCTATCTTACAATGTCTGTACATTCAATTACTTTTCTTGTTTATCAGCCATTTCAATTGGAGGGAGTGATGGCAGTATCTGTGGGAGTAAAAACACGGTCTTCAGAAAAGATCGTGCTACCTGTCGATGCAGATAGAACCACGGTTGTACTTGCCCAAGAACCAGCCCCACCACACATAACCCACACTCATGCAGATTGTACCCCTACCCAGTTGGACAGAGAACCAGCTACACCCCTTCTAACCCCAACCCCAGTAGATAGACACCCAGTTCCCATTGACACAGCACCGTCTCCACCACAGAGCACCCAAACACGAGCAGTTAGTAAGGCAACTGCAGTGCCCAAATCACGAGGACCACCACTCCGAACCCGAAGTCAACGCTTAAAGCAGAAGAAGAATTGTTCTCAGGTCAGGTTCCGTAGCTATGGTTCATACTACTTTGCTCTTGCATCACTGTATTTACTGATACCAACTAATTTCAAATTTGAAGGATGCAATTGAAACTCCAATGGCGCAACAGGTATGTTTTAAACCTGTTTCTTCAAGTGTTTGGCTGTTTGCTGTTGTAACTTGCTCTATGTTGATTTCAGTTTCAATTGAATAAACAGTTATGTTCTCATGCCATGCACATTACAAGTGTTGTTATTGCTGTGTAGTTTCCCACACTTATATTCTGTCTATGCTGCTTTGTCTTAAATAGATATGATTCGAACTGTATCTATCTTGATTTGGCAACATAAACTAGAATGATATAGACCATACAGTGACCATACTACATAGATATATGTTTGTTTCATGTTGTTATCCTGTCCACCTTACTACTGAACTGGTTTACCAAAATGAGTTTCATATACTACATTGTAAACCTGAGATGTGTTTGTTTGTTTCTCTTTTAGAACGCGGATAAATATTGGAGAAGAGTACCCTGTTATGCAATGGTAAAGGAAGTAATGCAGATAAGGTTCAAGATAGTGAGACATCCCTGTTGGTCTCCAAGAAAGCTGATAAAAACTATATTGAAGACACTGAGACAACCCCAAAGTCCTGTCTTGATGTAGTGTTCGAGTTACTGGCTACCACTGCTGGCACCAGCTCTTCGAACTCGTTGCCTGAATCAGTTCGGCTTCTTGAGTCTCAACTTCAAGTTGAAAGACATCGATCAGATGTTATGCGACAGGAAGCCGAAGGACTGAGGAAGTCCCTGCAGAATTCAGATGCATACTTTCTGGTGCAACAGCAAGCGCTGGAGGACTTAAGCGCCAAACAAGAGAAAGTTAATAAGCTTGCTAAGCATCTTGCCAGCATTATGGGTACCCAGGATATTGTTTCTTGAGCTCTTCTGAAGTGGTTTCAGTTCTGGACTTGTTTTGCTGCGGCGTTTATATGCTGCTGTGTTCCCTATATTTGCACTGGTGGCGAACTTTGATGCCCAGTGGATGTAATATGTGTAATAGCCGTGATAGCCTAGTGTAAGTTGCTTGCTTATTTATTTCCTTGTTGTCTTGTTTATTTGTTTGCTTGTAGTCAGTGCAGTTCTTTTTCTGCGGTTTGCTAGTGGCTGCAATAACCTATTTTTTAAAACTAGGCCACAATAACCATGGGCTAATATTTACTGTAGTGACACTGGGCCTCCTATGGGCCGTAGAAACAGTGGGCCTTCTACGGGCCGTAGAAACAGTGGGCCTTCTACGGGCCGTAGAAACAGTGGGCCTTCTACGGGCCGTATCATCAATGGGCCTTATACGGGCCGTATGATCAATTGGCCAAACATGGGCCAAACAGACCGCATTCTGGCTGTAAACGGGCTAGAGTTGGAATCGTCCGTTCATGGGCCGACCATAATGGGCCATCGTTAATAGGCCGTATTTGATGACGCTATGAAAACGGCCCAACGTATTAACGGACCACAAACGGGCCAATTGTAACCACGGGCTGAATTTGGCCCACAAGCAGAAAATGACAGTAACGGGCCGTAAGTAAACGAATGCTGGAAAATAGCCCAAGAATAAATGGGCTCTGAGAAGGCCGAAAGATAACATGGGCTGGAAACGGCCCAACGGAATAACGGGCCGTTAATGGGTATAAAGTGATACACTGTTCTTTACGGGCCAGTTTCACCACGGGCCGTTAATGGGTGTAAAGTGATACACTGTTCATTACGGGCCAGTTTCACCACGGGCCGTTAATAGGCCAAGAGTTACATAGGGCCTCATATGGGCCAAAAGACGTCATGGGCCATACATGCGCCAGAAGTGAAAACGGGCTGGAATCATATTGGATGGCCCAGATGACGCTACTGGGCCTAATTTGAATAGGGCGTAACGGGCCTTGGGTTAGCGGGCTGTAAATGGGCTATATGTGAACAGGCCGTTAACAGGCTTTCCATGGGCCGGCCCGCCACCTTTTGACCAAGTCAAACGGGCCGGCCTTTTCACAGGAATGGGCCTCTGTTGGGCTGTGCCACGTGTCGACGTATCATAGGCACCTTCTATCCAATGAGTGGATGACATCTGTCCCAGCGATGAGCCGACACGTGTTTCCTCCAGCCAATGATGATTTTACACGTGAAAAATCCCCATTGGTCGGGGCTGTTAACGGGTTATCGGATCCAAAACCCGACCCGATAGCTTAACGGCGTTCCGTTACGGTGGATGCCACGTGTCGGTCACCCTTGACGAAAGCACTTCTGTGACACGCGATTTATCGTCATGGAAGTGGACACTTCCGTGATGATAATTTTGGTAATGTCATGGAACACTTCTACGACAGCACAGGTATGACTATCTTGATTCTGTCATAATTTGTCATGGATGTACATGCATGACAAAAAACGCGACCTACTGTGACAAACACATATCATCACGGAAGTGTTTTTTTTTGTAGTGTTGAGGATGATCTTGTTCTTGATGATTATCATGAAGAGGAACTTGATCATCATCTTGTACTTGGTCTACGGGCATTGGTTGAGCAATAGGAGCTTGTGGTGGTATGGGTGTTGAAGTAGTTTGATGATGTGCGAAGCTTCCATCTTCTTCTTCATCATCATGAGGTTCTTGTTCCATTGGAAGAAGTGCGCCAACACCCATGGTCAAGATATCTTGAGAAGAGTCTTCTTCACCTACATCACTTAGATCAACTTGCTCCCCATGGGAGCCATTAAATTCATCAAACACCACGTCACAAGTTTCTACAACACATCCATTGGATTTGTTGTAGACTCTATAGGCGTGAGAGTTTGATCCATACCCAACAAATATGCCCTCAATGGTTTTAGATTGAAATTTTCCTAATCGTTCTCTTTTGTTGAGGATGTAACACTTGCACCCAAAAACACGAAAGTACTTGACATTTGGCTTGTTCCTAGTTAGAAGCTCATATGGAGTCTTTTCCAATATAGTGTGGAGGAAGAGCCGGTTTGATGCATGACATGCGGTGTTGACAGCCTCAGCCCAAAAACTATGTGGCGACTTGTATTCATCCAACATGGACCTTGCCATCTCCACAAGTGTGCGGTTCTTCCTTTCTGCTACACCATTTTTTTGGGGAGTGTATGGAGCTGAATATTGATGTTCAATCCCTTCATCACTAAGAAATTCTTCCAAGGTGTAGTTCTTGAACTCAGAGCCATTATCACTTCTTATTGCCAAGATTTCTTTGTCAAACTTGTGTTGTGCTTGCTTGGCAAAATCAATGAAGGTGATCTTCATCTCGTCCTTGGACTTGAGGAAGAAGACCCATGTATATCTTGAGTAATCATCAACAATGACAAGCCCATACTTTTTCCCACCAAGACTATCCCATGAAGGAGGCCCAAAAAGATCCACATGAAGGAGCTCCAGAGGCCTTGAAGTAGACACAATATTCTTGGGTGGGTGCTTTGATTGATGTTGCTTCCCAGCTATGCATGCACTACACACACGATCTTTCTCAAAAGAGACATTGGTTAGTCCAAGGATGTGATTACCCTTTAAGAGATCTTGAAGATTTCTCATGCCGACATGGGCTAGCCGGCGATGTCATAGCCACCCCTTGTCGGCCTTGGCCATTAGACAAGTTGCATGGAATGTGCTCTCTTTTGAGAAATCAACCGTGTAAAGGTTTCCATCCAACTCTCCAACAAAGGCCACTTCGAGTGTATCTCTCTTAAAGACTTTCACATCCGTTAGTCCAAATAGTGTATCATAACCAATAGAAGCCAATTGGCGAACAGAAAGCAAATGGTATTGAAGGGATTGGACAAGCATGACATTTGCAAGTGACATCTCATTTGTGATAGCCACCTTGCCCAACCCGAGTACCTGTCCTTTTGATCCTCCACCAAACATAATGCTCATAAATGGTTGAATAGCTTCCATGAAATCGTAGAGCAACTTGCTATCTCCGGTCATATGATTGGTACATCCACTGTCAATCACCCATTTTACTCCACCGGAGAAAGCAACCTACACACAATTATGACTTGGTTAGAGGCACCCATTTTGCAATGGGACCTCTCAGGTTAGTCACAAGGGTCTTAGGGACCCAAATAGCATAAAATCGGAATGCATTTCGAGAACCAACAAACTTTGCATAAACCTCTCCATCCTTAGTCTTACGAAGTACATAGGATGGAGGCATGAACTCTTTTGGCTTGTTGAGAGTGGGCATGCCCCTTGTGGCCTTCCCACTAACAACCTTACCTTTCTCCTTGTGCCCTTCTCGTACAAAAGTTTCTTTTAGAGGGGTGGTGCACTTTTGGGAGGACGTCTTCTTCTTGCTTGTGCTTGGGTCAAACCCGAGTCCCTCTTTGGCAAACACTTCATTATGTTGGCTCAATACCTCATTAAGGTTCTTTTGCCCTTGAGCACATGTCATGAGCCCTTTCTCGATTTGAGCCTTGAGAAAGCGATTCTCCTCAAGAATAGATGCTAGATCACTACTAGAGTTAGTAGTACAAGCATCAACATTGATAATAGGAGAAGAGTAAGCCTTGGCTAGAGTTTCAAGATAAGTGAGCTTGAGTGTTTCAAAGCTCTTTGTAAGAAGGGTGAGCTCTTCTTCCTTAGTCTTGAGGGACACGGATAGGAGCTCACAATCCTTAGAGAGAGAAGCATTAGACTTCACAAGCTTACTTTTATCCTTCATCAACTCTTCGCAAGTGTCAATAGCCTTTTTCAAGGAGGCAAGATCTTTAGTATGAACATCAATGTTTGACCCAATTTTTAAGCATAGTTCATCATTTCGTGCTTCCTCATATTGGACTTTCCGCTCAAGGATTTCATATTTTTCCTTTTCCTCGGTGACGAGGGTTTCGAGTTCCTTAATGGAGATAGTGTGCTTACTCACCATCTCCATAAGCATACGAAACATAGTGAGCTTCTTTCCTTTAAGAGAGCACATGAACTTATTTAGTTTAGCAAGCATAGGATCATCTATATCATCATCCTCATAACTATCCTCCGCATCAAGATACTCATCACTAGGAGTAGGAGGAGTGAAAAGAGGAGGGTTTGACCGTGGGGTTACCTTGACCTTGTCAGGAGAGTGTTGGTCCTCTCCATCTTCTACCACAGCCTTTGCCATGAGACACTTGTGAGCGTTGCCCTTTTATTCCATGTAATTGTAGGTGACAACATCACCACTCTTGTTGACTAGCCTCAATGTGTTTTGAGAATCTTGAGCAACTCCGGCAACACCACTAACATCATCCGGATCGGATTCTTCTTGAGCAACCATTGTTTTCCCATCTCTCTTCTTGAGCTTGGAGTTCAAAGGATTTGGCAACTTCTTCTTGGGAAAGGTCTTGGGAAACCTTGGCTTATCTTCTCTCTTCTCATAAGGGCACTCGTTGGAGAAGTGGTTGGTTTCTTCACAGTTGTAGCATTTTCTTACTTTCTTCTTTTGAAATCTTCCCTTGAATTTTCCCGCGCTAAATTCTTGACAAAGAGAGCCATGTCTTCATATGAAGGGCCCTCATCGGATTCAACCTCATCACCATCTTCATCATCATCATCTTCTTCTTCTTCACTTTGCTCATCTTCACATACATGCTTGGCCTTCAATGCAAGATTGATCTTTGACGATGGAGTACCATGCATGGCAAGATGTTTTGTAGCATTTGCCTTTGACTCTTCAAATAGTTGGAAAGTGGATATGATGTCATCTGTAGTCATTTCCTTGAAGGCATGGTGTTGTCTTATGTCCCATACCATTTGATGGTGATATGGTGCAAGAGCATGGAGCAACTTGTCCACAAGGAATCGCTTAGTCATGTTGAATCCATCTTGTGTCTTGTCACACTCACATGACTCAATATCAGCGGTGAGAGTCATGAGACGCTCAAGGAGTTGATTTGGAGTTTCACCTTTCTCCATACAAAAGTTTTGCAATTGCCCCTTGGCAATTTCATATTGAGCACTCCGGAGGGTGGAGGTACCAGTCTTGGATCTTATAATACTTTCCTATAGTTCCTTGGCACTTGTGATGTGTATGAAAGGTCTCCTTTGCTTTTCAACCATACCTCTCCTTATACACATGGTTGCAGTGTCATTGAGATTCTTGTCATAAATTTCTCTTGGTGTAGGATTCTTTGGATCAACCACATGGTAACCATACTCCACGATCTCCAGCATCTCATCATTTCCATATCGAAGATGATCCTGCATAGCATCTCTCCACAAGGCAAAATCGGAAGTGGCATCAAGTAAAGGAGGTTTGGCTTGAGGGTTATATTTCGGTTTCTCAACTTGGGGTCTTGCATAAAGCCAAGGAACACTGGAGTGTTCATTGCTAGGAGGTTGTTGACCAAGTGACGGAGTAGGCACAGTTGGCCTCGAAGCCGCACCACCCGAAAGTGGTGCAAGCACCGTGGACAACGTGGCTAGTCTCATTTGGACCAAGGCCTCAAGAGAAGCATCATGTTCCTCTTTTTGCTTAGCAAGAGCCCGTTCCAGATCCTCAGAAGTAAAGGACTTGACTTCAGAAGAAGCCTCACCTTTATCCTTCGGATCTACAACAAGGGGAGTCCCATCGGGGTTCATCTCGCTCTAGGGCGGTTAAGCCACAAGAATAGAGCACGAGGCTCTGATACCAATTGAAAGGATCGAGATGGACCTAGAGGGGGGTGAATAGGTACAATTACAAATTTTAATTGTTACTAAGCAATTTTAGGCAATAATGCGGAAAGTGAAAGTGAGCCTAACAATTGCAAGTATGATATTAATGAGCTAAGCAAGATAAACAAGTGACACAAATATATGAGTAAGCAAGCACAAGATGATATAAGTAAGTGCTAAGAGACAAGTAACCACAAGTAGAGAGTCAGGGTTAGGAATAACCGCAACTCCAAGAGACGAGGATGTATGCCGATGTTCACTTCCTTGGAGGGAAGCTATGTCACCGTTTAGAGAGGTGGATGTTACCACGAAGGCACACCAACGCCACGAAGTCTCACCCTATTCTCTCCTTTAGACAACACCACGAAGGAGTTTCTCAACCACTAGTGGTAGACCTTGGGGTGGTCTCCAAACCCTCACAAACTTTCCGGGGGAAATCACAATGGTCGATTCCTCGCCGGAGCACTCCTACCGCCTAGGAGTCTCCAACCTCCAAGAGTAACAAGAAGCGCCACAAAAACAAGGGGGAATCAACTTTCTCTTTGGTGAATGTGTAGATCGAGCACTTCTCCTTCGCTTCTCAAAAGATCAAGAGCTTTGGTTGGCTAAGGAGGGAGATCTCCAAGAAATCGAGGTCTAAAAATGGAGGTGAGAGAAATGGAGTCGTCAACCCCTTCGTGAGGAAGAAGAAGACTATTTATAGGTGGGGATGAAATCTGGCCGTTGGAGGCAGATTTCTGCGTAGCCCGGAAGTTCCGGCTACAGACGGAAGTTCCGGACAAGTTCCGGGCTACACAGAGAGTTTGCACCACTCAGTAGTACCTCGGAAGCTGCTGAAACAGGGGACGGGAATTCCGGTGCCCGGAAGTTCCGGCCGCCCCAGAAGTTCCGGGTGACGGAAGTTCCGGCCAGGGTCCGGTGAGGTTCCGGGCTACACAGAGAGATTGCACGAAAAGTGCAGTTTCTCTGGGTACCCCGGAAGCTTCCCGGACCCCGCCCGGACATTCCGGTCCCCGGAAGTTCCGGACGTCCCTGAAGTTCCGGCCTGAACAGAAACTTGGCACTAGGATTTTCAGATCAATGTGAGAAGGTAGGTTGATTCTCCGGATGTTTTTATGATGCACCCCCTCTTAATAGTGCGGCTGCCCTAAGGACTCAAGAAATAAGAAAACTTTAAGGTACTCTTCTTTTCTTGAGCGCACCGCTTTTCCTTTTTCCAATAAGAGAGGAAATAACCATACATGCTTCACTTTTAGCTTAATCGGGGCTGTTAACACTTAGAGCATGTGGTTAGAAACACAAATGAAGTTGTCATCAATGTCAAAAACACTTTAGTGCAATATTGCACTTTCACAAGGCACCCCAAGGTAATATTCAAGGAAAATCCAAGCAACTAAGCTTGGGGATGCCCCGGAAGGCATCCCCTCTTTCGTCTTCAACATTATCGGTAACCTCACTTGGAGCTATATTTTCATTCATCACATGATATGAGTTTTACTTGGAGCATCATTTTATTTTGTTAGGATTTGCTTTCTGTTATTTAGAATAATATTTTGCATCTTTCTTGTCAATAAAAATGCCAAGGATAGCCTTTGCCATGCTTATTTTGCAAGTCTACATGTTGCTGTTTCAAAACAGAAAGTTTATCACTGTTGCAAAAATTCCCTAGAAAATTCGGAATGTGATAAATTGCTGAATTTTTTTGCACAATAAGCTCTAATAAATTTTCTATAGTGTGGTAAATTTTCATAATTTTTGGAGTTAAAGAAGTATTGATACTCTTGCATTCTTTACAGACTGTACCGTTCTGGCAGATTGCTGTTATGTTTGCATTGTTTGCATATGTTTGCTTGTTTAATGATTCTATTTGAGGATAGGAGTATTAAATATGCAGAGGCATTTAGTATGCAACGTTGAATAATAATTTTAGTGATTTTCTACAGTAGAGAATGATAAAGTTTTTGCATTGGTTTATACTAACTTATCTCACGAGTTGTTGTTGAGTTTTGGGTGGATGAAGTTTTTAAGATTTAGGGAAACCGTGATATAAAAGGGATTAAGGAGACACAAAAGCTCAAGCTTGGGGAAGCCCAGGGCATCCCAAGAGATTATTTCAAGAAGTCTCAAGCATCTAAGCTTCGGGATGCCCCGGTGGCATCCCACCTTTCTTCTTCAACAATTATCGGTTACTATCGGTTGAGCCTAAGTTTTTGCTTCTTCACATGATGTGTGCTATTCTTAGAATGTCATTTTATTTTTGCTTTTTGCTTGATGTTTTAATAAAATACTTAGATCTGAAAGTTTTTGAATAAGACAGAGTCCTCAAATAGCTACCTATTTACTTAACTACTCGCTTGATCTTCACTTATGTCCTTTTGGAGTAGTTTGTCATTACTCTTGTGCTTCCCTTATATCCTATGAGTAAATTGTTGAATAAATTGAATATGATCAAGTTGAAATTTTATGTTCATATCATACCTCCCAGTAGCTTCACATTGGGTTTAGAAAGTGAAATCTTATGAATCTTGACAATCACAATATTGGTCATACAAGCAATTCGTGAATGATAAGTAGAAGGAAGAGAACTTTCACATGCAAATACACTATCTCAGAAATCTTTTGTGATTGTGAGCCCCCATCAAAATATTATATGCCAGAATTGTTGACGTTGGACAAGGAAAACAACGTAATGGTTTATGTTTGTTCATATTCACATAGAAGTTATATTGTCATAGATCCTTCAACATGTGGTGCTTGCCCCAATCTTTGCTAGCCAAAAATTCCGCACCAAGTAGAGATACTACTTGTGCATCCAAAAACCCTTAAACCCAAATCTTATCTTCAAGAGTCCACCATACCTACCTAAGGATTGAGCAAGATCCTTCAAGTAAGTTATCATCGGTGCGATAAGGCAATAAAAATTGCTTCTAAAAGTGTTAGATCATTTGGTGTAAGAGAAAATTGAGCGTTGTACAAACTTGTGATGGCAAAGAATAAAAGAGACATACTGCATAATAAAGGTTGCTATCATAAGGGGCAATATAACGTGACGTTCTTTTGCACTAAGGGGTTGAGCATACGAACAAATAAGCGCATGGCAACCTTTGCTTCCCTCTGCGAAGGTCCTATCTTTTACTTTTCAGTATTTACTTTTATGCAAAGAGTCAAAGTTTTTCTCTCTGTTCCTTTTTATTTTTCTCTTTTGGCAAGCATCATGTGGTGAGGAAAGATCTAGGCACATATATCCAGTTGGATATGTGTAGCATGAGTTATTATTGTTGACATCACCCTTGAGGTGAATACGTCGGGAGGCAAAACAATAAGCCCCTATCTTTCTATGTGTCTGGTTGAAACGTTTTGCTCATGTGTATGCGGTGAGTGTTAGCAATCATAGAAGACTATATGATGGTTGAGTATGTGGAGCTCTTACTTAAACTTTGTTGAATAAGTTGAATTGCAATTGCTTGGTGACTGAGAACATAGGTTGTTGAGTTTCATGAGAATTCATTGTTTGAACCTTAACATGTGAATTGGTTGCTATTTTAACATGAGAAGTTTTATAAAAAGAATTGATGTTATGATGCTAGGAAAAGTGATTGAAATTGTCATTGATGAAGCTTGTGCACTTTGCTAGCATTCACACTTTATAAATTATTTCTTTTATCATTTACCAACTCGAGGACGAGTAGGAATTAAGCTTGGGGATGCTGATACGTCTCCAACGTATCTATAATTTATGAAGTATTCATGCCATTATATTATCATTCTTGGATGTTTTACAATCATTTTATAGCAACTTTATATCTTTTTTGGGACTAACTTATTGACCCAGTGCCCAGTACGAGTTGCTGTTTTTTGCTTGTTTTTTACATCGCAGGAAATCAATATCAAACGGAGTCCAAACACCGCGAAATTTTTTGTGGATTTTTTATGGACCAGAAGACATCCAGTGGGCCAGAGCAACACCTGGGGGGTGCCCCGAGGGGGGCACAACCCACCAGGGTGCGCCTGGGGGCCCAGGCGCGCCCAGGTGGGTTGTGTCCACCTCGGTGGCCTCCCGCACCCCCTCTTTACCCTATAAATTCCCAAATATTCCGAAAACCCTCGGGGAAACCCTAGATCAGAAGTTCCGCCGCCGCAGGCCTCTGTAGCCACCGAAAACCAATCTAGACCCCGTTCGGCACCCTGCCGGAGGGGGGGAATCATCACCGGTGGCCATCTTCATCATCCCGGCGGCCACCACGATGAGGAGGGAGTAGTCCACCCTCGGGGCTGAGGGTATGTACCAGTAGCTATGTGTTTACTAACTCTCTCTTGTGTTCTTGAGATGTCACGATCTTGATGTATCGCGGACTTTGTTAATATAGTCGGATCATATGGTGTTTTCTCCTCTCCATCTTGTTGTGAATTGAGTTTTCCCTTTGAGATTTCGTTTTATTGGATTGAATACTTTTATGGATTTGAGAGCAGTTGATACATGTCTTGCATATGAATACTCGTGACAATGGGGTATCGTATTGATTCACTTGATATATGTTTTGGCACTCAACTCGCGGATTCCCGAGGTGACATTGGGGTAGTCTACGCATAGGGGTTGATGCACGTTCTTGTCTTTGTTTCTCCGGTAGAAATCTTGGGGCACTTTTTGAGGTTCCTTGTGTTGGATTGAGTATTATGAATCTAAAATTATTTGGTGTCATTTTAGTATGAACTCTTGGATAGATCGATCGAAAAGAATAGCTTCGAGGTGGTTTCGTACCCTACAAATAATTTCTTCTTATGTTCTCCGCTAGATAGGAATTTTTGAGTGATTCTTCATCGCACTTTGAGGGGTGGTTATATGATCCAAATTGTGGTGCTGATCTCCGGACTTGTGGCGTTTTTTGGGTAGCGGGAATGGAGAAGTTTGAATTTACGACGCCTCGGGGGCGGCACCTGGGGGCGTGACTGGGACCTAGATCGCTCCTAGGGCTTAAAAATTGCTGGGCGAGCGCCCGAAATATTGCCGGCCTATGCGTTGGGGGTTGAACGAGTGAAGTTGCTCTTATAACTTATTATTCCATATAGAAATTTAATAGCATTTAGCTAGTACACGGGTGCGCTTTGGGCACTGTTTATTCGACACGACCGAGGGATAGCACGTATACGCACGTACCCTTCGATCCACAAACACACCTGCTAGTACATGACTTACAACACCACACTGTTTACCACTGGCTTGTAGTTTTCTTTACCTATAGGATGGTTGTCCGTCCGTCATTTATGGCTTCTGCTTGCGCATGCCAGGATAGTAACCGCCACCGCCGCCGGTGCTGTTGCCGCCGGGGGGCATGTAGCCGCCACCGCCCATGCTGCTATTGCCGCTCATGGCTGGCGCGAACTTGGCCTGGATCCAGTCGACGGTGTCCTTCTCGGTCATGAAGGCCTTGGCGAGGATGAGGTCGCTGATGGGCGGCGTGGACCCGAAGACGGCGTTGGCGATGGTGATCACGCCGGCGTCCTGGCTGCTGAGCGCGGCAATGGCCACGGCGGGTACCTTGCCGTTGTTCACCTGGAAGTGGATGAGCCCCTGCGGGAACACGAACACGTCGCCCTCCACCAGCTGCTTGGTGAAGAGCAGGTTCTTCCCGTCCGCCTGGTTGGAAGTGACGAACCCCACCAGCAGCTGCCCCGTGATCACGGTGAGGATCTCGGAGCCGCGGGGGTGCGTGTGCGGCGGGTTCTGCCCGCCGTTGGGCCCGAAGTCGATGCGCGCCAATGAGATGCCCAACGTGTTCAGCCCCGCCAGCTGCCGCACCGTCACCGGTGTCACTGCCGAGCCCTGAGCGTTCAACTTGCCCGGCTTGTTAAGCCCGGGCAAGAAGAAGTCGTTCGCCGTCACCATCTTCATGTTCTTGCACACGAACCCATTCACAATCACTGCATGCATACACAGTTGCACATCCAAAGTTAAATTTTACCATGTTGCAGCAATTTCCAAGTCCCAAAGGTTGAATATAGTTATTCTAAGTTGATCAAGTTCTACATAAAATTTTAAAATACGTTTAGTATCTAATAATGGATGCTATTGATTTGACTAACCTAAGTGATCGAAACATGAAGTCATGAGCAATGAAACAGTTCACTTGATGTGCAAGTATGTTTTTTATATTTTGGCAACTTTTCTTATCTTTAATATTGTTTTTAGAGAACATCTTTAATATTTAATGTGTAAGAAAACTACAAAAGAGTCTGTACTTTTACATTGCTATCTGAGGAGTAGTATATGTCAAATCAAACAAATAACAGGAAACACAATAGTTTTTTATGCCTGCATATATCAACCATGTTGCAATGAAAGAAATTAAGCATGTAGCTTCCGTTCCAGAAAGGTTTTATTGGATTCATCGTTAATATGTCATTGTACTATACATATACTCCCTCCGTTCCTAAATACTTGTCTTTCTAGGCATTTCAACAAGTGACTACATACGGAGTAAAATGAGTGAATTTACACTCTAAAATATGTCTACATACATCCGTATGTGATAGTCATTTGAAATGCCTAGAAAGACAAGTATTTAGGAACGGAGGGAGTATTTGATGTTGTAGATATTACATTTCCTATATAAATACTTGGTCGAATATAGAAAATTTTGACAAAGGAAAAGCTAGAACTTTAAATAAGTTCAAAAGGAGGGAGCAAATCTTCTTCTTTGCAAAAAATATACCAGGGTTCATTAGATCAGCAACGCAGAAGTCCTGGAGCTGGGTGGGGTCAGTGGCGAGAACACGAGGCGCCGGAGAGCAGACCACGAGTACCACCACAGCAAGCAGTGCAGCCAAGGCACGGGAAGCCGCCATGGTTTTTCTTTCCTAGCTTCACTTGCAAGACCTAACAATGTCTGTCAGGGTAAGCTAGCTAGTGTTTGAGCTTGGTAATTGTGGATTGCAAGCACGTATCGGGGTGCCAATTTATACAGGCAGAAAGGTGGCCGGGGAGTAGTGGGCTAGCTGCATGCTCCATATGGTACACTAGCAACAGCTATAATCGGTCACTAATATCACCGTGTGTAGTTTGACTAGGCATCCACGATACGATACTGCTACTAACATTGCTAGCTTACGTATGATCGGCTGATTTTTTTCTCTCACAGCCCATTAACTATTTGTTTATACGGGGTAACCACGTGCCTAAATATCCATTGTGGAAACTAATGCATGCATCATTTTTGGGTGGAAGAACTTGGCAAAGATAATGGTTAGTTTGTAACATGCATCGATCGATCCACTAATAACCTGCAGAAGCTGGAGTTCCAGGACGGTACGTATGATAGTGGGGAGGGAATGCCTTGAGGTCGTGGTATGGACTTCTTTGGTAGTAGTTGTTGGCGCACTTGCAAGAGACCAGGCGATGCTGATTCTGATTAGATCGCCCTGACTATTTGGATGACAATGTTGGCCGTGATCCTTTTGAACTTGATTTCTTTCATCAAACAATGTGATAATCCAATTCTATAGACTGTATATCTTCTAGATGCAGATGCCAGGTGATCGGATGAGCAATAAAAATTGAGGAGTGTTTTTATGCTTTACAACTATTTTTAGATGAATACCAAAGCACCGGGGTTTTTTTTTACGAAAAGAAAGATAAATTTGGCCCTCTGCATCGATTGATGCAAGCAGCTTATATGTTCTTACAAAATTGGAAGAACACAAAGCTCAAAAGCTTAATATATTACTACCGCAACAGAATTAAATGTAGAATTATTACACGTTGTTAGGTCGTCACTTGCACTAATTGAATTAGCCCATGCTACCATCTTCAACTGATTGCACCCAGAGACCAATGAATGCTTTGCTACTAGTTGTTGGCGCACTTGCAAGTAACTAGACAATCTTGATTCTACCTTGATCCCCTTTCTTTGGTTTTGGACAATTTGGATGCCGTACAATGTTGGTTGTGGTCCTTTTGAGTTCCTTCATCAAAGACTTTGTGTATCTTCTAGATGTAGAGGCTGTGAGGGCAATACAACTTGGAAAGTGTTTCTATGCTTTACGACTATTTTTGGACGAGTCCCAAAGCATTTTTTTTTCTATGCATTTTAGGTTTTTTTTAATAGAGAAGCATCGTTTTTTAGCATCCATAGCACTTTTCTTGGGAAAGACACTCAAAGAGCATCTTTTTTTTTGCATGGTAATATGTGTCTCATTCATATTATAAAGATCAAAGTACAAGTCACGTAAAGACCGACATGACAAAGCTGAAAAAATAGTAGAATATCTCTGAGTTTGACACCAACGCCCGTCAGCTGCCTCCGGCACCATCATAGGAGCCACCGAAGAAAAGAATGACGGATCACCTCCTCACCCGAGCTCAACGCGGCTCCATCACTGATATGCAGCTGTGTGGACCTCCAAGGTGGCTCACCAAAAGTGAAGCCATTGCCGTTGAACGAATCAGACCGGGGCAATACCCCAGACACGCCATCGAACTCCAGATCTGGCACCCCACCACGGCTAAGACGCCGAAGGAGGAAACCATACCTGCCATCCACGAACCACGAACCCAGCACACGTTCCGTCTTCCAGATGTCGTCAATGCAGACCACTATCTGCATCCGCTCCTGGACTACCTCCCAAGCTCCACGGCGACGATGGAGCAAACGCCGTCACAACGGCGGAGCCCGAGGACACAGGTCCACCGCGAGGATGCCGCCGCCGCCACGCCATCCTTGCTTGAACAGACTGGTTTCCAAAGTCAGCCCCAACCATAGGACCGATGACCTTGTCAGGGATGGATCTGAAGAATCTTTATTCAGCGTTGTCATCGTCGCCACCACCGAAGCCAAGACGATGAACAGCCTAAAAACCTAGACTACGAGAGAGTAAAAGCGATCCACGCGCGTGGATCCGGCGACCCCCCTCACCACCGACGACCGAGGTCGCCAGCGGAGGGGAGCCGCCGGAGGACGGCGCTAGAAGATTGGCCTCCTGGCGGCGGCTAGGATTCCAGCCGCCAAGACGCGAGCATGTGAAAATAGGTTGAAGCACTCAAAGAGCATCTTAGGTCCGATAATTGTCAAGGAAAACTCACAGTACAACATAAAGACAACTGGACGTAGACGTAGAACGACCATTAAAAAGGTAAAATTACATTAAAATTTATACTAGCCTTCTTTTCTTCCGGTTGATTGCCAAGTTAGAACATGTAGTCTTTTTTCATTCTTGTTCGCTCATCTAGCTTTTATTTTGTTTTTAGAATTCGTAAGAATTTCGTACTTCGAAATAAATACGACAGATGTGCATCATCCCATACAGAAGCCGGAAACAAAAATTCCGTTTTCAAAAATAATACACCCACTAATAAGGAACTAACATTGCATGTGTTTTCTATAAGCTTTACTTAATGCACGTGACGTTGGGCACGATCGGCTGTGCCAACAAGTGACACTTTCTTACTGAAATTTTCCGTTCCTGTGTACGGATATGGAGCTATCACTAACGGAAAATAGGTCAAGGGCCATTTCGCAGTGCTTATCCTAGCTCCATCGTGCATAAGATTTTGACTTTTCGTTCCTTCTGTTCTCCAAAGTGAGTGTGGCGGCTGTCACGCTGTGTGCAGCGAGCGGGGGTGTCACGTTCCAGCAAAAATCTGTTGGATATGGAACTCCCAATCCCAACAACCCCCTCCACAATATCATGCATGCACCCGGCCAGTCTCGTGTGTTTTTGTGAGATTTTTCTTTCATGCATGCACTTATACTCCCTCTGTTTCTAAATATAAGTCTTTTTAGACATTTCAAATGGACTAGAACATACGGATGAATGTAGACATATTTTAGAGTGTAGATTCATTCATTTTGCTTCGTATATAGTCACTTGTTTTTTTAGCATCAGTACAGACATAAGCGCTCATATACACGCGCATACACTCACCCCTATGAACGCACATACACACACCCTACCCCTATGAGCACCTCCGAGAGACTGAGCCGGCATATCATCTTGAGATTTACGAAGTCACCGTAGGCGCCTCGTCTTCGATGGGAACGTCTCCTCCCACTAAAAGCGCATCGCCGGAAATCCTGAAATAAATCCAGAAATAATGCGAGCATCAGGATTTGAACCCTGATGGGTTGGGGATACCACTGTTCAGAGGTAGCTGCAGCCTAGTACTCGATCGACCACTCGAGGTCTCATACTCATGCATGTGAATTTCCGTTCCACAACGAGGTTTCTGTTATTACAGTAAGAAAAACGGAGGTTTGATCAACTACTCCCTCTGTTCACTGTTATAAGACGTTTAGACAATTCAGACAGCGTCCAAAACAGTACAGTGTCAGCTGTCCTAAACATTTTAAAAAAAGAACGGAGGGAGTACCGTTAATTTGTTTCAGGCAGTGATGGACCCATGAATTGAACTTAACCAGAACGAACATTTAAAGACTATAAAAGTTTGAAGGCATAAAAGCAAATTTATTCGACCAAAACTCAAGAAATTCAACTACAAAAACATGAGAACGCATAAAATTGTCTCCGAAGACTGGGATCGGCATAGTTTTCAATTTGCCTTTAGAGACTGGGATCCGTACTGACATGCTATATTGAATACTCCATCAACACAAGCTCGTGGAATGACCTGCAAAATTGAGTGTCGTCTTCTAATTTCTGTAGTATACAGTTTAGATTCAAACATGGTGTGGCACAAAAAAAATATAAACCAATAAAGATTAAGGAGCGAAGAAGGGTCTGCTCCTCCTGGTCATTGCCATTGTCGTGTCCGCCTTTGCAGGTTGCCGCCGCTACCGAAGTTACTACAACTTCTTCGGCCTCCTCCACTGAGTCCATCACTGGGCGGAGGGTAGGTTGAGCAACGGAGGATGGAGCGTCTAGCTGCGCGTCGGCGTGAAGGGGGGGGACGTCCAATGGGGGAGGATGCAAGGAGCAGTGGAGTGAGAGGCGCACAAATTGACATGGAGAGGAGGTGTACAACGACGGCGCTAGGCAATAGTAGTACTATCGTGGTGGCTTGATCGATCGGTCGCTCATGTGTGAATTTCCTATTGGACGCTTATTGCGACAAGTTATGGTAACCCACATGCGCTTGCCGCTGCCCGCTCGCAGGAGCGAGTTTGTGCCGCCGCCGATCGACTCCAGACTCCGGGCCTCTACAGCAACTTCTGCTGCTTGAATTTAGCTGTTGCCGCTGCCACCAGATTATAATTTTCTCGTGCATTGTCGCTCGAGGCCATCCGGGGGGCGATCTTAGCTGCTGCTCTCCATGCATATTCTTCTCCACCTCTCTAGTACTCCTAACCAGCGCATGGCGCGCCAGCTAACAAAATTGGTGCTCACGCACATGCTCTTATGGGTCGGGCCTAGCAGGAAGCTTCTCACTCACTCTTTTTTACGGTTGGGCAGGTTCAACCAGGTTGACTGTTGTCTCAAAAAGAAAGAAAAATAAGGTTGCCAGTTGACTTTCCAAATATTATTAATCCAAAAAATCATAATTTTTCTAAAAAATCATGAATTTGAAAAAAAATTCACAAAGTTTGAAAATGTTCACGAATTTGTAATAAGTTCATCCTTTTTCAGAAAATATTTCACATAATTCAAAATCCATGGATTTGAAATTTGTTAATGCTTTTCAGAAAAAGTACGTGAGATTTGGAAACAAAATTCATGAATTTGAAAATGTTAGCGTATTTGTAAAAAATTCATGAATTTCAAAATTTTCACTACTTTGATAAAAGTTCACAACTTCAAAATTTTCGGTGAAAAAGTTTGCAAAAATGAAAAGGTTCACGAATTAAAAGAAAACATAGGCTTGAAGAAAGTTCACGAAAATTTGATAAAAGATCACGAATTTGCAAAAAGTTCTTAAATTTTAAAATACTTTACGCATTTAAAAAATAAAGAAAAACTAAGTAAAACCCATGCCAGGAAAAACCGCAAGAAAAACACCCAGAAAAACCGGCGGAAAACTGTGGTAAAAAAAAACCTGCATAGGCCGGGCCATTTGCCACGTAGTGCTGCACCAGGTAGCGAAAGTGCCTATAACAAGATCTGGGCCACCGCGGATCTTTTTGTTTTTGAGCAAATGACAGGGCGGATCTACAAGGTGGGTCCAGAGGAAACGAAAGGCCCAAGAAACAACGGCTTACTCGTCCCGACCCATCTCAGTCGGCTAGCCCAACAAACAACACACCCCTAAAAAAACGCACGCAGGCACACTGGGACTGTGGGACAGACGCACCTTGCCCCTGCTCGCTCCCCTCGAAAAAAAAAACCACCTCGCCCCTGACCTCGGCCGCTTGGCTCGCGATCTCGCCGGCTCGCTGCCTGCCTCGCCGTCGCTAGACGCCTAGGAGCCGCCCCTGCCCGCTCCGCCCTCCCGGCGCTCGGCGCCACCGCGCCCCTCCCTGGCACCCCTGCAAGACGGCGCCTGCCGCCCAGTCCGCTCTCCGCCGACTCCGGCACTCGGCCGGCAGCAAGCCAGCAACCCTGCCCGGCGGCCAGCCTTTAGCCCGATTTGAGGACTTGAGGCAGGTTTTCCACTGCGGCACTTGCCATTCCCCATTTTCTGATTTAGGGTTTGCTCTTTGCTCTCTATTGCATCAATCAGATGTAAGAGTCAAGTCTATTGCGTTAACTAAACGATCAGACTTGCTATCCAGGACATGAACACATACACATAATTTTGCTATCCAGTACATGAAAACCTGATCAGTAACATAATAGTGATTTGTCTGATCGTTTGCCACTCTAACAAATTAACAATGCCACATAGTCCTCTGTGAACTTCTCAAGGTATGTATTATGAAGGTTTCTCATGGAAAATTGAGAATTTTAGTATGTCCGTAAGACCATATTGATCTATTTTTATGTGCTATTGGTAAATTAATTAGAATGTGGCATGTCATATTCGTTGTCAATTTTTTTAGGTAGACCACCCTGTTCTGAAATCCTAGACCCGCCGGTGAGGTGAGCACCGTGCCACCGACAGGTATGTCCACATTCATTCTGTTCACCTTCTGTCCTTTTTCTTATGTGTTAGATTAGGCGATGTGTATGCTGTTGATCTTGCGATAGGGAACTAGAGATTAGAAATGAGGCTGATGGATTTGTCCGAGAATGGCTTCATGGCTTGATGCTCGCTGCCTTGCTTTGCTGTTGGTGGCTTGTGAAAATAACAAGAGGATTGCTGTTGTATTTCTCGGAGGCATAGACGCATAGCTCTGTTTAGGGGCTACTATTCGTAGCTTGCTGTGTACTGTCTTCATAAATGATGCACCATGTCCCATTTCCCGTCGCTCGTTAGAGAAGATAGTTAAGACTTAAGAATAAAGCTATCTCTAGAGCAGAGTTGGGGGGTTGAAATTTATGATAAAAGATTTTGGGGGGTTGAAATCTTTGTGATTTTCTCCATATGTAATGTTTGATTCATAGTATTGAAGTTTATGATTTTATCTTCTAGAAATCATTTTTACTAAATATTATAGAAAAAAATCCATCGAGTGAAACATCTAAATCCATATGTAATGTTTTAGGAACCAGACGGGTCAGAAAATCACCAGTGAGTCAGCGATCCACCCTGCCGGTGTTCTGCTCTCACGGTGCTTTTCCCCCGCCCGACCCATGGCGCCGCCACTCGTCGCCATCGTCTGGCTCGCCACTGCCTCCCGTGTCTTGGTCCTTACTCTCTCTCTGCTCGCTCGCCTTCTCTTCCGCCCCTACGACACCTCCGCCTCCCTTCACCCGCCTTGTCTCTCCTCCCCCTCCTTCCCCCCTTCCGCCTCCTCTTCTAATTCCACTGCTACCGCCACCGCCATCTCGTCCCTAGCTGTATGGGACGGTGTCCACTTCGCTCGCTCTGCCGAGTGCGGCTACGAGTATGAGCAGTCATTCGCCTTCCTCCCCCTCCTCCCAGCCTCAATCGCTCTACTCTCCCGGTCCCGTAAGTTACTCGCCTCTACCTCAACTTCTCACCTTCTCATCGTTGAGGTGTGTGCTTGATCTGGTCTGGTGTTGGGTCATGGCCCCATTCTCCTTCTGCAGTGTTCGCGCCGCTGGTGCCGATGCTGGGGTACAGGGCCGTGCTTGTGATCTCCGGGCATGTTCTGAACAATGTGGCATTTGTTGCCGCCGCGGCCTATTTCTACAGGTGACTGACGTTCTTCAGCTACACACATGTGGTGTATTTATTTCAGTGTTGTTAGGATTTCTATGTTTAAGTATTTTTAGCGTTTAAGTGTTGTTTTAGGTTTTTGGATCAGGTCAACAGATATTCATTCTATCGGAGTCATGCTTGTGCGCATAATGGTCTACTAATGTTAGTGTGTTTAATCATCTGGATGCTTGATGTTTCAGACAGTCTTGGTATCCATCATAGTTTAATACTCCCTCCGGTCCATATTAATTGTCGCAGCTTTAGTACAACTTTAGTACAAAGTTGTACTAAAGCTGCGACAATTAATTTGGATTGGAGGGAGTAATAGAGTTTGAGTAAATTGCAATAAAAAAATCTGCCCTCAATTTTTAGTTGTAGTACATTCATTTCGAGTGCAGGACTGCCCATTTCTCGTTTATAAATATTGCCAGTTGCACAACCACCGATGATTTTTCTCATGTCTAATAAGATGTAGAGTCGCTTTGCCTAGTATTTATAATACGAGTATTTGTTCTAATGTGAAAAAAGTGACCCTTTATTGTACTTCGTGCAGATTATCTGTGCTGATCTTGAAGGACTCAGGAGCGGCTTACCGTGCATCTGTTCTTTTTTGCTTCAATCCAGCTTCTGTGTTCTACTCATCACTGTAAACTTCTTTACCTTTATGCCATGACGAATCATGTGCTAGCTATGACTGAACAGCAGCATGTTTCTGTTGTTTGTTTTTGTTTTGGCAGATATTCAGAAAGTCTTTATGCCCTTTTTTCGCTCGGAGGGCTGTTCTACCTGTTTTCCGGTGCTCGTACCGTTGCAATGATAATGCTCGCTCTATCTGGTTCAGCTAGGTCAAATGGAGCACTTAATGCTGGCTATATCTGTTTTGAGGCTTTGCTACAAGCATATGATGCTGCTATCCAGAAGAAAAGGCCCATGGTAAGCTTTCTTTGCCGGTTGCACTTCATGTTGTTGTGCACGGTGCTTACTATACTAGCTAACATGAAGAGGCCATATGGCTGAAGAGGCACCCAAAACTCGTGCGCATCCCAAATCCCATGCAATTTTTCACCAGGAAGTTTGTTTGTTTTTCCTCAAAAAGTCAAATGTAGTGATGATGTGAAATTTTGTGTGCGTGTGAAAATAAAATCCCATGCGCGCTATAGAGTAGGACAAGTACTCATACAAGAGTACAATCTTCTTAATTTTTGTAGATGCCCATATGATCAAAATTGTCCACAGAATTTTAGATGTACACATACTTTCACATGTTTAACCAATGTGATGTTTTTGTTTAATATCTTCTACATGACCTTATATGGTACTTCAACCTATGCTGATGTTTTCTTGGACTACATGAGTTGCTGTTGAGGGAATTATGCATGGTTTATAAGGTGGTAAACGACCTAAAGCGAGCACCACCCACTCTGACGTTTAAGCAGGCGCTTAAGCGCCTAAAGCGGACATATTTCTAAGGCACTCCCAGGACGCCTTATTGCTTAAGCGTCTGAAGCAGGACGCTTTATAAATAATGGAATTATGTGTACCTAACGGCATTACCTTTTTCTTTGGCCCAAGTGGGCAGTGCAGGCCCTTGTCACTGGATTTTTGCGCTCCACTTTTGTATTCCTACCATTCTTTGCCTTTCAAGCATATGGATATTTGAACATATGTGTACACGGGGACACGGATGAGCTGAGGCCATGGTGCAAAGCAAAACTGCCCCTTTTGTATAGTTTTATTCAGAGTCACTACTGGTAATTGTTTCATCTCATCTTTACCATCACCAGCTCAACAATTTATAATTTTCCCTTGAATTCTGTATTTTACCTTGGGATAGTGTTCTATTTTTCTTTGTCACAACTAGTATATCAATATGATTGTATGCTTAACAAGAGTTCTTGTGAGTTATAAGGAGCTGCCATTTCTCTTATACAGCCATGATAATTACATATTCATCTTTTGTGGAGAGTGATATGTCTGTTCTTTCGTCCTTCTGTTCTGTTGCACCAATAGTGTATGCTGTCAAGTCACAAGGATGCCATGCTTGGTAATATGGGATCTCCATGCTTAGGCTGTATGCCCCACGTATAGAAAATAGGCAAACTCCATTCTCATTTATGTCCACCAGAATTTGAAGTACTTTTGTTGTTTTGACTGGTTAAAGAATGTCCATGTATATGCATTTCTCCTTACAATTTTACATAGACTCTTGTACTAAGGGCATCTATAAGCTTGCTCTTTGACTACCATCTTCTGAAGACTTATGCTCCCATTATTCACGAGCTTTATGTTATTTTACATCTTTCTTTTCAGGGGAGTTGGTTTCTTGAGATACTTTCAAGTCAAGCAGCTGCCCAACTTTATTTTGGCTTCACCAGCACTATCTCTTGCAGTTTATTCTATAGTTCACTACACAAAATTGCTTCACCAACTCTTCCAATCAACTAGCATACACGAGCAGATAATTGCCATTGTTGACGGGAGGTTAGTTGAAGCACATGAAAGCTCAGATGTTGCCACAGTGTTGAAGAGTGAAATTTCTACCGGACTACATAACAAAAAGCAAGGTACTATTACATTCTCAACTATCAACATTTTGTCTCTATTTTGAAAGATCATTGGAAAATGATATTCCTCAACTTTCTTAACACATGCCTAGGAGTTGAGAAAATTTCAACTGTCCTGAAAAATGGAGAACTGACCTCAACCTATTCAATATAGGCTACTGGAGAACTGAAGTTTGAACATAACTCTGCAATGTTTGAACAGGGAACACTGAGGTTAAGAAGAGAAAATCTGTCGCAGCCAGCGCTGCTTCAGCAGCATCTTTAGATGGCAATACATCAACAGGCCGCATTGTGGGCGATAACAAGGATGAGTGCCCCTTGCTAGTTCTTCCTTTCATTTTACACCTGACATTCATGACATTTACCGCCTTCTTTGTGATGCACGTCCAGGTCAGTATAATGCCCGATGAAATTTATTTGTAGGTCGCTACTCAAGTCTCATCTGTTCTTTCTTCGGCCCAGGTGTCAACGCGGTTTCTGTCTGCCAGTCCCCCGATCTACTGGGCTGCTTCGCGCATTCTGGCTCCTGCAAGGGGCGGCTCTTGCAAGAGATGGGGATACTTCATCATCGTCTACTTCGTTGCTTATATTCTTCTCGGCAGTTTGCTCTTCCCCAACTTCTACCCATTCACATGAGAACAGCTGCTGTCACGCACACACGAATTGTATGAGCTTAGCCTAGAGGTTCTCCTTGGCGGAACGTTCCTGTACAGTTGGTGTATCTCTTTCCTTTTGTTCCCTGAAACCACGGCCATAGAATTGAGGAGTGCATTCTGGAGGTTTTTCTTTCTGGGAGATCTGAATCATATGCTCCGTTTCCTAGGTTGCACTTGGTCACATGCCATGTTATTTTGACACCTTGATAATACTTCCTCCGTTCTGAAATACTGAACTACATATGGATGTATACGGATGTATTTTAGAGTGTACACATCATTCATTTTGCTCCGTATGTAGCCCACATTGAAATCTCTAAAAAGTCTTATATTTAGAAACGGAGGAAGTAATAGTAATAATAATAATAATAATAATAATATCTGCATAAATGGGAATCCTATAGTGATTCGGAAAGACAAAAAAAAATACTGTTCTTCACCGATTGCCCGGGAGTGCATAGAGAAGAGTGGAGACAATTTCTCTGGATTCCTTGTGTGTTTGGGCTCGCTTCCTCAGCGTTTTGACACCAGAATTAGATTAATGCTGCAACAGCTAGGTCGATTCAGCACGGATAGAACTTGTGAGGTCATTGATGTGAAATGGGTTACCAGTTGGTTGCTGGTGGCGCACATCCTCAAGTGCAATTATGTAAATGGAAAATGGCGAGGACTCGACTCTTACCATGGAAACCAGCTGAAAAAACACTAACCTAAACTATTGACCACTGGCCACCTGAGTGGCAGCCATAAGGGAGGTGGATCCATGAGCTTGCCAGCGAAGTTTGGAGGGGATAAGTGACCTAGCAGCCGCAGTCACAAGAGAGAAAGAGAAAAACTAATCAGGGGACGTTTGAGGCTCATCTTTAGGAATAGAAACCCTTAACAAGTCAAAAATGAAGAAGTTTACAAAGGAGATCCCAAATTCATATGAAAATATGCCAAGGGAAGACTAGCAGGAGACTGGCCACAAAAGCATGAACAACCACCATCAACGCCACAAATTTTGGTAGCAGAATGAGGCGCTCCTCGTGAAGTATCTTCACAAATTTTAGAACAAACCTCCTCTTCCTTGGGTTCTTGATTCGATTTGTACAGTTTCAAAAATGATTGTGTCTATGTCATAATCTTAACTGTTTAAAGTTTCTTAAGCTTCAATCAATTCCAAAAAGAAAAGTTCGACTTCAATCAGTCTATGGCCTTGCCGACGGAGTTCGAAGGGGATGAGTGCTCTAGCCGCCGTAGTTGCAAGAGGGAAAGAGAAACCAGGAGACGTTTGAGGCTCGTCTCAGGAACATAGACCTTAACCAAATTAACAATGGAGAAGTTTACTTATGGAGACGTTTGAGGCTCGTCTCAGGAACTTCGAGGTGAGTGATAAAAAAGCGACCACGCTGGGACTCGAACCCAGAATCTCCCGCTCCGGAGGCGAGCGCCTTATCCATTAGGCCACGCGGTCATGTTGTGAGCTATGTCATACTGAAAGCTATACATACATTCCTACAAACCACACGAGTTGGGCTTTCCCTAAGAAAGAGCCCAAGGCCCGCCATGCTCCTAGTCCTTCCTGTCCGGGCACATCGCCGCCGCCCAGCGGCGCCCTCGCATCTCTTCTCCTCAGTCGCCGCCGGCCACCGAACCTCCCCCAGCGCAGTCCACCTCCTTCCTTGCTACACACACTTCCACCTCCCCGATAAGCTCTCCAACCAGCCCCGCCCCACCCCATCCGATTCCCAGCTCCCGGCGGCCGCATGTCGAGAGCCCTCGCGCGGCGCGCGGCTCCCCCATTCCTGAGGCTGCGCTCCACGGCAGGCGACGACGGCCACTGGATCGGCCGGCTGGACCACAAGGACTGGCTCGCCCCGAACGAGGTCCTCAAGATCTTCGCGAGCATCAGGGACGCCGCTCTGATAACCAGCGTGTTCAAGAAAGCCTGCGCCCGGCGAGACTACAAGCCCAGCGAGGCCCTCTACGGCCTGATGATCGACCGGCTCGCCGGCGCCAGGCGGTTCGGCGACGTGGAGGAGCTGCTGGCCCGGGCGAGGGCCGAGCGGTTCAGGTTCTCCGACGAGTTCTTCTACAGGCTCATCAAGATGTACGGCAATGTGGCCAACCACCCCGAGAAGGCCATGGAGACGCTCTACGCGATGCCCGACTACGGCTGCTGGCCTTCCACCAAGACCTTCAACTACGTGCTCCACATGCTGGTGTGCAAGCGGCAGTACGAGGTTGTTCATGAGGTGTACGCCAGCGCGCCCAGGCTGGGCGTGGAGCTCGACACCTGCTGCTTCAACATCCTTATCAAGGGGCTGTGCCAGTTTGGGAGATTCAACGAGGCCCTTTCTCTGCTGGATGAGATGCCGAAGCAGGAGTGCCGGCCTAATGTGACGACCTACTCGACGCTGATGCATTTCCTCTGCCGGAAGAGTCGGGTGGATGAGGCATTCAAGCTGCTTGAGAGAATGCGCAAGGAGGAAATCGATGCGGATACGGTTGTTTACAATATATTGGTATCTGGTCTCTGCAGACAGGGAAGGGTGACCTCTGCATATGATCTGTTCAAGTCGATGTCCTCTGAGGGCTGCCATCCTAATTCAGGGACCTATCAGGTACTGCTTGATGGCCTCGTGGCATCAAAGAAGTTTGTGGAGGCGAAGGACCTAGTTACTATGATGAGTGCTGAAAGTCTGAGACCTAGTTTCTCATCGTACAAGCTGCTGATTGATGGCCTCTGTAGTGTTAACTGCTTAGATGATGCACATCATGTCTTGAAGCAAATGGTGGACCAGGGTTTTGTTCCTCGGATGGGTACTTGGACAAAACTTCTTACATCCTTATTATGCTGAGATGTATGTTCATGCCAGTGGTTTAGTGGACCTGACAATACACTTGAGCAAAGAGATTATTTTGTTACTGGAACTAGTGGACCAACCTGCCTGCCTTTCTGCATGGACTTGCATATTGAAGTTGGATATTTTTCCTTATGGGGATTAAGGAATACTGGGTCTCACGATGACCAAGTTCTGTTTACTGATGACTCATATACTGATGTACCTGAAAACCGAGCGCTAGCTCGGTTGGCTTGAAGCTCACAGGTGTGAGCTCGCCCGCCCGCGTTCAATCCACAGGGAAGGCTCATTTTCTTCCTAACTAATGGACAGTTCAAGGAGGGACTCTTCCCCCTTTAGGCAACGTTTATATACGATGTACCTTGCTAGCCTATTATTGGTTTTGTCCCTGATTTCAACATCAGTGCAGGCTCTACATTCTCCAGTTTAAATGTGAAAATATTGGTAAGCTCATGACATTATGCTCTTCTGTTACAACTCAAATCCAACAATTTTTTGTATGTCTGACATGTGAAATATCTGAAGACAGTGTTCGTGCATTTGGAGAGGATCTTCACTTCATCCTTCTGATGATTCTACTGCTATTGAAAACCAGGCAAACAGTATGAAAGATGCATGCCATGAGGTAGTTTTTCACCTTTTATACCCTTGAAGTGCAGAACATCATGTTGCTTGTGATACAGTTATTAGTCATACATTGTTCTCAGTGAGACAGAATGTCCCTTAATAGCCTTTTCTCTTTCCTTGGTTGACTAATTGTTTAACTAGTCCTAATACTAATATAATTCTGTTCCTAGGTTCGTAATCTTCCCAACTTGTATCTTTTGGGGCCTAAGAGTAAACATTAACCCCTTGGAGTAAACATTAACCCCTTTACTCAAGTTGTATCATCCCGTAGAGTAAACATTAACCCCTTTACTCAAGTTGCCGTATATCTCGTTTGAAGATAAGAAGCTAGTCCATATAGAGATGGAATCTGCAAGTTAATTTAACATAAGTGAATAGACGTGTGTTCATGATTACAAGGGAATTGGACTGATGCCTAGGGATAAAACTGCCGGCTTAGAGTAATACGCATCATTGTGTACATCAAAGTACACCAAAACAAGTACCTGTCTTACAGTATAGTATCCGGTGCTAAAAACACAGGGCTGGCGGACTGCAGTGAGATTCGTCTAGGATGCAGAAATATAAAAGACATACTGCCGGCTAAACAGTACTTACTGAAGTACTGCCTGTTATATCTTTTAGTTTTAACTTGTCTTGTTATTAGCCTTGATGACAAATTTTACCGTCTTCATGTATCGAAAAAAGCAGAGCAATTTCACCGTCACCATCTGCATTATTTCGCACCTGAATAAATTAGCCGTAGAGCTGTGTGGATGAAGGCGATTCTTATGCCTAGTAACTGATATTTGCGCGTCCTGCTGGCATCTACGTAGCACCTTTAGAAAACACTGAAAGGGTCACTCGATGACCTCTCCTGGTGCATCATGAGTTGCTTGAGATGCTCAGACACGTTTCCCACTTGCATAAACACTATGAAAGCTGCAATTTGCAGCCCGCAAATGTAACAAATTCAGAAGAAAGCGACCCAGTTTTCTAGCTTAACATTCGCTAATTATTCGGGGGTACTAGCTAGGCACTACCAATTATCAAACACAACAAGGAAGAACCATTCCAGATTAGTTATTTGGGGTACTAGCTAGCCAGGCACCACCAATTATCAAATAGAACCACGAAGAATCATTCTAAATTACGTGTCGCCATTTTCCGGACGAACATGTGTCGAGACCTGATTGTCAATAGGAACTAAAGAAAGAGGAATTGCTGCGCAGGCAGTATATATGTAGGCAATATTTGCAGGATGGTGGCTGTCCCCACAGGTTGCAACATGCACTTGTGATGGTGTCATTTGGACCCTAATTAATCATTCGAGATTCAGCCTGGATCCAAGGAACAGCTGACATAGGCATGCCAACTAACAACTAGCAACCATCCCTGTCGCCTTCCAACCAAACTGCTTATTGCTGTGCCGAAATGTTGTGACACACACTTCTTGCAGCTAGCAAACTTAGTTGTTAGCTGAATATTTCAAAGCAGACTTAGGTACAGATGTCACCCATACTAGCTTGGTTGGAACAGTCAATGCAATCTACTAGGACAGTAATAAGGCATGCATTTACAAGTTTAAGCTTAGAACTGATATAGGAAGTGGGTTTTTCAGAATATGTCATTAATCTAACGAAAATGATTCGTCAAAAAATTTAAATAAGAAATTTCCCTCATGGCACTCTTTGTTTTTTTACATTGTGACATGCTCTTTATCATCCGAGCAAGGCTTGTCCCAATAATTCAAAAGCATACAAACTTTGAGTTTATTTCAAGTTTTCCAAACTTCTCAGTAAAACTGACTGTTTTAAACTTCCAAACCACGCGACGGGCCGTCAAACAAGACTTTTTTTAATTTCCTCACACGGCCATCTCTCTAACACCGTAGGGCACCGGTGGGCCTCAAACCCTAACCAATCATTGCCCCTGCAGACCATCATTTCAAACAATATGAAGGAACTCGACAAGGCGACCAAACTTCATGTTGATCCAATGGTGAGTAAATCGACCGAGACATAGTGAATTCTTAGGCAATTGTGAAATTTCAAATCCGTTTTATTAAAGCTAACGTAATCAATATTTGGCGTAAATGTTAAGAAATATAACCTCCGTCCCAAATTACTTGTCTTACATCCGTATCTAGACAAATCTAAGACAAATAATTTGGGACAGAGGGAGTACTACTAAGAAGGATTCCGCTTCAGCTCATCCCCTTTTAAACAATCATTTACCTCTTCGTTGAAAAGGGCGCGATAATCTTTCAAATACGGTGGAAACTCGTATATATTGTATGACAGCGTGTCTATATACGTACATTGTGTGTACCGATGTATACACGCCTGATTAATTTGTAGTGTGTCGCCGTCGGCGGAACGTACGTCCTGGAGGACGAATTTATCTTTTTCAAAATTTCGAATTAGGTGTACTGAAGCAAGACACCTATTAAGAACGATAATCAAAAAAAGGATATTCCAAATGCCCTTTGTTAATCGGATTTCTTTTAGAATACCAATGTTATGCACGGCCACGGGAGCCATACGCAGCCAAGTCTGCAGAGAAAAAATACTCCAAATTTGCAGAAAACATGTCAGCACTCCACAAGGACAGAATGCTAAAATACTCCATTTTTATGCCTGGTCCTGCTCCCTAGGTCGATCTCCTACTCATCCGCCAAACCCTAAACTACTCACTACTCACTACAAAAACAACCATAAGCAGAGAAGCAATTAACACCAAGTCAATTCGTTGCCAAGAACACAAGCAACCCACACGCCCCTTCGTTCTTGCGATCGAGGTTTCATGCGTGAAGGCCATGAATTACCATGAGCAGGAGGATCAAGGGCTCGCCGTCGTCGCCACGAACAACGACGGCTTGGACTGGCTCGAGGACTCCGTCTCCTTGCTCGCCGGGGACATCGACCTCGGCGGCAGCTACGGCTGGTGGTGTGACATCTTGCCGGCGCAGAAAGATGACATTGGGAGCGTCGTCGCGCAGACGCTGTCGCCTCCAGCGCCACCCGCGACAAGCTCGCCCCTGGCCCACCCCTCGCCGAGCATTGCGTCGCCCGCGGCGTCGGAGCCGTCGCCCAAGAAGCGCAAGTCTCCGGCGCGCGTGGTGTCCGGCTCCGGCCATAGCAGCAGCAACAACCAGCGTCGCCGAACCGAGCAGGATAGGCCGGGCGGCGGCAAGAAGGGCGGCGGAGCGGGGTCGGACCGGGACGCGAGGTGGGCGGAGCAGCTGCTGGGCCCGTGCGCCGTCGCCGTCGAGGCGCGCAACCTGTCGCGCGTGCAGCACCTCTTCTACGTGCTCGGCGAGCTCGCGGCCTTCTCCGGCGACGCCAACCACAGGCTGGCCGCGTACGGGCTGCGGGCGCTCTCGCTTCGCCTCCCTGCCGCGGTGGGCCCCGCGGCCGCCGCGGCCGTGAGGGTGCCGGCCGCCTGCGAGTCCCCGACGCCGTCGTTCGCCGGCGCGGAGCCACGGCTGTTCCGCGCGTCCCTCATCAAGTTCCACGAGGTCAGCCCGTGGTTCACGCTCCCCAACACGCTGGCGAACGCCGCCATCTCGCAGCTGGCCTCCGCGGCGCCCCGGCCGCTCCACCTCGTCGACATTGGCGTCTCGCACGGGGTGCAGTGGCCGACCTTGCTGGAGTCGCTCACGCGCATGGCCGCCGGACGAGCGCCGCCTTCCGTCCGGCTGACGGTCGTGGCCACCCCGCCGGTGCCCTTCTCGGCCTCGCCTCCCGGATATGACTTCGCGCCGCATCTCCTCCGGTACGCCAAGTCCATTAAGCTGGACCTCGAGATCGGCCGCGCCGCTTCACTAGACCCCGCGCATGGCTTGTGCACCACTCCCGACGAGGCGCTCGTGGTGTGCCTCCAGTTCCGGCTCGGCCATGTCTCCGCCGAGGAGAGGGCGGACATCATCCGCAGGGTCAAAGACCTCAAGCCGCACCTGGTGGTCCTATCAGAGCTCGACGTCGGGGGCAACGGCAGCGCGGCGGGCGAGTTCACGGCGAGGCTGGAGCTGCTGTGGCGGTTCTTGGAGTCCACGCACGCGGCGTTCAAGGGGAGGGACGGGGAGGACAGGCGGCTCCTGGAGGCCGAGGCGGGGACCGCCGTGGCGGTGGCCGCGGCCAGGGAGGCCATGGGGCGGGAGGGCTGGCGGGACCGCATGGCCGCGGCGGGGTTCGACCAGGTGGCGTTTGGGGGCGAGGCGGTGGAGTCGGCCAGGTCGCTGCTGAGGAAGTACGACAACGGGTGGGAGATGTCCACGGCGGCGGCGGCCACGGGAGGCGGCGGCGCCGTGGCGCTGCGGTGGAAAGGGCAGCCGGTGTCCTTCTGCTCGCTGTGGCGGCCGGCGTAGCAGCAGCACAGCTGGGACACCGATGGACGTCATGGTTTTGATCATTTGATGGCGACCGCACATCCCAGGATTGGTGGAGAGCGAGGTTGATACGGTCACGTGTGACGCACGCTACGGAAGCATATGCCATATGCGGCATGTCTGCAACTTTGACCGGAGAGCCGCTCGCTGGCCGCCGGAGCTGGGCGGCGGTCCGGCCGGTGGGGAGACGTACGTGCGGCGGTGTAATGTAAGCGCCTGGCGATCAGCATCTTTTGTGTGTACAAATTAATCAAGGGTTGGCGCATGATCCCTCTCCATTTTCTGATTTCTCTATGCGTCCTCTGTCAAGGAATCTTGGTATATTCCAAATGGTGATCTCATCAAGTTGGATTATCACTAACGTGTACATTAATTAGTAAGAAAACCCACATTTTTTTGGCGTGATAAGAAAAAATATGGTATATTCCAAGTGGTATATTCTGCTCTTTTTTTAAAGAAAAAACAACGCTGAGCGTATCATTCTTGGATGCGTGGCCCTGGACCATTGTAAACTATGATTGATTTGTCAACTATGCCATGGAATCTGGATGGTGATACCATCGAGGTTCATTTTCCGAACCATTATTTGATAATGAAGGTTACAAGAAGTTAAATGAAAATCATACAGGTGCAGAGCTGCTTCAGCTTGGTTATTAGACTATCTTCAACAGGCGAATCAACTTGTGATTGGATGGTCAGAAGAACAGTGGTATCCACTATCCAAAGGTTCAACTCATAAATTTGACATTGGTGTTCGTATTATTTTAGATTTTTTTCAGCCATTCCGGTGCTATGCGTTCAGTGAAAGGAGACGTTCCCGTCGACTACAAAGGTGTACTGGCCGAGTCTTTCAGTTGCTCATAGAGATAGGGTATGCATGCATGTATTCATAGGAATGATTGTATATGCGTATGTACAAACGATGTGTTCATACTGTATAAAAACTATCTTTAACGGCTAGCCTAGAAATGATCCCAACGCTAAAAAATGGGATTTTAGATGTTTTGCTTAAAAAACAACTCCAACGGCCTAAAGCTACACGGGTTGCTATATTTTTTTAGGCTACTACTCTCTCGGTCTCATATTATTTTAGGCTCAAACTAATATCTCTAAGCTAAAATATGTTTAGATGAAGGATGTAATATATAATTTTGCCATTCAATTGCAAAATATAGGTCTTCTCTAGCACTGCCTAAAAAAGACGCAACCATAGAAAGCAACCATCGCACGGTGAAGCCTCACTTCACCGCCGCCCCACTCACGTCCGCGCCGATCGATTTCGGCGCCGACTGCTACTCCTGTTACTCCGCCGTCCATTCCGAGCCCTGCCACCCAATTCCGTCGCTCGTGGCTGTCCGTTGCGACCGCCACAACCATCGCCGAGCTCACAACAGCATCGCTCCGGTCTCTTCGATTCCGCATGTGCTCCGATACCACCACCACCCAAGATAAGCCCCACCGCCGCGTGCCGAGCTCTATTAGGAGCCAGGCGATGCAAGCGCGGCGGTTGTGACGCCCGTCGAGTCGTCCGAGCTGTTAGCACTCCGGCGTCGTTGTGCCGTCGGTCTAGGCAGCACCTCCCCCCGCCTGCCCATGCCGCCTTTCCACGGCCTACGATGAGCGTCTCGGCCTCGACAACTTCTATCAGCTGAAGTCAAGCTCGGCACCTGGGCGACCGCCGGATCCGCCTCCCGGCCTTCCCGCCATCTGATCTTCATATTTTATTTGCTTTTGTAAATTTAGGCATCCAAATTTAGGCCTGCTATAAAATCAGAAAAAAAAAATTGGCTACCTAAATCTTCTCTCTCCTCACCTAATACTATTTTTATAGGTAGCCAAATTTTATGCTAGCTATTGAAGATGCTCCTAGTCACATCAAGTAGTAATGAACGTCGACTTCTGCAAAACAAAAAAATAAGTAAGGTCGACTAATACGTTCGGTATATACTAGTACTCCCACTGTTCCAAATTACTCGTCGCTGAAATGGATGTATCTAGAACTAAAATACATCTAGATACATCCATACATGCGACAAGTAATTCGGAATGGAGGGAGTATATGCTAAACATAAATCATTCATTTGACGCCATACTGGTACCGTGCAAACCACGACTGGTCAACTGCCCTGTGCCTGATTGTAGCCTAGAATCGCGTCCAGACTCTGATCAATCTAGAACTCAGACTGCATCAACATAGATTTTCAACGTTTTTTCCCTCGGCGTCTAGGATTTCTATTTCCCTTCTCCATCCCACGGCTACCGCAAACTCTCCCCTCCAAACTTTACCAGCAAGCCAATGGATTGCCTGCCGCTCCGACGGCCGGTGGCGGGGAGGGGAATCCCGGTGCCTTTGCTCCAATTAGTAGTTTAGGTTAGGATTTTTTAGTTTTCGGGTGCGGTGCTCTGTTGGATGGCAGCGCTTCTTCTCCGAGTTTGTCTTCCGGGCTTCGATCCTCCTCGAGTTCGTGTGAGAAGCGTGTATGTATATTGGACCACTTATTATAATTTTAGCCGGGCTAATCTCCTTTCCATTATAGAAATAACGGAAATACAGGCGAATGCGAGTCATACCGAACAGGGAAAGGGAAAAGGCGAGTTCAAGCATTCCAGGGAAACCCATTGTAGACGCTCGCAATTGAAACGTCCACTACAAAGTGAAAACCCTAAAGCACTATCAACACGCATCTAGAAACAACATTCAACTGACAAAGAAGGCCTATATACGCAGAAGCAACATAGCAAATGACTAACTTCAGCAACAACAAAATGACAGAACACAAAAGCATCTCGTGAGGAGGTGATTGCAGCGCCTAGGTGGTGCTCATTCCAGATCGCCTTCAACATACGCAGTCGCCAGTCGAGCAGAGCCTCATCATCTTCTTGTTGGCACTTTCTTTCAGCAGCATTGCGCCATGTTCCCGCTCCGCACGCTCCTTGCCCTTCATAAGTCTTGCCCAGTAGGTTAAATGCACACATGCTGTGAATACAATCTCGAAAGGAGATGCCATTTTCTTATATTCAAAAGTAGCTTGATTCCTGCAATTCCAGATGGACCGGCATATAGTTGTCAATCCCACAGTAAAGTATCGCTCCCCATGCGGCAAGTAAGCAAAGCACCAAGAGTAGAACTGACAAAGATTATTCGGACAAAGATCAGTACCAAGCACCGATCCAACTGTGCGCCAGGCTATCCTAGCCACCGGAGAGAGAAAGAAAAGGTGCAGGTAAGTCTCCCTGCGGTCGCAAAATGAGCAGCGAGGGTTACCAGCCCATTTTCTATGTTTCATGACATCTCTGATGAGTACAACACCCTGAAAGAGCTGCCAAAGGAAAATCTGAATTTTTAGGGGTAATTTGGCCTTCCAGATCCATCTATAATCACACTCAGCGAGATCTTTCTCTAAATAAGAGTACATAGATTTAGTCGTGTACTTGCCCTTGGGATTAAACACCCATTCAATTTTGTCTTGACCAGCAGAGGGGTCAAGGCAAGCAATGACCCTCTTGACCCCTTCAAGTTGCTGAATCAGTTCCATCTTAAGCCTACGCCTGAAGATATCCTTGTTGTCACGGTTTTGAAATTGAACAGCCGTATCATCAGGGTAGTTGGCAATACTGAATAACTCAAGATAAATATCGCACAACGGGGAATGTGTCCCAATAGGACCGCGCCAGAGTCTAGCCACATCACTAGTGTTGACAATTACCTTTCTCCTAGCCATATACATTTCTTTCACTTTGATTAAGGCTTTCCACATAGGGGAATCATTAAATTTCGCTTTAACATGAGCAACAAAACTTTTTTAGGTATTTTACTCTCACTACATCTTGCCAAAGTCCAACCCCACTATCCAGTTTCCACCACCATTTAGCCAGGAGGGAGATGTTTTGTTTGTGTAAATCTTTGACACCAAGGCCACCTTTTTTCTTAGATCGACAAACACAAGCCCATTTGACTAGAAGATAGAATTTGTTTCCTCGTACCTCCACACCAGAAGAATTTACGACGATATTTGTCTAATATTTCGATGAAAGTTTTGGAAAGAAGGAACATCAACATATAATAATATGTGATGCTGGATAGAGATGAGTTCAGGAGAATTAGTCTCCCTCCCGAGGAGGCCGAAATGCCGATCCAGGAGTCACAACTCTTGAGGTATCGAACGGCAACAAAATCCCAACACGCGTTCCTCAGAGAGGAGTAACTCACCGGTACCCCCGGATATTTCTAGGGTAATGGCCAATTTGACACCCAAAGAGCTCAGCATACTTTGAAGGACAGAATCATCCCCTCCTACGCATAGTACCTCACTCTTCAAGAAATTAATCTTGAGGCCTGACATGAGCTCAAACAGCTATAGAAGAAGTTTTAGATTGACAGCTTGATCAATATCGTCTTCTATACACAGGATCGTATCATCTGCATATTGCAGAATCGCCACGCCATTAGGGATGAGATCAGAAGCAAGACCTTTAAATAGGTTATTCCTTTGAGCATTCAAAACCATCTTGTTCAAGCATTTAGCTGCCAGATTAAACAGAAAAAGGGACATGCGATCCCCTTGACGAACCCCTTTGTGACTTTCGAAATAAGGTCCCACTGTATTATTGATTTTGACACTAACCGTGCCATTGTGAAGGATTTGATCAATCCAAGCCCACCATTTGTCACTAAAACCCCTAAGTTTGTTATATTCTAACAAAAATTCCCAATTAACCTTATCTTAGGCTTTCTCAAAGTCAACTTTCAAAACAATTCTGATGTTTTACTTGAGTATGGAGGAGGACCTCATGCAATGTTAGAGCATCTCCAGCCGCGCCCCCAACATATTGGGGAACGTGGTAATTTCAAAAATTTCCTACGCACACACAGGATCATGGTGATGCATAGCAACGAGAGGGGAGAATGTGTCCATGTACCCTCGTAGACCGAAAGCGGAAGCGTTAGCACAACGCGGTTGATGTAGTCGTACGTCTTCACGATCCGACTGATCTAAGTACCGAACGTACGGCACCTCCGAGTTCAGCACACGTTCAGCTCGATGACGTCCCGCGAACTCCAATCCAGCAGAGCTTCACGGGAGAGTTCCATCAGCACGACGGCGTGATGACGGTGATGATATTGCTACCGACGCAGGGCTTCGCCTAAGCACCGCTACGATATGACCGAGCTGGAATATGATGGAGGGGGGCACCGCACACGGCTGGAATAGATCAACAGATCAACTTGTGTGTCTAGAGGTGCCCCCCTGCCCCCGTATATAAAGAATGGAGGAGGGGAGGCCGGCCAGCCCCTAGGGCGCGCCAGAAATTTGGAGTCCTACTAGGACTCCCTAGTCATAGTAGGATTCCTCCTCCCACATGGAATAGGAAAAAGGGAAGGGAAAAGGAGAAGGAAGGGGGCGCCCCCCTTCCCTAGTCCAATTCGGACCAGACCATGGGGAGGGGTGCGGCCACCTTTTGAGGCCTTTCTCTCCTTTCCCGTATGGCCCATTAAGGCCCAATACGAATTCCCGTAACTCTCCGGTACTACGAAAAATACCCGAATCACTCGGAACCTTTCCAATGTCCGAATATAGTCGTCCAATATATCGATCTTTACGTCTCGACCATTTCAAGATTCCTCGTCATGTCCCCGATCTCATCCGGGACTCCGAACTACCTTCGGTACATCAAATCACATAACTCATAATACAAATCGTCACCGAACGTTAAGCGTGCAAACCCTACGGGTTCGTGCGTGGCCTCCTACTAGATTGATACCTTGGTTCTCAAAAACTGAGGGAAATACTTATGCTGCTTTACTGCATCACCCTTTCCTCTTTAAGGGAAAACCAACGCAGTGCTCAAGAGGTAGCAATCACCCCCAACAATATAAGGCATAGACAAGTGACTACAAAAATTAGCAAGTTCTGAAAGAAATTATTCTTTCCTCTCATCATGAGCCCCACCATAAATATTTAAAAGAGCCCAAACACATTGTTTCTCCACATCAAAGATAGTAATATGCATAATGTACTTGCCCATAGACCAGGAAACAATTTCTAATTTTTCTTTCTTAACCCCACAAAGCATACCCCCAGCCTTACCTATGGATGGGACCCTGTTCCACTCAAAGATGTTATAAGGGTCTATCTTTCTCAGAAAACTAGAAAAGAATTTCTTCTTCATAGTTTCATGTAAACATAAAAAATCAAGGGAATGATCCTTAACAAGATTAGAAAAGCAGGTAGCCATTCCTTTCTTCCCAGCCCCTCTGCAATTCCAAAAAAGTCCATTCATTTTGATAAAGGTTTTTTCCTCCCCCTCCCCCTAGTCACTCTGCTAGGAGACTTAGCAGCATTACCGGCTTTAGCAGTGGGCTCCACAACTTTTTTTGACTTCTAGTTCTGGGCCTAGACACACATGTCTGCACTTACCTGGCACTTCTTTTTTCTAGATCCCACTACAGTAAAATAAGAGATATCACTATCATGATCATCCCCCATTTCATATTGATAGGCGTATCCTCCCCTTTCCCATTAGTAATGAACAAAACATTATTAGAAGATGTATCTTTTTCTACAACGTTATTTCTAAAATTTTCAAGCTCTCTAAGGATGTCAATCTTAGAAAAATCTGCATCAGGGATCACCACCCCCATCTTACTAGCTCTAAGCATCAATTCAGGATCAGATAAAACAGCAAAAGAATTGGCAGAGGGAATTGTACCTTTCAGATCTCTTTTTTTGCCAGTAGCTTTGGCCCTCTCCTCTACCTTCTCTAGATTGGTCTGCATAGTCCTTGCACTGAACCTGAGCACATTTTCAGGCAAAAGGGGGGGTGTGGGAATCACCTCACCACAGTAATCAAGAGCATATTCTGGTGATTGCACACGGTACTCAACTATATGATCATCAACAACTCCAAATGGTCTTTCCAGCTCAGTCATCTGAATGGATTCTTTCACCTTCTCAGCATAAGTTTGTTCATCTTGCTACTTCCAGCAGCACGGGAAGTAGCAGAATTAATCACATTTTGAGCCACGGAAAACACTTCCACCATCTCATTCTGGTTTTCAGCAGCCGCGAGAACTTCTTGCTCCATGCTATGTATCAGGAGAGTGTCATGGTTAGAGCTATCAGAGTTAACAGAGATAGGGGACTCGGGAAAGAACAGTAGCACACTGTTTTCGCAAAGGATTTTTCCCTCCCAGATCATTTCTCCCAACAGAAGAGCTCCCATTGGGTCCTCCATGACACTCGTTCTGTTTTTTTTTTGCGAGGGCTCCCCCTGATTAGCAGGGGCCTTGTTCTGATGTTCCTCTCTATCAGGATCCCTGACCAACACTTGCTCCACAGAAAAGGTGAAATCATAAAAGTGATCCCCTAGGACTGACTCAGCCACTGGAGGGATTTCATCGACATCACAACACTCCAATTTGACTCTCATGGAGTCGGGACGGTGCAGAGTGGACATATCAATCTCCAGCAGAACCCCCGCAAGCGATGATACAAATGCAACATTTCTCTCGCATCTTTTGTCGGTTGGTATCCTACCAACCTTGTTCCACGCTTTCTTTAGCACCCCTTAGCACCATCATCATGGTTCCAGCGCCTAACTCTCACAATAGTGCCACATGGCTTAATTGTCATACGATCGCTATAACATGCCTTCTCAACTTCTCTAGTATTAGGATATCTCATTAAGAATACCCCAGGTTCAAGCAATTTGGCATAACATCTCCAAGTTTTACCAAGCTACAGAAAAAAGGCATCGTTCATCTGCTTAACTGTACGATTTCCTTTCAGAACAGTGATGATAACATTACAAAATCGCCCCTGGCTTGTGCAACTGAGCGGTAATCATGCACATAGAAGAACCCCTGGCCCCTAGCTTGAAATGCACACATCGGAGCGATGCAGTCACATGGTAAGAACTCAACACAAACAAATGCAAGATGCCCCGATTTACCACACCTTTCGCAGAATGCTAGAGGACAACGAACAGGTAGATGTCCCATAGATTTGCAGATGAGACGAGAGTCTCCAGATTTGGAAGGAGGCACCTGATTTTTGGTTGTGGCCCTTGATGTAGGAAGAGCAGTAGGTGTAGTAGTCGGCTTCGTGGTGGCCGCTTGGTGTGAACTGCTCCCTTCTCCCGAACCCGTGGATGTCTGATGCTTCTCCACCCACACGCCCCCTTGCTCCATCTATGCTGCTGCATTGTCACCGCCGCTGCCTCCTAGCGCGAGGTATCTGATGCATTGGAGTTGTTGGCCTTGTCATTGTCGTTGAAGCCATCCCTCCTCCATGAGAACCGATCGCTGCCGCGGTCAGATCTACCCGTGCCTCGATCGAAGCACCCTCCGCCGCGGTTGAAGCAGCCAGCACCCTGGCCCGCACGCCCGACGCCGAAGCCCGCGCGACGGTCGCCATGAAATCCCTGCCCCGCCCTGTCCGCCATGAGATTTGGGGGACGCGGAGGAGAAGCAGCGATCTCAGCAAAAGATCTGTAGTTGCCGCCAATTTTCCCCCGCCACCAGGAGAAGGAGGTAGGAGGATTGGATCTAGGGTTGCATGGTGCAGCCCACGGGCGGGAGAGAGCGACGTATAGGTCAAGAGGGGAATGGGATTTGGTTTTTGTACCCCTGCCTGGGTCGTCACGAAGCGCGTGGAGGCCAGGATCACTGTCCACGTGGGTGGCATCCGCCAATGGTGGTGCATCCCCCACCCTGTGTCCCACGCGCAAGCGGTCGTGCGAAGCGAAGTGGTGGAGCGCCCCCGCTCCATGTACCACACGGCCCGATCCATACGTTCCACCTTGCTCGTGCGTGATCACCGCGGTCACGCCACGGATCCACCACAGAGATCGTCGGGATTCTGTCACAAACCCTAGCAAAAGAGCAAGGAAGCGAAACTATGTGAGCAACATCGACGAACTCGTTCTCCCGAAGCGCACAGGCATCCTCCACCCTGCCCTCGGAGTCGAAGAGCACGAGGCGGAGGGCATCCCTGCGCAGGAGAAGCTCGCCATCGTCAAGGTTGACGGTGCGAACGGCCGCCGGGTCCGACGCGCGCTAGCAATGTCCATCCTGTGAATCAAGGATCACTTGGACTGTGCTAAACCATAACAATCAGTATGTCTGCTACTGCCATGTGCTTGTATTCAAGGACCGAATTTCCTTTTTTTAGGTAAAGGCTCGAATTTCATGATGTGGACATTTCTAGTACACAACTTTTCGCCAATCGGCGTCCTGCTGGCAAGAGACGGTCAAATCCTATTTCACGCCTTCACGTCAAATAGAAGGCCTGACGCCTACACTGATGGAAATTGGGCCAGCCCAGCCTGACCTTTCAGTTTTCCTTCCCCCAGATGGGCCAGTCCAGCCGCATGGGAGGCCATGGCCTGTATTCTTGTTTATTTTTTCTATTTTTTGTTCTCATTTTTTGCTTCAGTTTTGTATTTCTCTTTATACTTTAAAATATATATTAGTATTAAAAATCTTGAACAAGTCTTTGAAATTTCTTGAATAAGTATTAAAAAAATTTGAACCAGTATTTGAAAAATGTGGAACAAGTTTGAAAAAATGTTGAATAAGTATTGAAAATGTTACAATTATTTGAAAAAATATACATATGTATTAAAAAAATGTTCAACGAGTATTTAACAAATGTGGAACAAGTATTTCAAAATGTTGAATAAGTATTAAAATTTTGAACAAGTATTTGAAAAATATTGAATAAGCGCTCGGATAATGTTGAACATCTATACAAAAATTGTTCATCACTTATTAAAAAATGTTCTTGATATATACAAAAATGTAGAGTGAAAACAAAAACAAACATAAAAAACAAGAAATGGAGAAGGAAAAAGAAAAAATGGAGAAGAAAAAAAAGAAAAAAAGGGAGAAAAATGGGCTTGATTCGCTTCAAGTAGGACGCGCTCTACCTATAGTTCATGAAGTTGATGTTGATGAAAAAAGAGATCCCAAGATTGAGCCCTCGCGGGTGCACTATTTTTATTGTGGCCTGTTAATGTAGTCGCTCGCTGCAAGAGATCCCGTACGCTTAATGCGAGGAATAGCACTCGTGGTTTTCTTTCGCTGAGCTATTGTGCTGTTCTCATTGCTGGTTTTTCTTTCCAGTTTTTTTATTTTATCTCTTTTTAATTTTTACAATTCTATTTTTATTTTTGTTTTTTATTTTAAATACATGGTGATTTTTTAAAGACATTACATATTTTTCTACTGTCATTTATAAATATATTTTTTATCCATGAATATTTTAGGGCATTTTTAGACATCAATATTTATAAGATATACTGTGATTTTTTAATACACAATACGACACATAATGACCACTTTTATACACAGTGAGTATTTTTTAAAAATTTATGATAGTTTTTTTAATATATGGTTAACAGTTAATAAATTCATAATGAACTTTAGAAAAATTCCCATGCCTTTTATACATACTTTAGAAAATTATATAACTATTTATTTTGTTAAAAATGTATGTTTGTTTTTAAGAAAACCAGGCAAACTGAGAAAAAAAATCAGTAAAACCGAATCCGAAGTTTTTTTTAGCACAACCGAATCCGAAGTACATCGCTCGTTCTGGGTTTTGGGATAGAATGCGAACTCAGGAAATAGCGCGAGTCAAATCGGTTATCGCTCGCTCGGCCCTTAACTCTCTTTGTGCGTAGCCTCAACTATATGGCGCTTAAGGTGTTATATTGGATGATTACAAGCGACGATCATGTGTCGGCAGAGTGGTGCGTCCTGGAGCTGGGAGTGACTCTGTGGTAGTGCGCTGGTGCGTGGAAGGTGAAGGTCTTGTCAGTTTTTGCTGCTTTTGACTCATTTAGGCGGACATGAAGCATGTGATCCCGAGCACCAGTGATCCCGGATGAACAGTAAAATCCGAAAAAAATAACAAAAATTTGAAAAAAATCTGTTTTTTTGTCAAGAAACTTTGATGTTTTTTTACATGCGTGCCAATTTTCGTGATGAAATGACATTGGTGGAGGTCTCGGCAAAAAAAAAATCATGCTCTAAAAAAACTGTTTTTGGAAGCATTTTGGAGCATCGATTTTGTTTTTTTTGCCGAGACCTGCATGAATGTCATTTCTTCACGAAAATTGGCACGCATGTAGAAAAAACATCAAAATTTCTTGACAAAAAATTTCAGATTTTTTTGAACTTTTTAAATATATTTTTCGTTTGTACTGTAGCAAAGGGTGCCTGTGAGCTCGAGCTCACAATAGCACTTTCGCATTTAGGCCTTCTTTGGTTCACAGGGTAGAAAAATCATAAGAATAGGAAAGTCATAGGAAACGACACGACATGCATCTCAAATCCTATAAGTAGGAATAGGAAAAGGGATGTCCTTTGATACATATCATAGGATTTTTTCCATTAAGTCTAGGCTAATATTTATTTTCCTATGAAATGTGAAGAATAGAAAGAATTCCTCCATAGGAATAGGATTCTATTCCTACAGACCAAAGGACTCTAAAGAAATTTTTCCTATAGAAACCTTATCCTATGGAATTCCTACAAAATTCCTCCAAACAAAAGAAGGCCTTAGCCCTGACATTCATGAATATTGAATGGTGAATCTTATTTATTGAATGTTGGCACGAGAACTACCAAACCCATTGATTAGAAAATGCTGGGTACAGGATTAGTCGCTTCCTGACTGCATGAACAGCATGGTAGTCCATCATGTTAAACAAGAAACGATGAGATCCACGTCATGCTTCACAGCAAAGGTGTCGAATCTGTATCTCTGCTTGAGTCTGCGTTGTAGTGTTTGGAACAGAGAAACACTATGACCATTCAGAGACTACAGTCGCAGGGAGGTGGGCAGAACAATTTGGATCTCCCCATTACAACGTCTGTCTTGTGACAAATTTGCAAACTGCAACCCCCGATTCATCCAAATTTGTCCATGCATTCTTCGTCAGGAACTCTTAGTAGTCAGAATCACTTGATCATGGTGTAGCCGTGTCAACATTGTAGTTGCCGTTCTTGCAGGTTTGTAAGTGATACTGCAAAACTCTTCTGATACACCGCTCGGCGTATTACAGTCTAGAAAAACAAGGAGAATCACTTGCTCAGCTGATGGCATTAATTGAAAGCTGACTAATGTGTGCAGTGTACTAATTTTATGTAAACCTGCAGATTGTATGATAAATCCACAACTAAAAGATTCCGTGGGCGAGATGCATGCTAGAAGTTGCAGTGTCGGTCCTTGTTTTTTACTCTTGAGAGGGAGTGTTGTCATGTTATGTGGTGGACAATAGAGGGCAGCGTGTCCTCATCACCTGATGCGTGATGTCTAGTTGGTGATCGAGCAGCAGGACATGAGGGGTGCCGCGTCCATGTGTTGGTGACCTGCAGCTCACTCGGCTCACTTGGTGATCCCGACGAGTCAAGCTCAACTGCTCAATCTACGGTGATGGTGATGCAACAAGAGTCACCCAGGTGGTGTTTGAGTCCAGTTCGTCTAATCAAAGAGTAATATGATCGACTAAGAGTATTTACACCCGCTGCCTCAAATCCGTCTCAAACGTCCGGGTGGGAGGACCGGTCACAAAAATCGACCCATCCGGGCGCCTCAAACCGGCCTCAAACGTCCTGACTGACCGGCGTCCATCATATCCAACCCAAATATAGGGCGGGTAGGGGGTGGACCGGGCACGCGCGGGCGTGTCTGTCACATCGGATCCGACAGGCCCGACCCAACACCAACCCTGTGGCTGTCCCACAAAAAAATCCCAATCTGGCTTCTCACTCAGAACAGGTCTTGAAAATGTTGAAGTAGTGGAGCCGAGCTGCGCACCGGAGAAGTCCTCAGTGAGCAACATCCTCTTATACACAATGTCCTTTTATCCCATGCTTATTGGGGTGAGAAAGTATGTTAACTTCTTCAGAGCTTAAATTACCTGGAAGGGTGATAAAGATTAAAGAAATACCATATGATTAGGTGGGCTGATATTTGTCAACCAAAAAAACAAGGTGTCTTTGGGTATTTTTAATTTGGATCTTATGAACAAAAAGCCCTCCTAGCTAATTGGTGGTGGACATTAGGTATAAAAGAGGGGCTATGGCAATCTATTTTGCACAGAAATGGTTGTCTAAAACATAAAGCAGGGTATTCCCAAATTTGGGTTGGGCTCCTTTCTAGGTGATGGTTGAGAAACAAAATTCTTGGAAGTCTAGTGGCTGGATGATAAATCACTAAAACAACCGTACCTAGAGTATATGATCTTTGTTTTACTGAAAGTGCATCGCCTGAAATACTGAAATAAATCTAGAAATAATGCGAGCATCAGGACCTAAACCTTGATGGGCTGAGAATACCACTGTCCATCTAACCATCCAACCATAATTTGGTTCCTGATTGTTTATATTGCGGAACCTTTTGTTTCCGAAGGGTCAGCACCGACAAGTTGTGTTATCACTTATCAATTTAATTTCGAGTGAAATGAAACTGGGAACTCTGCTCCTCAATTTTTTTTAACAACTGGTACGGAGATCATAGGAGCTCTCGTCGGTACCGTTGAGTTTGACCAAAACTTCTCTCGCGTTTTCTTTTGAGCCGTAGGAGTGAAAGACGGACTGATGCGCACGGTGTGGTAAAAGGAGATCACGTGAGCCTTAATTTGACGCCAGACTTGTACCGTGTAAAGGACGACTGGTCAACTGCCCCGCGCATGATTGAAGTCTGGAATCAGACCCGGAGAATCGATCTAGAATTCAATCCCGCGGCAACGCGGCGCGATTAATTTGCCAGGAAGTAAGGCCAACTCCACCGCGCGACACTATCTTGTCCGGTGCGTTCGATTTGGGGTAAAACGAACGAATAGCGCGGCCCAACACGCGGCCTCAAACGGACAAATGTCCGGATTCCGTCCGTTTTCGACCCATCCTTGATCCAAACTTGCGCTCGGTTTGGGGTGAAACGGACGCGCGCGGACGGCCTCGACGCACGCCCTTGTCCCCCTGTGGCCCACCTGTCGAGGACACTAGCAGTCCCTCCGCTCCCAACGCTTCCACCCTCTCTCCCCGCCCCGCCCCGCCGCCGGCGCCGCCGCTATTTTCCGGCCGCCTCCTCACCGTGCAGCCCCCGGCCGTCCATACCAAACCACGTCTCGACATGGCCGTCACCACGCCCGCGCTTTCGCCGTAGTTTTGGCCGTCGATCGGAGGAGGTTTGGCCATCGCCGTCTTTGCCGGTGGCAGAGGGGACACGACCGCTGGCGACGTACCACGGCGGCCGCGGCAGATTCCGACGAGAGCTCCAGAGCGGCCAGTAGCCGGCCGGCAACCACCCCTGCTGCGTCGAGGTGATCATCGCGGCCTCTTCGCCACCACGACCACAAGGTGTTCGACATTTTGCCAACAAAGGTATGGACAGTGGAGACGAGTTTTTCTTCCATCACTTCCTTTGTTCATCGGACAATTCGTCGTCGGATGATGACGATCTTGTGGTGGCTGCACTGGTCGTTCACGACCATATTCAACGGCAGCTTCCTCGGTACAGGGGGTCAGTCCCTGGCCGTGCTCCCAACCTGAACCGCAACAGGGAGAGAGGCCACACCCTGCTCTATGCCGATTACTTTTCCAACACCCCGCTCTTCAAGCCGGATAAATTCCGTCGCCGTTTTCGAATGGCAAGGCATGTGCTCAATCGTATCCGAGAGGGGGTGGTTGCTCATGACCCATACTTCGAGTGCAAGACAGATGCCCTTGGCAAGCTTGGATTCTCCTCTTACCAGAAATGCACCGTGGCCATCCGCATGCTTGCGTATGGAATTCCAGGCGATCTGGTGGATGAGTATGTGCGTATGAGTGAGACAACATGCCTGATGTCAATGTACAAGTTTTGCCAGGCTGTGATCGAGGTGTTTGACCCAGAGTACTTGAGGCAGCCAACTGCAGCTGATACAGAGAGATGTTGGCGACCAACGCAGCTAGAGGCTTTCCAGGCATGCTTGGCAGCATAGATTGTATGCACTGGGAGTGGAAGAACTGTCCATTTGCTTGGCAGGGCCAGTACAAGGGGCATGTCAACGCGTGCACTGTCATATTAGAAGCGGTGGCTTCGCAGGATCTTTGGATATGACATTCTTTCTTCGGCATGGCAGGTTCTCACAATGATATCAACATGCTGCAGCGTTCTCCGGTCTTCGCAAGGCTTCAGAAGGCCACTCCCCATATGTCAACTTTGAGATCAACGGCCACCAGTACAACAAGGGATACTATCTAGCTGATGGTATATATCCTCAGTGGTCAACTTTTGTGAAGATAATCTCGAAACCCCAAGGTGAGAAGAGAAATAGATTTGCCCAAATGCAAGAGAGTGCTAGAAAGGATGTGAAACGTGCTTTTGGTATGCTTCAATCCCGGTGGGGTATCGTTCGAAACCCTGCACTGTCATGGGATGAAAGGAAGCTTTGGGAGGTGATGACTGCTTGTGTGATCATGCACAACATGATCGTCGAGGACGAGCGTGATGAGAGTATCTTCGACCAAGGATTTGATTATCAAGGTGAAAATATTGAGCCCCTGCACCAAGATCCGGCCACATTTGAACAATTTGTGCAATTCCACCGTGAGATGCGTGATTGGCACAGTCATTTGAATCTTCAAAATGACTTGGTTGAGCACGTGTGGGATCACATTGGCAACCAATAGACGTATTGGTTCATTTTATGTTCAGTCAAGACAATTTCGATTTGGTTGTAAAACTTTTTTATTAAGGACAATTTCAATTGGGTTGTAAAACTATTTTAATTTTCAGACAAATATTTGGACGTGCAACCTAGTTTTGATGAGAATATGGACATTTTTGACCCTGACGGACAGGATAGGCAAATGGATGCGGCCGCGCGCTGGGCGCACGGCCACCGCGTCCCAGGACACGTCCGGACACGACCCCAAATCCCTACACAAACGGACAGAATCCGGACAAAACGAACGTCCGTTTGGGGTCGTGCGGTGGAGTTGGCCTAACCAACATGCTATTTGGCTGGTGATCGTGGTGACGAATTGACGAAGATCAGTTGCTGTCAGTCATTGAAGCCGACGCATGCGGCATGGACCAGACGCAGACGGGTGCCAGCCGCTGTGTGTACTCCTGGGTTGGAGGTGCAGTTCCAGGAAATTAGGCCAAGTTCGTTCCGTCCGTTCTAGCCGTCACTGTCCCCGGCGTCCTGGACCCGAGACGCGACTCCGCACCCAACTCCAGTGCCGGTGCGTTCGTCACTGTATTTATCCTTCCTCGCAGACACGCACCACGATGTACTCCGTTCGATGGTGTTGGTACCGTTGAGTTTGACCAACCCGCTTTGTCTACTTATTAATTGCTTGCCTCGCCTGGGTCGACCCAGACCAGACGCACTAAAAATCGAGCTAGCCAGAGGTTAGACAAACACACGATCGAGCAGCTGGCCCGGGTTACAAAAATGTTAGGCGAACACACGATACGATCTGCTTGCAAGTGCATGCACAGCACAGCACATCACATCACGGTCTGCGTCTGGGCAAGAAAGATTCCCGGAAACCAGACGGTAGAGGTAGAGGTAGAGGTGGACTATTCAAATATCTAGTGCAGCTCGGAAAGGTTAGGTCCAAACTCAATCTCAATCTCAATCTCACACGCCAAAGTGTTGACCCGGCGGCCTCCTCTCTCAGTCCGGATCCGCCAATCAGCGCCTGCTCATTTTCTGCTCTAATCACCCGTATATAAACTAATCTCTACTGTTTGCTAGTAGCACTGACGTCGGATCCGTCGGAGCCGGTGCGTTGCAGATACTCTACTACAGTAGGAGCACTGCTACTTTTTATTACGATTCACAAGTATTTGTGCAGTACTGGTAGCGCTGTCCTTTTCTTGTGGGAAACAGCTCTGAGATTTGGCCGACGTTGCAGCACGCATCACACCGGCTGCGGTTGGGCTGGTGTGGTGAGGACAACGGAGCCGGCGGCGTAGAGCTCCATTCCAAACGCATGAGCAACATGGGTGGAGCTTTGACCCGCACGAATTTTGTGGCTTTCACGCGGCTAAGCTATGGAACAAACCAGCGTACGATGAGAACTAGCCACAGCTTTGCTTTAGCGGGACTGCTGGCTGCTGCCCCTTTGCGATTTCTACAACCAATCCTACGACGTGCTGCCCAAAACAACCATCTACGTAGTGTACCATGGCAGGAAGCCGGTGTAGGCGACCAGCACAGCACCCGAACCATGTGACACATCTTCACCTCTGTCGGTGTCGGCAACCTGAGAGCGTGCGCGTGTCTCGTCTACACATCCAGGTTTGTGCTTCTTTCTAGCGCACATGTTCGCTTCTTACGAGATCTGGTTCCCAGCACTACGCAGCTGCATGCCATGCTACTATTCTTTACAAATTTCATGACTAGTCAGGGTCAGCCTAAAAATGGGGTGGAGCTTTGAACACCGAGTAGTATACACCTCTACGTTCATGTGCTTTTTTTTTTCAGAATTTTTTGAAAATTCAAAATATGATTTTTGATTTTATTATATGTTTCAAAAAAGAGCTCGAGCTCAAAAAATCCGCTATCATTGTACGGCGCGCCGTATTTGATCGGAGTATACATGTTAACCACGCAATAACTATTTCAGCCCACATGATTCAAATTCGAGTCTGTCGAGGGACACCACCGTGTTCTCGGCACTTGGCTAGGAGCCCATCCACTTAATCATACAATATGTGTGGGTGTTTGCTTACAGTGTGCTTGTGATGGTGTGAAATACTGTTTTTTAAACACAAAAACTTGAATGAAGCATGATCATTCGCGAGATAGCTGGCCCTAGGGTTGCGTCTGTCCCAACACTGTCTTTCTCCTATCATTCTGTCGCCCTAACTTCCATCGCCAACACTCTACCCTTTCCGTCACAACCTTGCTTCACCGCTACCGCTTTGTCTCCTCTCGTCCTACACCCATGAAATGTCGACAACCATCTATCTTCATCAGTGCGGAGCTTAGAGCATCTCCAACAGCCGCGCCAAACTAGCGCCGCGCCGCAAAATTGCCCGTTTGCGCGCGCAACCGATATAGTTGCTCCAGCGGGCGCGCAAAAACAGCGCGCGCGGCATATGTAGTTCAGTGCGCGGGCCGAAACTCAATCGCGCGCCGCTTATTTCATGCGCCCGCTCCCGCGCGCTCGCGCGCAACTCCCACCCCCCATCCAGCCGCGCCGCCGCCGCCGACCGCGCCACCCGGCGACCGTTCCCCGGCCTATCCCAGCCCCGCGGCGGCTTCTCCGCCCCCCCTCTAGTCCCGCCGCCCCTCGCGCGCGTCCGTCCTCCGACAAACAGCGCCCGCGCGCTCGCTGCCGCTCGCCGCCCGCAAGGTGTTCGACAAAACACCTAGAAGGTATGTATTGCTCAGAAGCCATGAATTTCGTGCATATTGATTGTAGTTTTTATAGATAGTATTGAACATTGAAGATGAGTTTGTCGTATGATTCTTCCAAAGAAGAATTTGATATGGAAGAGGAGGAGGATCTTGCAATGATCCTAGCTATGCATATCAATAAAAAACCGAAGCACGGTGGTTCGGTTATGGGTCGGCAGAAAATTTGGAGGGATAGGATCGATGCCCACAACAGATTGATCAGGCATTATTTTGCGGAGAATCCCACATACCCCGAGTCGTATGAGCTCTTGGGACATCCCGTGCGAGTGCGACGGAGGGCTGAAAGGGTGGCCCGTTTTGTTGCCTCCTATCATGCCATTCGACGTCCCGCAGCGCATAATGATCTTCAGAAGGATCTCATTGAGGAGTGGTGGGCATGGAATGGACGACAAAGAGCATCATGACTTGTGCGTTCGATATTGTATTGTTGAACTATTTGTTGTGTTTATTGCACTATTTGTTGTATTGAACGATAAACTGTTTGTTTGAGTTGTAATAACGAAATTGAACTATTTATTTTGATTTATTTTTGTTTGTGTTTGATCTTTTTGCTTCTGTTTTGGAATGCATATGTTGTTTGTGCGAGAGTCGCGCGCGCTCCATTTTTGCGCACTGCTGGAGCTGCGCGCGCTGCTTTTTAGCGCGGCTGCTGGAGCCAGCGCTGCGCGCCGCACCAAACCAGGCGATGGGCGCGCGGCAAAGCAGTTTTTAGCGCGCGGCGCGTTCGGCGCCTGTTGGAGATGCTCTTAGTACAAGTCTGAGGGGGCCATAATTATTATGGAGAGATTATATTAGGAAAAAGTAAGATCTTGGCCCCTCTGGCAGTTCATAATTTTGCACCCGGGTAGTCACCATCGAGAAGGAAGTGGAGTTAGAGGGGAGTGACGCGGCTTGAACTACGTCGGTATTTTCCCAAAGAGGAAGGGATGATGCAGCACAACTACGGTAGGTATTTCCCTCAGTGATGAGACCAAGGTTATCGAACCAGTAGGAGAACCACGCAACACTATGTAAACGGTACCTGCACACAAAGAACAAATACTTACAACCCGACGTAAAAGAGGGGTTGTCAATCCCTTCCGGGTAAAAAGATAGATAAAATTGTAGTAGATTGGATGAATAGATCTCGCGGGAACGCGAGATAAAATAAATAACAAAAATTGCAGCAAGGTATTTTTGGGTTTTTGGTTTAATAGATCTGAAAATAAAAGCAAATAAAATAGATCTTGAAGGCAAAATATGATAACGAAGAGACCCGGGGGCCGTAGATTTCACTAGTGGCTTCTCTCGAGAAAAATAGCATACGGTGGGTAAACAAATTACTGTTGGGCAATTGATAGAACTTCAAATAATTATGACGATATCCAGGCAATGATCATTATATAGGCATCACGTCCAAGATTAGTAGACCGAATCCTGCCTACATCTACTACTATTACTCCACACATCGACCGCTATCCAGCATGCATCTAGTGTATTAAGTTCATGGAAAAACGGAGTAATGCAATAAGAACGATGACATGATGTAGACAAGATCTGTTCATTAGGAATAGACCCCATCTTGTTATCCTTAATAGCAATGATACATACGTGTCATGTCCCCTTCTGTCACTGGGATTAGGCACTGTAAGATCAAACCCATGACAAAGCACCTCTTCCCATGTCAAGAAAAATCGATCTACACTACTAGGGAAAAGGCTAGCAGCAGCGTGGGTTTTAGGCCTATCAGTAGTGCGGGCAGGGGCGCTACTGGTACGGGGCTACAGCTAAAGGTTAGCAGTAGCGTGGGTTAACCCACGCTACTGCTATATCGACTTAGTAGTAGCGCTTTCTCCAAACAGCGCTACTGGTAATTACTAGTAGCGCTTCTTCCAGCCCGCGCTACTACTATTATTCCGTATTTTATTTCTTTTTTATTTCATGTTGTATTCATACACCTTTATACAAGTTTTCATACAGCATCAATTTACAGATTGTTTTTACATCATAATGAGTTATTACATCACTGGGTGAAAGAACCGTGGACTAGTTTCAAGTGGATGGACATCCACTTAAAACTAATCCGCGGTTCTTTCACCCAATGATGTAATAAATATCATCATCAACATATCATTAACAACTTATCATCATAATACATCATTGTCATATAACACCTCCTCATGATAATCGTTTTCATCAATGAGACATCACATAGCAAGTTGGTCACTAGTCATAATCACAACTACTCCTCATCATCAACTCTAACACATTGTACCACATAATAAACATTGTACCTCATAGGACCTACTACATTCTCTTAGGACCTACTATATTCTCTTAGGTAAAATAGCATAAAACAAGATAACCCCTGACTCTCCATTATGGAGGATGGAGATTATCCTGTCTCCAATTCTTGCCTTCCGCACAATGTTGCTTCCAAGAACCTCCTTATGACTGTCCATACATTTTTTCCATTCTTTGATTACCATGTGTTCACCGGTTTTAGAAATCCGATATGGACAGGTGAGATTCGTACGATGACCTGCCTGTATGTTCAAAACATCAAGGTGACCATTCTGATACATCAGCTGAGGCACACAATCCTTCGGGATTTTCTGTTGAAAAACATAGTAATAACTTCGTAGTTAGCAATGTAGTTCAGTTTTAGAAATATGCAAAAGATGAACGGATGCCGTAATAGTAAAAAAATCTTACCATGGCATCTCCATGGATGTTACCGTGGTTCAACACGTGCACTAGTGGCACGTATTGACCATAATGTGGAGGAGTTTTATAATAGATATTGTAATTATCAAGTTCAGTACAAAATGCAATCAGATGATTTTTCTCCTGATAAGTTAATTCGGAGCCATCGGTGTAGTAGGTTCTGTCTACCATCTTCCGCACATTGTTTGAAGAATGAAAATAAGCTGTCAACTATTTTGAAATAAACAATATAAATTAGTTAATAACTATGTTTGAGAAACTCACATAGCGGTAGAATTGGAAGCGTATCAACAAGGACCCAAATGTCCATACTGTCTTGCTCGATGTCAGGATCACCAAGATCCATGGTGACAAGCATATCCTCATAAAAACCGTACATCTTGCAAAGTGCTTCCCAATTTGTGCAACCAAAATGGGTTACGCTCTGAGAATTGTACAGATTTACTTCAAAATCCATACCATGATGGGTCCTTAGGTGAATTTTCTTTCTTTCAAAACTTTCATGGTCTTCAAAACCCATCCTCTCCAAGACATAGCGTCTTGCATGGCATGGGATAACCTAGTCGAATTGTAAAAGATGAAAATTACACGTTGAAATAGTTGAAGTCGTGCTTAATTATGAAAAAAACACTTGTCGTCGTTGCGTACCGTTTCAACATCGAAGGTCTCCTGGAGCTTAATGCTGAAGCATCGATCTTCGTCCAGGTGAGGTCTGTCGCACTGACCTCGGTCGTCGTTGCACCAGTCGCACTCCCCCGGGAGACTTTCGTCATCCGAGTACGACATTTCCTATGTTCATAATTCAAAGATTAAACTTGTAAAATTAAATATATGTACTACAAAAACTAAATTAGATCATTATTATTCATCACGGGTTGACTATCGGTCCGCCGAGTCTTTTCTTGAAAACTCTCAGCTCACGTGGTGTATACATTCGACCGTTGGTGATGATCGCTCCTCCTTTTGTCCCCAAGTGCATTGCACCAAAATGTCTATCACACGGGAATGAAGGAGAAGCGAGCCCCACGACAACAGTCGGGATTCTTCGTCCTCTCATACATGGTGGAGACTCTCCCTCACTGATTCTTCTCTGACATTTGCGACCGTCGGTGATGGTCGTTACTCCTTCTTCCCCTAGTGCATAACAATGGTCTAGCACAAGGAGAAGAAGGAGAAACGACCCCCACGACAACAGTCGGGATTCTTCGTCTCATATATGGTGGAGCCTCGACAGACTTAAAGTCAACCTGAAATATCGTTTAATTATCTTTCTAGAAAATCCAGGCCACTCGATATTTCCTATATATTCTAGCACAAGCCATGCCAAAATTCACGGAAAATTCCGGCATGACCTTCGCTAAAAAAGGACATATCGAGCGCCTGAAATTTGCCGGAACGGAAATTAATCAACACTCTGGCAAAACATAGGCCACTCGGAGGTGTAACCTACAAACATGACCGGCCACTTGGGCAAGCACATATCCTATTTGAGCAACACAAGATATACATGTTTTTATCTACATCATATGAGCATTCAAACTTGAAGGTCATTGCATTTCAATGGTTGAAAATATGAGCAAAAACATTTCAAAATATCTTATAGAACTCATATTGACATGGAGATTTGGCTGGTCTCACCTCGAGGTCGGGGGGGGGGGTTCGGCGATGGGGACAACGGCGGGGATGATGGAGGGGCTCCTAGATTTATGCAAAAACAAAAACCCTCTAAGCTA